>NC_030857.1:17688032-17801071 GCF_000208745.1 Theobroma cacao | reverse complement strand
GATCTATAAACTTTGTTGTACCTCTAGGTCCAATACCGACTTTTGTAAATTTTCGCGGGACTCTCTTAGCATGCAATTATGCTATTATCACATGTATGTCATGAATAGTATTTTATAAGGTCGGGCTTTACAAATACATTTATTATTTTGCTCATATATTATCTCAAGATGGTACCTATTACAACATACATATTTGAAGGTAAGTAGATTCCTCTTCAATCTACTATTTAACAATGCATCATTGATATGCAAGGTGGTGCCATTTGGTAGAACAACTGTGGCATTCTCGAAACCATCAATAATCTCAATGGGACCTAATATTGCATGGACATTTACCTTATGTAATGTCACACTCAAGAAAACATGCTTACCATTAAAGTATAGTATGTGTAGTTGCACTATTAAGCAAACAGACATCTTCCTGTTTCTTAGTGATTCCCATTTGCACTTGTATTGACAACTTCAAGTGTCAAGTATCATAGAAATTTGCAAATTAGTCATGGGATTGAAAATTTCAAATAATAAATATGGAATCAATTTCATAATAATTTTGTTAAATGACCATATTGTTCTTCCTTTGGAACAATCAACCAACGGTAATACATTCAGAAAAAAAATAAAAAAAAATTAAAATCCTTAAATCCTAAGTCTGGGTTGTCCTACACCATTTTGATGCCTTATCTTGGTTATTGGGGTCCTCGAAGAAATTAGAGCCTTCTAAGGGTGTTCTTGCTTCTATAAGAACAAGGGGAGTCATCTTAATGGAGGCATTGTTAGCTTCAACGTTGGTCATAGCAATAGAATTCTCAATGGCATGAGTCTCAACACACTTGGCTTTATCCTTGAGGGATGTTTAGCATAGATCAACAAAGTTCTTTGGCGTGTGATAGGTACACGACCAGTGTCCAGCCATGCCACAACAATGGTTGATACTTTCATCATGCTTTTTCACGAGCTTCTTGCCCTTATCATTATTCGAGCCAAGGTTGGATTGCCTAAGGCGGTTAAATCTTCTACCATCTTTATGTGGGTTATGCCTTTGCTTGTGTTCATGACCCTTAAACTAACCTATACTTGTACTAGAGCTGGCATTTGCTTCAGACAATGCTTTTGAGCCAGCAAGTATAAGATCATGGTTTTTGGAGTAGCATTTCATTAGTTTGCTTTAACTTTAAGAGGATAAAAATCAACTCCAAGTACATCTTAAATTAACATTGCCAATATTGTTGCTGCAATATAATATTTAAAGCATAGAAGATGGAAAAGGTTTTCTTTAATAGCTCTGATTCAGTGAACTTAACACCGTATAACTCTAGCCAAGAAACAATATCACATAAGATTGAGTTGTAGTTGGATATTGATTTGAAATCTTGTAACCTGAAATGCTGCCAATCATATTGTGCTTAAGGGACGATAACTGTCTTGGTATGATTATACCCTTCTCTCAACCTTGTCCACAAGATCTCAGTGCCTCAAACAAATAAATATTAAGTCTTTAAGCTCTCATGCAAGTTACACCAAATGAAAATTAGTGCATTCACCTTATCTTTGTAATTTGTTTTCTCGTCTATAATAATTGCATTAGCAAAACCTTGCCTTTAGAGATGCATCTCCACATCAAGGCACCTAGACAGATAATTGCTTTTACTCACTTTCAGGATGTGAAACTTGGGCTTTTTGATATTTGCCATAATTTTATGCATAGAAAAATGGACTCATAAATTAATTATGACAACTACAGGAGTTCCCAGTGACCCACTGTTGTTTTAAGGGTTAGAGGGATGCTCTAGGTTCGTTGTCAGCTTCAGGTTGATTAGATGGTATACAAAATCAAAATCTAATTAGTTGATGAAGAACCGAGAAAATTATCTTGTCCTTTGGTGATCGTGCTGATAATGTGTTGTTAAAAAAAAAATAGAACGGGAAGACAAAAGAGACATTGAGCGAATGCTCTTTATATATTACTAAAGTAATACTTGGAATGAAAAATAACTGTGATACAAATAAGGGTAGGGTAACCCCCTATTTATAGTTGAAGTCCCTAATAGATCAATGGTTATTACAATCTCCTACTAAGATTCATCTCTAAATTATATTATCTTTTTTATGAGTCCCACATTATTATCTAGATAATTTCCACATGTAAATGAACCTTGAAATATCTAGAATGTGGATAATACATTTATCATTTATTATTTATCAAATTTACTCAAATTTAAATTGGTCTAATATGGTGTGATATGTCCATATTCCATAACAAAAAAAATCCTTTTTCTCATTCCCTGACTCCCTCACAAGGTTCTTTAATTGTTCTCTTCTTTTTTATCTCTCTTTAACTACATTATCTTCTTCTTCTTCTTCTTCCATTAAAATTAAGTTTTGACAAAATTATTCAACTTTAAGAGATTTTAAAATAATTTTTACTTGTTACCTCTTGTGATATAATTTTCAAGTGATTTTTACAATTGATTTAGGATTATAACATGATAATCAATTGTTTTTTTTTCAAATAAATAAATTAGAGTTTTACTTTTAGTTTGATTTAGGGTTATAACCATTAAAAGTAAATGATAAAAATAGTAAAAATAATTAACAAACATCAATTTAATATCAAATTAAAATTCTAATAAAAGTTGTAACGAAATATTTCCAACACTGATACTATCTCACAATCACAAGGATTATTGATCACAATTAGTGGTCAAATTGACCAACTCACCTATCTTGTTCTTCTTTGTCGAGCTACAATGCATTTTGGTTCAACAACCCTTTTCTTTCTCTCTTTCTTTTAATAAAAAGAAAATCTTCATATCAAAATTTTCACTCTTTTTCTCTTAGGATTTCAGTAGCATACTCTCTTAAGAATTTAATAAGATTTTAGTTTGAATGCTTATAAAAAATTAAAAAAAAGGTGAAAGAGGTTTTGAGAAAAAGTAAAATATTTTTATTTTTAATTTAATAAAAGAAGAATGGAGAAGAAGATGGAGCTGCGGAGAGATAAAAAATTAAAAAACAAAAAACACATTGTGGAGGAGTCGGAAAAAAAGATTTTTTTATTTTTTGTTTATTTAATTATGAATTACTTTTTAATTTTACATGAAATATAAATCTATAATAAAAGAAAAGTGGAGTCCAGGAAGCCCCACCGTGGGTGGCGAGCGATACGGCAAAAGAGTGACTTTTGCTCACGCACTCTCGCACGTCATCAAATCTTGAAATGGCGTCCGCTGTGACGATGGAGGGACTGCCCCCTACGTCACATTGTAAAGCTGTGGCCTATATATTAATGGCGTTCGGCTGTGACTGGATGAAACTGCCAAGATCAATTAAAACCCTTTCCACGAAACACAGAAGCAAAAATGGAAGGCAGATTGCAAACTCAACAGGAGCAAGACGATACCACCATTGAAACTCCCAGCCTTCCTCTTCTCACTCCCTACAAATTGGGCAACTTCAATCTTTCTCATAGGTAATCATGTATAGCATAGCTCCTTTATTTTCTCCAAACTATCTTTAGTACTTTCTTTGCCTTTGAAATTTTGGGTGCTCGATTTAATCTGTCAGTTTATCATTTTGCTTCCCAGAGTTGTATTGGCACCATTGACTAGGCAGAGATCTTACAACAATGTTCCGCAGCCACATGCCATTTTATACTATTCCCAGAGAACCTCCAAAGGGGGACTCCTGATTGCTGAAGCTACAGGAGTGTCTGACACTGCTCAAGGGTAATTTTAACTCCAGTGGATTATTGTAAATCCTCTTTCATATATGCACATGTTGAATTTGTTTTGCACTTATTACTATCTCAAATGAAACCTTTGTTTTGTTCAACATGCAGGTATCTGGATACCCCTGGTATATGGACAAAAGAGCAAGTTGAGGCTTGGAAACCCATTGTGGATGCTGTTCACGCAAAGGGTGGGATCTTCTTTTGTCAGATTTGGCATGTGGGAAGGGTTTCAAATTCAGGTCATCTCTTGCCTTAGACCACTGTTATTTCTTCTCTTCTATCTATTGTATAACGGTGGTGACAGACAAGTAGAATAACAAATACATGATTCAAAAATCAATGGCTATGTTTCTCTGTCTTGATTGATTGTGATAAAGGCATTTTGGCACACAAACTTGTGGGTAGCACATTGAATGCATACACTTCATTCTGTAATTAATTTCAACGGATCATTTTTGTAGCTTCAATGGCAATTCTACTCATGATATTGGATAGATGAGACTTTGTATTGGCAACAGAATTCTTCATGTTCGAATGACTTCCTATTTTCTGAAACTCTTGATGTTGCATGTTTAAAATATATTATTGTGATATGAAGGAACGTTTTCTCAACTCTTGGGGGCTTTGTCATTTCCTTGAAAAAGACCATCTGTGTTAGTGTATGAGAGATCTGTGTCAGTCCTTAGTTTCAAAGTCATTTTACTAAAAATATCATTATATCACTACATCCTAATACCTTAATCATTGATGTGATAAAGCAGGGGCATGCACTATAGCATATTTGCTATCCAGCCAGGGCAGTTTTGATTGGGATTGTCATGATATTTATCTTAGGTTTAGGGTTATGTTTTGGAGCTCTCCTCTTGTACCAAACATGGAAAGAAATATTGCTTTGCTAGCTGAATATTTTGGCTCATGGTTTTCACTACGTTTTGCATACCTATGTGCCAGAGAATCCCATCTTGTAGGAAAATTTATACACTTCTCCTTTTAGGATGCAGTTTAGTTTGTTTGGTTTTTTGTTCCCGGAGTTATCTCATTGTCCCAAAAGGATTACTCCCAAGGGCCACAACCCTTCTAATTACATGCCAACCATTAGATTTTCTTCCTGGATATTGGTGTTCCAATATTGATAGTGTGTAAAAATCTTCTAGTGTAATTCTATTCAATGTATCTTTTGATGCTAAGGATGCTATTCTAATAACTCTAAATGCAGACTTACCACACAGGGAAAGGAGAAAGTAGAAAGTAAAAAGATCAGCACATTTGAGATAGTCTGCTCTACGAAGTTTTTTTTTTCTTCTTTGAATTGGTTATTAGTTAAAATAACCACCAGTTTTTTTCTATAGCATAGGAAGTCTTGTTAGTTTTCTAGATTAGTGATTGACATTTTTGTTATGTATACGATTGGTGACTTTCTTTTCCAAAGAGCAAGGTAATACCTATGTGATATACACCTAGTTTTGTTGACTCTGTATCCCTTGTCAATGCATTCAGGTTTTCAGCCAAATGGGCAAGCTCCAATCTCTTCTACAGATAAGCCATTGAAACCACAACTTCGAGCCAATGGAATAGATATTGCACAGTTTACACCACCAAGGCAGTTAAGGACAGATGAAATCTCTCTAGTTGTAAATGATTTCAGACTTGCAGCAAGGAATGCTATGGAAGCAGGTAAATTCTTTTCAATATTAAAAATCTTAAGAATTGGAATTTGTTAAAAAATTTATGTGACACTTTGATCTTTAATTGACTACCAATATGATGGAAAAAAAGTACTTAATTACAATAAATATGAAAACTATTCACTGCTAGAGGGAGAGGGAAAACAGATTATGATAACAATTATGAGTTTTCTCTATAATTGCAGGGAAAGTATTATAAGTTTGCTTCAATTTTATAAGATAACGCAACTTGCTTTCACTTTATAAATTTTCACTCAAAATGCAGACTAGGACAGACAACAGTGCTAATTTTCATTTCTTGTACTTTCGAGATGGTTTCAAGTATCATTTGGTTGCAAAATCTTTAGAATGTGTTAAAGAGAAAGAAGAGTAGGCTCATATGTTTCCTTCAAAGTTTTGTTTATGTAATGTGGTTCAATAATTCAACTCTTATTTTTTGGTGGTTTCATGCATTTTTTATACTTTTCCCCCTTTTTTATTGGATTTGTTTATGATTTTCTAGCTGTAGCAGTAATTTCTCATAGTTTTCCCTTTCAAAACGATAGAAAAGATGAACCTGTAGAAGAGTTATATTAAAAGTCCCAGATGTAGAATAATTAGTGATTTGGGAAATGAGATTTCTTCTCTCTCTCTCTCTCTCAAGAAAAGAAAAGAAAAGAAAAGAAAAATCCAAATTAATGATGCCCTTTGATTTCTTCCTATGTTTTGATGAACTGTCAATAATAAGCAATTATGTTCTGGCAGTACAGAGAGGATTGTGTGCATGAATTTGCAAAATAAAATTACTGATGATTTTTTTTTTTGAAAAGTAAAATTGCTGATGGTTAGTGCTGTTATATTGTACCATTAGTATATTACCTACTCTTGGAAGTAATTAAGGGCCCTGCGCTGGTGCTCCTGTCTTCCTTTTACTTACCTCTTGCCCAAATGTTAGGACTTTGCTGAGATGCTGATTGTGCTTGCTGATTTATAGGTTTTGACGGAGTTGAGATCCATGGGGCTCATGGCTACCTAATTGACCAGTTTATGAAAGATCAAGTGAATGATCGAACAGACCAATACGGTGGATCTCTAGAGAACCGCTGCAGATTTGCCTTAGAAGTAGTTGAAGCAATTGCTAATGAAATAGGAGCAGATAAGGTTGGAATAAGGCTATCTCCCTTTGCAAATTACATGGAATCAGGAGACTCTAATCCAAAAGAACTAGGCCTTTACATGGCTGAGTCCTTGAATAAATATGGAATTCTCTACTGCCACATGGTTGAGCCAAGAATGAAAACTGTGGCTGAGAAACATGAATGTCCTGACAGTCTTGTTCCCATGAGGAAGGCTTTTAATGGTTCTTTCATTGTCGCCGGCGGTTATGACAGGGAAGATGGAAACAAAGCTGTTGCTGAGAATCGCGCTGATCTGGTTGCTTATGGTCGGTGGTTTTTGTCCAATCCAGATTTGCCGAGGAGATTTGAACTTGATGCTCCTCTCAATAAGTACAACAGAGATACCTTCTACTTATCTGATCCTGTTGTTGGTTACACTGATTACCCCTTTCTTGAAGCCTCCACTTAAGTTCTCTAAAAAGGGACCATTCTGAAATTCTTTTAACCTGTCTAAAAAAGCAGAATTTGTGATTTTATTGTATATTTTTCCTGATTGCTTTCTGTTTAGCTTATGCCTGTAACAATAGTTCTTAACGAACCGGAATTTCGTCCAGGTAAGATCGGTAAGAGATGAGATGGATCATTCATTGCCCAACAAAAGAGAAAGAGCATTCCCCCTTTACTTTACAGCGAGGAAGCAGTAACAAAAGCAATTGGTTCATATACCCCCGTAAGCAGCTGAAATCTCTTCCGAGTGATCAACAACCAAAACAAATAAGCACTCCTGCATTAGTATCATCAGATAGAAAATATATTAAAAACAAAAGGCAGCTACGATGCTACCATTCAGACAAAGTTTCACATCAGTCAAATAAATAACATTGAGAAAGAAGAATAACTTGGCAAATCCATACCATCAAAAGCATTGACATGGGATGATTAAAGCAATCCTTGAAATTTTGGAAATGGACAACACATGATTGGACTCAAATTATAAACAACAACTTGGGAGATGACTTTAAACCATTTCCAATCAATATTGAGTTGGTATCAGGAGCCAAAAGACACCACCTCACAAGGTAAAGTTGCATGAAAACCAAATAAAATGATAAATGTAAATACACATGCACACAAAAATAAGGATAGATAAATCATTTATTGTTCCTGTAACTTAGGATTTGGGTCCCACTTTCAAACACTACTTTCTTTCTTTTTTTGTTTTTTTTTCTTGCTTCTATGCACCCAAAAAACTTTTACATACTACTTTTGGTCATCCATTCTGCTAATCTTCTAAGTATTGGGACATTAGAGTTATATTTGGCATTGTGCACTTATATTAGGGATTAATATATAGCCCACAAGTTCCTTTTGTTGTTTAAATTGCAGGTAGTTTTTGATGAAGACATATAGATTTGAGTTAATGACTTTCTTTCTCTTGGTTCTTCTCTCTCTCCCCTTTATTTCCTCTATTTCTTGCTAGTTTCTTTCTCCCTACCCTCTAATTTTCCTTCTATTCTCTATTCTCTCCTTCTTCCCCTCCTAAAATCCTCTTAAAAAATGTTTTCCCCCATATGATGAGAGTAGCTTCACCATATCATAGAAAATATATGCATAATAGACATTGAGTTATTAACATAAAACAAAATCCTGCAGATCAGGTAACTTACAGAGCAAGGCATCGGATTTTTACATTTAACAACAAAGCACTTTGGTCATATCAGAGGGTGTATAAGATTAATCAAAATTGCATTTAAAACTATTGAAGTAGTAGTCACAAATAAGCAAGAGTTATTTGCAAATAAAGTATTTCCACGTGTCAATCTCTCCTTTTTTCACTTTACATAGGAAATTGCTTTTGTATTTTTCCCAAATTCCAACAAACTAAAGAAACACAATAAATCTCAAACTCCATGAATTGCAACCTAAAAAGTCCATATCTTGTGCACACCAAGGCATCACATACCAATTAACTAAACAAAGCAGAGTCTTCACAGCCCAGATGCATGAAATTCATAGAACTCAACCTACCAAAAACATCAATTTGCTCTTTTCTAGCATGTAATTGTGCTTCAATAGCAGCCCTCGAATGGGAGCAAGAAGCCCGTGTCTCACCCTTTTTGCTTGATGAACACATATCTGGTACATAAAAGAATAACAGCACATCAAAACAAAGGTGCACAACGAATCTTGAATAGAAATTTTTTGATACGAACAATAAATCAAATGTAGATCCATATGTAGGGAAATGTTGCACATAATAGTTTGTTCACATGCTCAGATGTTTTCTCAATCCACTCTTTTGTATGATCCACATGAAAAGATCCCATTCCCTTGCTAAAGATCAGGGCTACTTTTTTCTCCAGATTCAGTCTTCAAACTAACCATATTCAATCCACCAATGTTTTGCTCTGAGCTTTCATTGGTAAATGATGGAGCTCCTCCAAGAATGAAATTGCAGATTTGTACTTATTTATGGCCAACAGAAGTATCTATGTACGTATCAAGACCAGATAAATTGGTATCATCTTGGAGGACTATCATAAGGTACTCAGCCAAGCCCCTAATTGCTTGGTCAATAGCTTCTACTCTTCCAGCAGCCCTACTTATTATTGTTTTTGAGATGTGTAATACTTTGCAAAACTGGCTAACTACACCAGGTAAGAAGAAAGCCAATGCATCTGCAGTACCAACCTGGAAAAGAAGTAATGCCAACAGAATTAATCCAATTTTTCATGTTTGATGAAGCACTATTGCAATAAAAAGCTAGAAGGAACTTCTCTACTTAAATCAGATGAGCTTACAAATTTGCAATGCCATAAATTTTTCCCACTAGAACAGCTTTATTCTCATTTCTCCCGTGAAAAATAGTGCCAACCTCAATATTCATTTTCCAACCTAATGATTCCTACATAGAACTAAAATCCTCTCACCACTAGAAACATAAGTAATATATGTCGGTATACATACTCAGATACATATGAACAGTGTGTGTGCATAGGTAAAGAACATTCCTAAAAGATTATGGATAATACACAGCAAAAAAGACAGAAGCAAACAGTATAAAATTTCATGGAAAGACGTGATTCTGTTCATATGAGGTTAACTTGTTTGTATTTCTTGAGCAGAAAATGAGGCCACAATCAAATTTCATTTATCAAACTAGAAATTCTAAGAATTAAAATCATCTCTCGAATGAAATCATTAATATATGTTAGTAAGCATAATGTATTCATTTAAATGCAAAGAGTATTTCTCAAAGATAATGGAATTTACATAGCTAAAGCAACAAAACAAACTCAAATTACAAGAAATAGCAAGATGCAATTCCTTTCATATAAAAGTTTAACTGAAAGATATCTAGGGCTGTTGATTGTGGGCACTTAGGTAAAATGAAAGACACAATAGAGTACTTGCATAAAAGGAAAAAACAAACAAACAATTAATATATAGAAGCTCCTTGTTCAGGGTCTAATGTTGCAATTACCTTAGGCAACAAGAACACGTAGGGTCAAAAAAGCTTCAATATGCAGATTTGCACTGCCCTGATGTCCTCATGTAGCCTCAGTATCTGCAGCCTTAGCAGAAGACCAATCATCAATTTCATTGAAACAATTAAATAAAATGAGTCAGCCAAAACATAAAAGTTGCTCCAGGATAAGTATAAATAAAAGGTAATCGACATACTTTGAGCAGAGGCAATAGCCAGTGTCCTACAGCAGCCAAAACTGCTTCTGACTGCAAAAATGCAAGTGAGGATTCCCCTTGTTCCAAGTCATGCTTCAAAGTTCCAGTTGGAGTCTGCAGGTCTCTAGTTTCTAAGAGCTTCGGAAAATCAAGACTTTGTTTACACAAGGAGAACTGATTAAAACAGGGATGTAAATTCGGAAGCAGAGCTCTGAAACACTTGATCACTCCTTCATGAAACTCTTCTGAAGCCTCAGATGGAGAAAGAAAAGCAGCAAAAGTCAAGTTTCTCAGAATCACAACCATCTGTGACAACACAGCATCACACTTCATTCAGATTAAGAGAATGTCCAGGTAATAGTAACCTGACCATTCTAATATATATGCTAACAGGAAATACTAATATAGAATCAACGCATAAAACAAAAGGCTAGAATCCATTTTATCATTGAAATAAGTAAAAACTGAATTTTAAAAACTGGGCTGGCCGTAATCTTGTTTGTGGATATACATACACCATAAACCACAAACCTCAATCCCAAAACTTTAGTCCTCCCTGTAAATCTTAAAAATGAAAAAACAGTATGTGATATCACAGAAACATGCAACTAAAAGCACCCACAACATCAAGGTATGCACTAAAATCTTGAGTTGACTCAGACATCCTGATTATACTCATTTACATATAGGTTCATGTCCATATGCATTGCAAACAATTAACTCTTTAACAAGGCAGATAAGAAATGATGAAAAAGCAAGCTACAGATGAATGAAGCATTTATTGCCATTCTTTATTCTAATCACTATATCAGTACAGAAGAAACCAAGTAGTCACTCAAACATAGCTCATATTATTGTTAGGCAATAAAAAAAAGAAAAAACAAGTAAATTAATAGAAAACAGGAACATACCAAGTTTTCTGTATAAAAGAATGCTGGAAAATGCAAGTTTGGGTGTCCACAAATTCCCAACAGCAAATCCAATAGAAAAAATGGAAACTAGAGTGCTAATTTAAAATTCAAAACTATGCTGACATGTAACATTTTCTATCCTACTTAACAAATAAAAGAACAGCAAGAATTCCTCAAAGATCCAACACTGAATAAAGGTATACCTTGTCTCAATGCTTCTTAAAGTGATCATTTCTTTTAAATATTGCAATTTAGAAATAATAAATGGAACAGAAAGAGCTATTAACAAGTGAGGATCCAAAGTCAACTTACAGCTCCAGGAGAGAAAGACTACTTCACTGTTTCAAGCACAAGAACTTTAAATGAATAGAAAAAGATGGTCCTGGTCAATCGACAAATAATGATGTGACAGCTATATATACATGCATAAACATGATCATCTAGTCCAAATATTCTTCATAATTAAATGTTCAGTTTCCTATACCTAAAAAAAATGACATAAGCAATTGGATGAGACAACAATAATTTTAACAAAGCAAACAATTTTATTTTCTCACATTGTGTATAAATGCAAACAATCACTAGATTATATTTTAGGGGTAACGGCAAATAACTGAGGACAATTTTGTTAATTTCCAACTATTGATATCACGTAATTTGCATTTACAAACCGAACTTCTTCAGTCTTAGATAAGTAGAAGAGCCGACAATTTTGTTAATTTCCAACTATTGCTATCATGTAATTTGCATTTACAAACCGAACTTCTTCAGTCTTAGATAAGTAGAAGAGCCGACAATTGTTGTTAATTTCCAACTATTGATATCATGTAATTTGCATTTACAAACCGAACTTCTTCGGTCTTAGATAAGTAGAAGAACCCTGTCGCAACCCAGGCAGTGAAACTTGCTGCTGCCACTTTGCTCTCTTCTGTCTCTTCTTCTCCTTGCTTTCTCTCTTTGCCTCGGCTTGCTCCTTCCTCAAATTTTCCTTTTCCTCCTGCATGGCAGTTTTCTCCTCCCTCTGTCTTTTCTTACAGTCCAACAATGTTGTATCTGACTCCTTCACAGAAAAGAACATGGGACCTAGTTCAGCCAGCCACCGTGGCTCCACTGCTGTAACGTACTGCATGTACTCCTTTGTTGTCAAAATCAATTCATGATAAACAACATACTCTGGTGTATAACCCAAACCATAAAGAGCACTGCTTGGGTGCAAATGGCATGGCATTCCATTCCTGCAATTAACATACTCCCCAACACCCTTTAATCTTGCAGCGTTGTGAAAGTATGCAGAACATATAGCTTTCCTTACAACATCCCAATCATATCCACAGGATGTTAGCGGGATTTTCAGTGTCTTGAGAATATCTAATAGCTGAGATCTCACCTCTCTAGCTTTCCTTAACCCTTTAACATGCAGAAAATGGTCATTACACCAGTCTCCTCGATACTGATTAGCTTTCCACTGCTGGTAAACATTCAGCAATGTTAAGTGATCAGATTCTGGTACAAAAAATTTTTCCCTTGCTGCGTCACTCTCTTCTGCTCTATCCTTCGGTCGGAAAAACACTGATGGGACTGAAAGCATTGAAACAATGGTCAAAACCTCGTCTATGCATTGTAGCCGTTCACCCGTCAACAGCATCTTGGCAAGTGGGGAATCCAATGGGAACTCTACCATTTTCCATCCAATGTCAGTCAAGCCCCCAACACAGTTAAGTGCCCCCAGGACCCATAACTGGTACATAGAATTAAGGATATTTTCCTGCGGTGGTGGATCCATGAAATCAAAATCTAGCAAGTTCTCAATTTTAAGAGACTTGAGCAGCAACACCACATTGCCAAGGTTGGTCCTCTGTATCTCAGGTACAGGAGCAGGCAGCATCTCATTTAAGTAAGCGCTCTCTGTATACAACCTAAAACATTGGCCTGGCCCAGTTCTACCAGCACGTCCTGCACGCTGGTCAGCAGCAGCACGACTGACAGGGAAAACTTGAAGAGCATCCATACCCATCTTAGAGTTATAGACTTTCATTTTACCATAACCAGTGTCAATAACATAAAAGATTCCATCTACAGTCAAGGATGTCTCAGCAATGTTGGTGGCAACAATGCATTTGCGAGTTCCATCTTCAGCCTTCTGGAATATCTTTGCTTGCAAATCAGCAGGCAACTGGGAGTATATTGGGAGTATCAGAAGTTTAGACACCCCTTTCCTAGTGGAGGAGATGAGCTGTTCTATTCGTTCTGCAAGGGCATAACAAGCTGCCTCAATCTCATCTTGGCCAGTCATGAAGATGAGGATGTCACCTGGGGGGCTGGTGATGTGAATAGTCATGGCCTGCTTCACAGCAGCTTCAACATAATCCTCACAAGGAGTCTTACTGTACAAAATATTGACAGGAAATGTTCTACCAGGGATGTGAAATATTGGCACACTACAAAATTTGAAAAGATAAATTATTTCAGTTAAATTGATTAGATGCAGAAGATGCCGGCACATGCTGCTATAAAACTATGAGACTTACCTTCCAAAGAAATTTGAAAATTTCTGTGCATTTAAAGTTGCAGATGTCACAATAAGCTTGAAATCACGGCGCTGGGCAGCCACCTTTTTCAGTATTCCAAAAAGCACATCTGTGCTCAGTGATCTCTCATGTGCTTCATCCATTACAATAACACTGCAATAATTGCAAAACTGAAAGTAAATAACATAGCTCTTATCATTAATTCAGTAGTTTCAATTCGGAATGACAAGAAAAATTAAGATTTATTTTCTCCTTACCGATACTTGTCAAGATCAGCATCCTTCAATGTTTCACGAAGGAGAACTCCATCAGTCATATACTGTAAAGTCAGAAATAAAAATGTTTAGCATGTCATATCAGAACTAAAGCGCGGCAAAGATACAGAAACATGGGACATTGCTCCCAACAATAAATTGGGGCAGCTAATCAATTTTAGACCAAGATAATCGAAAGATAGGCAAACTGCATGAATATTAAACACAAAACTTAGTGCTCTCCTCCATCCCAAAAGATAACAGTTTAAGCAATCAAGATTATGTTTAAGTGTATAGAGATTTTGAAATTTTTTTTCTAATGTAAACAGAGCCACTCACCTTAATTATGGTGTTTGGCCCAGTCACATCTTCAAAACGTATGGCATAGCCAACTTTATCACCCAACTCAGTCTCCATCTCTTCACTAACTCTTTTTGCAACACTCATGGCAGCCACACGCCTAGGTTGGGTGCAACCAACTACACCATTTTTAGTGTATCCATCTTCATGAAGATACTGTGTAAGTTGAGTTGTTTTTCCAGAGCCAGTTTCACCCACAACAACAACTATCTGATTTTCTCGAATCACCTGTCAAACATATAATTAAAAACAGAATAAAGAGATGGTCAATAAACACTTGATATTTTAAAAAAGCATAGTCACAGGATAGAATGTAGCTTTGAAAGTCAAAAAGGAAAACATCCAAAAATTGTAAGGGGAAACCCTTATATTCCTTTTAGAAAGCTGCAGTTTATCCTTGCATGTGCAAGGTGGCTAATCCCCCATGCCTCAGAGAGTAAGTGGCATGCTAGAGTTGTTATCTAGTTCAAAATTAGACCAACATATACTAACAGAGAAATGTCAAACCTGCAGTAACTCATCTCGCACTGAATATATGGGCAAGTATTGTCGCTGCTCTGCTATGCTTTTGGACTTAGCAAATTCACTTGCAGCTTCCCCCTTCTTCAAATGCTGTGCAAATTTGGCATCTTCCTTAAAATCAATTTCACCATGTTCGCCTACTTCCGTAGTGTCAGCGTCAATCTAGCATCCAATGTAGAGATGAATTAGTCAATGAACTACGTTATCATTTTCTTAGAAAAAGAAAAGGTCAAAAAATTGCATTTATAAACCACACCTGTTCTGCTGTTTTCTCAACTCCAAGGATATCACCAAGCTTAGAGCCTGCAAGCTCCCAAAATCGTTGGCGTGACTTATTCATGCTTTGCTTCTCATGAATTCCCCTAACTAGTGTAGATCCTTTGCGCGAAATTATAGCCATGTCCGATGTATGATCTTTTATGGGCATGATTGGCTCTGCTTGTTTGGTGAAAACAATTCTGCCATCCAAGAATGGAGGTTTTGTATCTATGACAACAAAAGAAATAGACAACTTTTAGCTATAAGTACAAATCAGACATCCTGGACTCCCATCAGATAAAAAGTAGTTTCACAAATTAATAGTAAGATTATGATATTTACTTACCATGTACAAGAAGAATCACCTTGCGTTCATCCTCATACACAAACTCAGTTTGCACCTTAGTACCTCTAACAGCTCCAGATCTCAACAGCTGCCGATCTTCCCACTGAGCATTATCAGCAGTAAGCTGAGATAACTTTTTGCTCTGAGCAAGCGACATTCTAGTCCCATCTCTTCGAACCTGTTTAGGAGATGACACAAATGTTTAGAAACCATTATGTTCTGCAAAAGACAACTAATAGATTTAAAAGGAGCCCAAGAATGTAAAAATAATCAACTCATCTCAATGCCTAGAAAAGCGGTAAGGGGGAAACTATTTTGACCAAAAGGCAATCATGCATGGAAACATCACAGACAAACAAAAGCACACTTCACATGGTTTATGTGAGCACTCAGCCCATTCACAAATAAACCAAAGTTAGATGAATAACTGGTTATTAGTCACTCTCTACCCCTAAAGTACAGCAACTGAATGTAACTTGCGAAAAAGAACAGTTATTATGACCAGTCATCACTAAGGGCAAGTGGCTTCAATTTAACCCTAAGAAGCATGCAAATAGTAAAACATGCCTGCATCTAAGGAACACATCTGTGAGTAATTTCATCTAATGCTCGCCTATTGCACCTACAAGCCTCTGAATTAAAACCAGCTTCACCTTTGTTCTCAAGGACAACAGCTATCCGCTAGAAAAACTAGCTGGTGTTCAGTTACTTAATTTGCAACAGTATACTATAATTCCAGACCCAAAGTAGAACAGAGAAAGCAGCAATAACTTGCAAGAAGATTCAAAAAATTTGCATATTCAAACTAAGACAACTGAAGCCAAGAAAATAAAAGTAAATTAGATAAAAGTTTATCATTCCACTTATTCCAATATCAAAATTAGGAGGGACATAAAACAATGAGAACAGCTGCTCCAGTTTTAAATCTTTGCAAAACATTTGACCCCAAGCAAACTGGCTTGAAATTAATAAACAAAAGGTGAAAAAGAAGAGATGAAGAAGAAAAGAGATCAAATATCACTTTTCTCTTACCACAGCATCTTTTAGCTTTTATTCAGAAGTCAAAGTCATATGAAACTAGGAACATAACAATTTATTTTATCATTATCTTTAATAAATGTCTCTTAAAGTGATATGCTTATTTATTTCAATGAAAAAGCTAAACAAAATTCATATCAGAATCTGCACAAGCACAAAAGATAGTTAAATGAACAAACTGCGGTAAGATCATGCATCCACCATGTTTACCATATAGTACATAACCATGAGACATGATACATACATTTAACATCATACTATATATATATATATATATATAAAGGGATTAGAACAATACCAGTCTTTTGGCCAAATCTACTTCTTTCTTTTGGAATGAAGCTTCATCCCCGAGGAAAAATGATGAACTATCCGCATCTAACATGGTGTTTCCTTCTTCTCTATCATACCTACACAAGGATATTCCAACAAGGAAAGCTAAACCAACTTTGAAACAGAATGGATATAGACAACATATGAATCACAGAATCACTAATCAAATGGAGGGTCAAAAGCCACCAAAGTGAGGCCAAATAATAGGACCTTATCACAACTCCGACAATTTGTTTTCAGCCAAGGAAAATGACATATAGAGCTAATGTTTGAAAATTTTTTCCTAAGATAGTAACTTCAGTAATATTTCCATTTTCATTATATAAGTACCACAAAGTTTATTCCCATATGAAGAAAGAAATCCTAACATGAATTGGATACATAATTTACCATGCACGGTCTGAATTGTACTCCATCTCCAAGCGCATACTTTCTGTAATCTCGTAATTGTGTTCTTCTGCAAGACCCGTCTTATCTCCTTCATCCTAAACAGTAAACATAACAATAAAGACCCAAAATTAACACTGACAGAAATAAAAAGATTTCTATAAAGAGAAAAACGTATAGAAAAAGAAAAGAAATCTATTCAAGTAACCACTCTGAAAAGATCACTCCCATTACAAACTATCAACTGATAGTTTATTAGTTTTCCAGAAATTTAACTTAGAATACATCACTCCTTCACTCCGACTCTGAAGAGAAGTACATAAAAGGGGAAAATGGAGAGGAAAAGAAAAGGAAAGGAAATAGGACAATGCCGTATGCTACCTCAAATGATTCTGAACTTTCCCTTGAAAAGCTAACTTGATGAGATGTCCGACCATATCTAGAGCTTGAAGATTTTATTGATGCTCCAGAGGCTCGTATTGGAACTGGAGACGGAGACGCATAGTCCCAAGGAGAAGCACCACTAGCTGTACCTAATTTCAGCATGATGTTAACAAATTGTTTGCTCTCTTCATTCAGAGATAAAGCAATTAAAGAAGGCAGAAACAGTCAATAAATAGAATGCCTTTTACGTACCGAATAACATACCAGCCGAACGAGGAGTACGATCTCCCATCCATGGAGAAACTAATCTAGCATCAGGTGAAGCCCCAACAAACATTGAAGATGGAGAAGGTTTGATGTGTTTAGGCCGATTAGAACTCATCGATTAGGATTTGAACGGGGTTGACGGTAATTGGAACAATGCAAACCGCTTGAATAAAAAATTTAAAATTAATAATAAACCGGATTACCTGAAGGATCACGTATTTATAGTAGGTTAGGCAGGAGAAAGGTAAATTCTAAATAAACACCTATACTAAAATCCTAATAAAATTAGGAAAACAATCGCAAATTAAATTCTAAACCAATTAAAATTAGGAAAACTAAATTAAATAAAGGGTCTATTTATTGAATATAATAAATATACTAATAAGTTTAAAAAATATAATAAGTTTGATGAATATTACTAATATTTAACTTAAGATATTAAAATTTAAAATATTAAAAAATATTAATATTTAACTAAAAAAATTTTAACTTAAAATATTAATATTTAAATTATTCAATACTATTAAAATGTTAAAAANTAATATAATTATATTTTTATTATAAATTAAATAAATTTTATTAATAATTATAATATAAAATATTTTAATTAATAAATTTAGGTATATATATTATGTGGTTATATAAACAAAGTTATATATTTTATAATTAATGATTTTATAAGTTATAATTTTTGCAACTTTAAGATAAAATAGAAAACAATATGTTTATGTTTAAAGTATATATGTTAAAAGTATATTTATATAATAGTAATTATATTCCTCATAAATTAACACAATATATAGAGTATATATATTAAAAAACTTTACAAGTTAATTAATAATAGTAATTTCATGAATTAATTGAATTAACAAAATGAATTTATCTTTAATTACATTAAATTAAAAAAAAACATAATCAGGTTTGAGTAATGGGTACCCAAAGGGCGGTATCCGACCGTGACACGGGTAGTGAAATTGCTACTTAAATCTGTCTTAAACTCGATTATAGGATACTCTAACCTTATATAATCGCGGGTATTCATTACCATTCCTGTTTATTACAATTAATTTTAGACAACTGAAAATCAACACCAAATATATAGAATAAATTGCAAAAGTAATAAAGTGTATATAACACTATCATAATATGTGATTCTAAAAAGGATATTAACATATAACCAAAGCGCATTAAGGTCCTAACATACAAAAGTTTGAGTATAAAATTTTAATATTGAAGTTCATAAGGTGTACAATAATAAATGTCTAGAAAATCCCCATACTGAAAGTCACAGTAAAATTAAAGGTTTTGAGTTGCAAGCAAAGAAAATTAATAGAAAATTGCCAACATCTCACTCAATGGGCAAAGAGAAAAATTCAAAATATGAAGTATAATATGAGACAGTTGATTTGCAGATTTAAGAAATTAAATGCATAAATACTAAAGTAATAGATACTCTGCTATGTATGAGTTAAAATAAGTTGTCCATTTTGTTGGGATCCAAAGCGTGCAGAAATGTCAAAATTTGCTTTCTCTCAACAATTTATTACTTCCCTATAATTTATTATATCCCTAGGTCAATAGCTAAAGCCAATCAAAGAAGTTTCTAGGTTATCGATAAATTGCCAGCCTTGAAGCATAGTCCAATAAGTGAGTAAGAAATACTTTTTTTTTATATATATATTGGTTAATGTTTTAGTTTACAATATTTTTATTTTATTGTATCTGTTTTGTTTGCAACAAACTTATCACTATTGAAGAAGAAATTATCATGAAAATAATAATAAATTGCATAAAAAACAATCAAAGAGGCTAGCAAAAAAAAAAGAAAACAAATAATGGGAGGAAAGCAAAACTAAACCTTGTACAAAACAATAAAAATGAATGTCTAATATAAATGTCTCAATAAATTAATTCGAAAAGCAATATTTTAAATCAAATCTCTTAATTGATTAATAATACAAATGCATCAATGAGTCTAGCTGATTTTTTATTTTATTTTTTACAATTTCAATGTCTGTTTAAAATTAGTTAAATATATTAATACTTGTTATTTTAACTGTTTTAAATAAATGAAATTGTCAGCGGTGAATTAATAACAAGGAAATGACAGTAATGGACATAAACTATTATGCGAAAATCATAAAATTCAATCAAAAGAAAACTATATTTAAAAATATAAATAGGAATATTTCATTGGGAATGATTTATCAATCAATTTTATCACGAATGATCATGAATGAATTTGATGATGTGGATAGATTTGCGAGCATGTTAAACAAAGAATGATTTGATAATATACATAACCATGGACAGATTTGCAAATACACATAGACCAATTTCATAGCATGTTGACATAGCTAAAACAACATAGCTAAAAAAATTAAAAATATTTTTGAAACGCTTATCTTTGTTTAACATTGTTTCCTGAGTTTAAATTTCATATATAATCATGCTCAAACTAACTTTATATATATTTTCTTAAGCTAAAAAAATTACACTAATTATTAGCTTTGTTTAATCACAAATAATAAAAAACACACTATAACATTCATTGCTAATCAGTAAAAGATAATACTTAAAAAGAGAAGCAAACCTCTACTATAACGAAAATTTCTACAATTCATAACAAATAAAATTCAAATAAGAAAAATTAAAATTTATATCTTAGTGTATACTTGGTGCAAGGAAAGTTCAAATATCACATAAACAAATACACCGTAATTATTAATTCTAGAAATATCTCAAGGGAAATATTACCCTATTTTTTTTACTTTACTTGTATGTATTCCAAGGAAGTCTAGGGTTACTTTACTTATATTCCAAGAAAGTCTAAGGTTAGAATTCTTTCTAATTTACTATTTACTTTACTTATACACCAAGTAAGTTTAGGTCTAGTTTGCTATTATAAATACTTTACTTTCACACCAAGTAGATTTAGGTTTACTTGGCTATTATAAATAGCTTCCTCTGTGGTTTTTTATTTTTCATCAAGTAATTCAGTTCTTTGCTTAAATTTTGAATATTTTCTACAACATCCCATCTAATCCAACAAAGTATGGATTTGGAAAAGTTTCATTAACAATCATAATATATAACAGAACACTTACTACATTTGCATCTAATGAAAGGTGAGATTACTAAGTTATGACCAAGTAGGTCCACCAAAGAATTCTACAAATCCCTAAATCAAGCTATAAGTTCTTAAACGATATGTTTCTATGCTAGTGATCATATCAACTCATATGACCATGTTTGAACCCGTTTATAAAGATGAGGCTTGATCGAAGCTGCAAGCTTTAGTTAAAGAGTAAAATTTAGGGTTTTGTTTTTTGATTTCAAGGTTTGTAAGGCCTTAAGGCCAACAGAGAGAAAAGAAGGATTGTTTGAGGGCTTTTATTGTGGCGATAGAGGTGAGAGGCATCGAGGGAGAAAGAACGACAAAGATTAGAGAGTTTGAGAGGTAAGAATAAATTTTAAAAAATAATAAGTAAAATAAATTATAATTTAGCACCACGAGCTGTACCTAATTTCAGCATGATGCTAAAAAATTGTTTGCCCTCTTCATTCAAAAATAAAGCAATAAAAGAGAGCAGAAACAATCAATACCATCAAGGAATAGAATGTCTTTATGTACTGAATAACATACCAGTTGAGCGAGGAGTACGATCTCCCATCCATGGAGAAGCTAATCTAGCATCAAGTGAAGCCCCAACAAACATCGGAGATGGAGAAAGTTTGATGTACATAAAGTTTAGGGCGATTAGAGCTCATTAATTAGGGTTGGAACAGGGTTGACAGTAATTAGAGCAATACAAACCTCTTGAATAAAAAATTTAAAATAAATATAAAAGATACAACAATAAACTCGGATCACCTAAAGGATCACGTATTTATAGTAGATTATGCAGGATAATGGTAAATTCTAAATAAACAGTAATACTAAAATCCTAATAAAATTAGGAAAACAATCTCAAATTAAATAAAATAAAAAATAAAATCCTAAACTAATTAGAATTAGGGAAACTAAATTAAATAAACAGTCTATTTATTGAATATAATAAATATAATATTAAGTTTTAAAAAATATAATAAATTTAATGAATATTACTAATATTTAACTTTAAGATTTTAAAAAAATTCAAAAATATTAATATTTAACTTTAAAAAATTTTAATTTAAACGATTAATATTTATATTATTCCATATTATTAAAATTAAAAAATATTTTTTAATCAAATCATTTAATGTAATTAATATTTTTATTTATAAATTAAATAAATTTTATTAATAATTATAATATAAAATATTTTAATGATCGTCATTTAATATGTGATGGGGTCCACATCAATAAATGACGGGGTGAGTCTTGAATATATAAATATAAATCTTTCATTATTTATCAAACACGTTTTTTAGAAATGTGAGTTCGTGATTTATAGGCTTATTTAAATTCTATTTTTAGAGTTTACGAATGAACGACGTTGGCCTTAAGATTTGACTCATGGCATTTAGTATCAAAATAAACCCGAATCTTTACTGATGTAGATTCCCATGAGAGATACAAGGATCAAGATAGACTTGGACTAATATAAGATTCTCATTCTTCTATGAGTAAAGAGCCAGTGCAACGGGAGCGTTGCACAATTGAACGAGGAAAAATGTCACGAATCACATATCAGTAAGAAATGGGATAAGTGTTAAGTATATAAATATAGGACTTTCACCACTTATTAAACATATCTTTAAAGTTAAAAACGTGAGCCTGCGATTTATAAACTTACTTAAATTTTATTTTCAAAATTGTTTGAAAAGCCATACATCCTTAAAAAACATCTTACAAGCTTTCAAACAATACATTTTCAAGTAAGAAATCAAGAGCAAACATGCCTTGAAATATTTATTTGAATATAGGTACAAGGCAACGAGAAAGTAGGTAGAGAGTGTAACACTCTCAATTTTCGATGTAAATTAAGTAAACTAAAAATGATTTATGAACATGTGAAGTCTTGAGAACTTTGATGATATACTATGTATGTCAAGTGTTTGAGAGTGTATATGTAAACAATTAGGTTAAAATTTTGAAAACATATGTGATAAATCCTAGAGTTTGAAGTTTTGATCTAAGTTTGACATGATAATTGTGAATATATGTGTGGGATAAAGTTAAAGGAACGATTTGATGTGTGATATTACCAGAAAATGAAATTAAGATGTTAGACTTGAATTTTTTTGAAAGTTTGGAAAGTTGAAAACTGCCTACAGGGGAAACTTTATCAATACATCCTTAAATGTATCAATACATTCTTGGTAAGATAAACAATAAAGGCCTTTAGAAGATTTTCTATAGATACATTTAAGAATGTATCGATAGATTTGTCCAAAGATGAATATGTATCGATTCATTGTCCAAATATATTGATACAATCAAAACAGAAAGCACTCAAGGGAAAAAGTATCAATATATTCCCCTCGTGTATCGATACGTGTTAGGGTAGTGAGCATTTTACTTGAAATGTATCGATACATTACCCCAATGTATCAATATATAATCCAAATAAGGGTGAATGTATCGATACATTGCCAAATGTATCGATATATCACTGAAGAAAGGCAAAAATAAAAAAGGGATCCGAGCCATTCGGTCATTTAAAACAAAAACCCCCAAACTCTTTCTCTCTTTACCACCTCAAAACCCTAAGGCCCCAAACTGATTCTTAGAGCTATTTGGAGCTAACCTAAGCTTGGAAAACACCTCTAGAGGTAAGATTAAACGTATTTACTTATTATTTTTCAATTGAATCGGTTAGATTCTAAGAAATCTAATTTCTCTAGCTTTAGTGAATCTCCCCCTATTTAGTTGGAATTTGGAACTAAGATTCATGCAATCTAACTTTTAAGATATGTGTTTAGCTCAATATTGAAGGATTTGAACTTAAATAGTTGGATTGATAAGATTTAGTTAATTGTGGAGAAGCTGACATTTTTCAAAAGTTAGGATTTAACTAATAATTTGATGTTTTGATGCGTTTGAAAAGGGAAACAGAGTTAAATTAACTCGATGATAAGCTGAAAGATGATTGGAGGTTAAAGATCAAAGCTTGATTGGGAATACCTCCAATTTGTCCCTGTGAGGCGGTTAATTAAACTCATGTAATGCATAAGGCATGAAAAATGCACTATAGTGGTATTATATTATGTATGTAGACCTAAATGAACACGCTTAGACTAGAGAACAAGGCTGCATGATGTTTGATTTAAGTTCCGACACATGACATTTAGCACCAAGGTGTCAAGTCCATCATACTTGATGCAACTTAAATGTTCGAGTCCGCTTGTGGTCCGACTCCAATTGGCAATGTTGTCACCCTTCCCAAGTGCTGCAGCAAACTGGATGAAAATATGGACATCATGAATAACCGAATTATAAACTTGGACTTGACCCTCACATAGATCCTCTAGTACAGGAAGTCGTAAAACGAACTTAGGTTTTCATCACAATAGCCAGTCCCTTCTAATATTGAGGAGTCGCAACCGAGGGATGATGGAATTAGAAACGTGTTTGTCTTTGTGTTGTGATTCTACAAAAAATATTACAATTTTTTATTTTTTCTAATTTTAATATATTATATGTAATTTTTATAAATATTTGCAATTTTTATACTAATATTTATCTATACTTGTGTTTTTCATTTGAAATGACAGTAAGGAGCAATCAATTTTGATTTTCATAAATAAAAATTATTGTGTCTCATTAAATATTGACGGAATTATCAACAAATTTTAACAATACCGACGAATTATGGGTCATTCTTTACCAACGAAATCATGGTAATACCAATGAAAATTCATCAACAATTCTATCAAATAAGTGCTGACGAATTTAATTGCTTACTGGCTAGTCGAAATATTTAAAGATTCACTCTTTCCCAACAAGATGTTCCGTCAAAGAATTATCGAACGAATTCCCCCTTTGCGACAAAATGACCCTTATCAACCAGTGTAATTTTAACAGATTTTTCGCCTTTAATGACAGAATGTCACAATTTTTGTAGTGCTCATCATATTCTCGAGGATTATAACCTCTAACTGTTTTGCAGACCATAAAACTGAAATAAGGAAGTGGTGTTGCTATATAATAAAATTTGAACAACTTCTTGTCAATGAGGAAAACATGTTGCTATGTATGGCCATCGGAAGACTTTTGCAAATCTAAGCTTGGGGCAAAAGGATTAGATTAATGAATATATCAATTACAGGAACGACTGAAATAAGATGATAGTTCAACTTATTTTCAAAACTTATTGTACCATGCATAGTTGTGGAAATGGGGGAGACACCAAAGATTAATTTATTCTATTTAATGCGTCGGCCTTGATGCTCATGCGGCTTGGAGCTTGATGGGTAGACCCTCCTCTGGAATGGGTGAAGGAATGTAGGAAATCTTCTCATTGGGATTCAGTTTCTCCCATTTGAATCTGTTGACCAGGTTGTGTATGAAAGTGAGGATTTCCAGTCGGGCATACTCCTTCCCAGGGCACATACGAGGACCTCCACCAAATGGAACAAATGTGTAGGGTGCAGGACCATTTCCTTCAAACCTTGAAGGATCAAACTTCTCTGGATCTGGGAAGTAGTTGGGATTCTTGTTTGTTGAATGGACAGTCCAGAAGGCCTGGAGCAATTAAGAAAACAAATAAAGGTATGGGTAAGTACTAATCAGTAGATAGCTAGATAAGAAGGATAGATTCTTTAGAATTACAAAATCATGAGAATGACATGATGATTTTTGTAATGGAAACATAGAGGTATTACCTTCCATCCCTTTGGAATCGTATAACCTGCATAAGTAAAATCGGTGATGGCTTCTCTAAAAGCTCCATTAGCAGGTGGTGCCAGCCTCATTGCTTCGCATGCCACGCACCAAGTGTACTTCATCTTCTGAATATCTTCCCATCTCAATGGTTCTCCAGGCCCTTTGGACCTTAAAATATCCATTTGTTCTGCAATTAACCCAACAAGATGAAACATTAATTATTGAGAAAAAAGAAGAAGCATTAATTACTTCCCCGAATAGAAATTTTAAATATATATTGGTAGGAGTCGACGAGCCTGTCGAGCCACCTGGTGCTAAAATCCAAATTAATACCTTCCAACACCCTGTTATATATGTCAGGATAGTCAGTAAGATAGCTAACGATGAAGGTAATTGCGGTACTTGTTGTGTCGTGGCTTGCAATGAAGAAGCCTACAATCTTGTTGCCAATCTCTATCTCAGTCATACCGTCCATAAGCATGCTGTCCACTAAGTCTGAAGCAACCGTTTGTCCTTTCTCCGACAGCTCGATTTTCTTCTTGGTAATGAGGGCTAAAAGCTCTTGGCGAATCAGTTTGCCTGCTTTCACGGCGCGATTGAATGTTGTTCCTGGAAGATCAATGGGCACAGATATGAGACCAGCAGTGGCAAGAGCAAAAGGCTTGGCAAATTTTTCAATCTCTTCCGGATCGTGAACACTCATGAATAGACGACACGCAAGTGAGAAGGTGTACTTCTTGGAAAGTGGGAAGACTTGGACCTGGTTATAGGGGGACCAATGTTGGTCTAGGTGCTCCTTTGCCATGATATCCATGACGGGTATGTAATGTTGAAGGGACTCTGGCTTGAGGAAAGGAGGCAGATAGGCCCGAAGTTTAGTAGATTCTTCCTTGGAAGAATTATCAACACTGGATGGATCCATCAAAGCTTTCTTGATGGAATGCGGCCACCAGGAGGTGACATACTTGTTTTGGCCAGAGAAGAGGAATTTGTTGCCAGCAGCACCGCAAAAGATAGCCATGTCCTCTCCTAGCAAAGATGTACGGAACACATCTGGTGAATATTTGGTAGTTCTGTCAGTTACGAATTTCTCAGGAGTTCCCCTTCTCGAAGCCAGCACATAATCCAAGGTTTCGCCGAGGTATGGTAGACCCTTTCTGCCCGGAGGAAAGTTGGGGGTGGCGGCCCTGGATTTGTACTTGTAAACCAAGTAGATGACACCAACAGACACGTATAAAACTACCAAGTGAACTAAGTATGGCATCAAAAAATCCATGTCCATGTCTGCTTAATTAACCTTTCACCTTACCTTTGCTACTTCAATTAATAAAGGTGTTATCACACTGGAACTAATGGAGATTCATCTCACATCTGGTTGCCATATTTATAGGCAACTGCCCAAGAGATCCATGGGGCTTAACTAATTGATTTTACTTTTTTCCATCATACTTCGTCCGTATATTTGTCTTGGTCGATAAATCCTTTCAGCTCCATCCAAGTCTGGAATCTCTACATATTTTTATATCGAAAATCTTCTTTTATTGTCCGTCAATTGATACTATATTCTAATTTGTTGAACGCCTTCTTGCTGTTGGTTTTGGATCAACTCAAACTAGCAGATGAAATGAATGTCAGCCATATCTTAATATAAAATCAAAGGCCAGATCATTCAAAGAATCACTTGACGTTTTATTACTTCTTTTTAGTTTTAATCTCTTAATTAATGGAATTCAATATCCTTCAAAAAGAAGGCGATGGTAACAATTAATTGAACTTTGTTTCATCCATAAAATAAGCCAACACCATAAGAAACGAAAACAAAGAGCTGAGAATGTAGATGCTATCATAGTGTCTCTGCAAGCAACACAAGACTATTAAAACACTTTGATTCCAAAATATGCTAGCTTTCAAATTTTTAAAGAGCTACCAAGTATGCAGTTAATTATGCCATTCTTCGTCCTCCTTTAACATTAGGAATACATACATATATGCGTAGGAGTTGCTTTTTCTAAACTTGACCCGAGGTGAATTCATTTGTTTTATATTATATTATATTATTGTGTTATGTTTGATTTTTTCAACATAATACAATTTTTGATATACCAAGTTGGAATGGGTTCAATTTCACCTTTTTCGGAAGATTGCTATCATTGGTGGGAAAGGAGACCTTAGATTCTGTTTCGGATCTTGTAATGTGAAATTGACTACTGGTGGAAAGTTATTGGAGATATAAAGTCTTTAATTAAGCATACCTTTTGAGAAGTTAAGGCTTTTGTGAACTCTCTTGTTTAATTTGAATTGAATAGAGTTGATATATTTTATGCATGATAGTAGAATGAGGTAAATTTAAACGGTATTTGTTTTATAGAAAATAAAAATGTATGGTCTATTAGTATGACATAATAAGTCGACAAGGATGCTAATATGATTGTCACATTAGCATTTCCATTTCTCCAACTTAACAGAGTTTTCAATTTAAAATTTTATTGGGTGGCTTTTTTTAAAAGAATAATAGTATTTTCCCTAGTTAAATATTAATAATTAATTTTAGAAAGAAGGAAAAAAAATCATGTATCATCCATTTTAGATTATCTTATAATTTAAACTCTTCAATCTCTGAACTGAAAGCCTTTTATCATCCTCGTGCATAAGTATTGCTTCAAACATTAAATGTTTAAATAATTACCCCTCTAAGTGTTTATAAGTTCCTTTTTATGAAAAAGAAGAAGAGAATTTTATATGTTCTAATAGATGAAATTAACTAAAGTTTAAAGATGACACTAGAATTTTGACCAAAAAAATTATATTTTTTTCAAATTTTGGTATTGTCTTCTCATAAATCTTTTTCTATAAGGATGTAGATATCAAATACACTATTTTGTTTTAGTAGTAAACGATTGATTAAATGCTCATAGAAAGTCATTGTTGCTATCACGGATCCCACATTGATAAAAAATAAGATGTATTTTGGACTTAAAAATAACGATTTTTTTTTATCTAATAAATGTATCTTTTCAGTTGAAACTATAAATCGTTACAAGTCGTATTAAAACCTACTTAACTCTTTACATCAACACTTATGAATCTTATAAATCTTACATCAATAAGAGATGAGATAGGTTTTGAGCTTATACAATAAAAACGATTATAACCGTATACATATTTTTACATTAAAATTGTAAATCCGTTACACTATCGAATGTAAGTCAAACTTATACTATAAAACTTGAGTAATACTAATATAAAATAGTGTGTTTGGATTGCAAAATAAAAGTGTTCATACAATACAAAGGAGGATGCCACCAAAGGGGAATGTCAAAATAAACCAGAATTGGGTTATGTACTAAGTACAATGATCAGTCTCGTTTAATTGGTCTGAACTAACCCCCATTATAATTGCGAGTAATCTGTTATAGATTCCGATATATATAGCCCTAAATCTGGTGAGCATCCTCATCTTCCAAACCCACCCAAGCGCTCTGGTAGCAGCTCCATTACCAAGGCTTCTTTTCTCTTCCTGGATCACTTATTCCATGTTCTATTTTATACAGGATTCTTCTATGTTTTGGCATCTATAGGTAGGCCTGCATACACATTGCACTTTAAAATATCAAGCATGACGATTTGGGAATAGAATATATGATGATGATGATGATTTCGTTCTCGACTTCTTGTGAAGCAGGCCGGCAGCGCATCTCTCTCGACTTTTAGCGATGCTTTTTGTATATAAGAATCTTCATGATGGCTTATTGAGAGTTTTGTTTTTGGCTGTTGTTCTTCAACCTTGGTAACAGGAACCACTAGGACAAGAGGGAGCAGAATAGCAATGGAAGCTGCGGGTAAAGGCGGAGGAGGCCAACTGAGGAGACTTCACATCATATACTTCCTCAGCCGTATGGGTCGCACCGAGCACCCCCATCTCATTCGTGTTCACCATGTCAATGAAAAGGGCGTTTATCTAAGAGGTCCAACATCTTTGCTCTGATTCACTGTTTCATTTCTCTTTCTGGTATATAGCAAACCATTCCTTAACTAGTGTGTTTTGATTGATCCATTGAAAAAGATGTGAAGAGGTGGCTATCAGATTTGAGAGGAAAAGGCATGCCGGAATCTTTTTCTTGGTCCTATAAGAGGTATTTTTATATACCTGCCTGATCCCTACCTCTGTAAATCTATGCCACAATTCACGAATAACTTTATTACTACTACAATGATTGTGCAATGAAGTTTGAATCTGTCATTTCTAATGGGCCATTACATTTCCATTTTGGCCAAATTTAATTGCAGGAGGTACAAGACCGGTTATGTCTGGCAAGACTTGATGGATGATGAACTAATCACCCCAATCTCGGACAACGAATATGTCCTTAAAGGCTCCGAAATCGTGCCCTCTACCCCATTTGGTTATTACCCTATTCATTTCCATTTCAATATTTGAGACTGTGCTTAACAGTTGAATATTTGGGGCTCATTATACGTTTTCTTGGCACTGTAGAGCCTACTTCACAGGGTGAAAAGAGGGCCGTTGAGGTTGAAGAAAAGGACCCCCGGAACAAGCCGTTACCTAAGGAAGCAATACAAGACAACTCAAGTTATTTTTTGCCCGAAATCTACCAAGAATCACCTCAATTTGCCTTGGACCTAGAGACGAAGCTTGACGACAAGTCTCACCAGACGCAGCAGGGCGACAAAGATGAAGACCCATCTTCCTTTTACTCCGCCATGCAGAATCAGAAGAACAAGAGAGGGGCGAAGACAAAAGACAAAAGCAAGGACAATAACGTGGACAAAGTAATGGATATTCCAAGTTGTTCATCATTTTCATCGCCGCCATTTTCACCGGCACTACCCTATGCAAAAAGCAAGACCTATTCGAGTGGAGCACGTCAGAAGCTTCGGAATTTGTTGAGCTGTGGTGCCGTTGACACCGACGATGCTGTGCTAATCATGCTTAATCGAGCGGGAAAAATCAAGCCTACCCATTTCGACTATTCCGGTGATAAAAGCGTTAAGATAAGTAAAGGAGACAAACTGGGTGGGTCTGCCAGGGTTATTGGAACTCCATGGAATGAGCAACAACAGTTCATTGCTCCGTATGTCGTTACTCCCCAATCATTTTACCTTTTTACTCAAATATTATGTATGAAGGGTACTGATATTGTATGCTTCCATGTAGAAGGAAAAGCTTTGACGAGGCCAAGGATTGCAAGAAGAAGCAGAGGGCTGAATTTGGTTGCTCGAAAGTGGTTTCGGCTGCATGCAAGCCAGTGGGAGGGCCAACTTGCTCGTAAGTGCCCATATATCCGATCTATATATTTAGATATATTGCTGACTGCAAAATGGAGGAGATTGCTACGAGAGGAGACCAAACTCAACCGCTTAAGAAACTAAAATGCGGAAAGGAAAAGGAACCACCGCAGGGTGCCGAAGACGAACTGATAAAAAAGTTTAACAAAAGTACAAAACGCCAAGAGAAAATGAGATTCGTAAAGGTCTTTTATGTTTCCCATTAGTTTATTCCCGACTTTATACTCCAATTTTGATTGATGAACTACTTGAATTAGTTTTGCAGTTTTACTTTGCTTATAGAGTGAACTCACAAACAAAGTGCAATCAGCAATCATGACAAGATGATAACACAGATAGCTGCCTGTGTGACAGGTTCCGCTCAATAAGAGATAAGTAATAGGATGGTCTCAAACTTTAACTAGAGTCTTCCTCTATCTAGTACATATGTTTCATAGATTAAATATGTTGATCTCCAATAAGTAATATCAAATTTATTCAATTTTTTATTGACGTGAGACTGTATCCTAAGGTCTTGTAAGCTCGGACGTGCACTTACACAACTAAATAAAATAGAAGGTAAAAGATTAGATGTCACTAAAAAATTAAATAAGTCTTGAACTTGTAATTAAGAACTTTTTTTACCTACCAAATATATTTTTTGGATTAAAAATGTGAGTTCATGACACCTAACCATACCTAACAGACAAATCTAAAATCTTTTTTAGATTGGATTTAATCTCATTGAAACCTATGTTGCAAGTTTGTAGACATGTTTTCAAGCAGGAATATTATCCTAAATTAGAAGAATTCATGGGATGTCAGTAATTATGATCTACAACCGAACCTTAATTATTATCCACTTCAGTTGCCTTGTTTGAATAGAGCTTTTAGTTGCTGCCATCAAACACTAATCGAATCTTCCCCGATATAATGTAGGCAATGCGGGAAATTGTTCAAGCCAGAGAGGATGCACAGGCATATGAAGAACTGCAAAGGAACGAAGGCCTCAAAAAGATTACCGTCGCTTCAATTGAGAAACTGGCTGAATTCCTCCCACAAGGAACCATCTCCTAGCGTTTTCCTGACCATCTGAATGTTACTGCTAGCATTATGAATGTCAGGGAGAAATGAGAACAATTCATACCTGCCAGGTTTTTTAATGTGAATGAAATAGATAGCTTATCATTATCCAAAAAATATATTTTGTAAACAGATAGCTTATGTACAATTACATGATGTGAATAGAAAAAAATACATCTTAGAATCCTTGTCTGTTTGAACATGGTGGTTCTTTCTTTCCCAACATCATTCCAACAAGGGTTCCATCAGCGGCTTTGACAATGGGGTTTGTAGTTCCATGGTGCATGTGACAGCCACTGCAAGAGCTGAACAGAATGCTGGTACGAGACCTAAACCATATCTCGTAACTGAAAAATTAAAGTTTGTTGAATAGTTTCCCACAATTATAGGTGAGTTACCTGCATCAAAGAAGATTATACCATTCACACACATTAAAGAAGATTCTTGGATATCACCTTTGATTCCAAACTGAGAAACAGGTATAAAGAAGCATGTCAAGTTCCTCTTCTTTTCATTGTTCTTTAGGTACAGATGGAGAGGGAGGAAAAGGGGAATTAAGAGAGGTTGAACATGTATTCAGATATGACAGAAAACTTACTTTGATAGGATTGAAGAACAAATAGGGCAAGCCCACATGAGATTTTGTCCAGGAAGCTCAATGATCCACAAACAAATGCACAACCATTAAGATCTTCACCAATTACTATACTCTGCATGCTGACTGCAGTTACCTACATTCATTTACAATTGGAATAAGCAACAGGAAAGAAAAAAAAACTAAAGGACCATAAGAAAAGGAAAATAAGATGAATAAAGTTTGCTGCATCAAAATACTAAAACTTTATATTGATTTAAGAAAGGAATAAATAAATCATATTTTAAACATATAAATACGAAACAAATGTCTTGACTCTAATGGGCCGAAGGAAACACAAGGAATAAATGAATCATACGCAACTAACCTATACGACAAGGTTTTATCTCCTCAATTGAATGAAAGCAGATACCGTAACAAAAATCACACACCAAATGCTGGATGTGATATAGGAATCATCTTAATAAGCTGATAAATAAAACCCATGTATTGTTATATTAGCAGTGTGCCTGTGATTTATGAATACGTTCATCATCACATCCAGAAAACTATACAGTGAACCAACAATCTGGCACATGGCCAAAACATCTATCTACAAGAAATGTCATTGACCCCACTTTAAATGTAATACTCCAGCTTTTTTTTCAATGAAATTGCTACTACAAATGTATGGCCGGACAGTGACTAGATTCACATCAAAGCTTCTGATACAATGCCAACTGAACTTACAACCATATATCTGCATGACGCATTAAATTTTGGACAGCATTTTGCTATCCTGAATAATTCAGCTTTTTCTCAATCAAAATTACTACTAGCAACATATGGCTGGAAAGTGGCTAGCAGGTTAAGGAAGGTTTTTAAACTAAGATTCTGATTCAAATGCCACTTCATTTTAACTCCAATACATTGTCAACAGACGAGTACACTCACTTGAGACAATCAACATTCAAGACAGCATTTTGCTTAGGTCACAGTATAACTTGTCACCGGTGTATGTCCCAATTTTACATTGCATGGAAGTAAATGAAGACAAAGGCACAGGGTTTCTAACATACCGTCATTAATGCATTAGCTATTCCAATAAATACCGATATGGCATACATGAATAGACTCATGCTTCTAGGTAAGAGAAGAATCCCTACACCACAAAACATCCAAAGAATTCCTCCGGCTGCATAATAAGCCTTCAGGCGTTGGCCATTCCATGCAATCTCCTATAAGGTTAATACTTTAAACTTAAGTATTAAAAAGAGTGAGATGAAGCTTTTCAAAGACAGAACAAGTTTTATGAGGCAGACCTGAAGAAGAACAGATACTATGAAGCTGCAAATATAGATAATGGCAGGAACCTAACCAATCAATAACAGAAGATATTAGGCCAAACATTCAACTCCAAAACAAATCGAAGTCAGGAAATAATTCTAATGATGACAACTGCTATTCACATACCAAAGCTTTAGCAGACTGGGCCATCAGCAAATCATTAATCACATAGAATGCAAGATATGCCTTCACAAAAAGAAACCATCTTTAAGTTTAAAATAATTCCTTTTGGGCGATTAGTGAAAAGTATATTAAGCCACAAATCAAAGCAAAAAATTTATGCTTACTTGTGAAACATTGAGCACTAGTCTTGTAAGCACGTAAACAAGAGCAACTTGATAGTATAGAATTTTGCGGAACCAATATGTCCATGAAATCCTTGCATGAATATTTCCATGTATACCTATCTTTGATCTACATTAGAATATAAAATTCTTGCAATAAGGAACAAGCTACAATTGCGTAACCTGCAAAACATGCTGGGGAATTCTGTTCAAAGCTACAGCTCACCTTGGTTCATTTGTTCCAAGATGAAATATGCCCACAAAGCAGCATCCTATGAATATTGATAAGTATGCAATCCAGCGGTACTGCTCAGTGGAGGCCAAAATAATGATTATGCCCAAACAAAAACACCTAAATTCAGGATCACATCTTCTGTAAAGACCATACCTGATTTTCAATATCAGCATAAGTTTTTGCTATGCTGATATCAAATACTATTAAAGCAATTCCATATAGGCTGAGATTTGCAACCTAGATTAACAGGAAATTTAATATCAGCCATGATACTCATAAGCATGCATAAAGTCAATAGGTAAGGGAGTTGACCATAGTAAAGGCATTCCGACAGCTTGCCAGCACTACTCTGCTAGTTGAATTGAGAGAGATGCAATTCACCATGGACCTGCAATAGAAATATTAGAACCCAGGGAAATGTAATTGGATACCAAGATCAAGGAAAAATATAAATGATATCCTGTCCCAAGAATCCAAATTAAAAAAAAAAATTGGTAAGAATTTAGAAGGAAAAAGAAAAAACTTCATCCCATCCAATCCAGTCATTCATTTTTGGAAACTGTGAGCTTTTGCCATGAGCTCCTGCATTTTACTAAAGCTTTTGCTTTTCTATCTCTGACATTAAAACCATGTTCCCTGCCCCATTGTCCTGCTTTAAAGAGTTGATATGATATCGTGCACATTTTAACAGGCCGAAATTAGGCTATAGAAACATTACATGTGTGAAACCTGAGTAGCAGCCCAGCCCACGTTAAAAATTGCAGCAAATGTACTGTATGAAATAGTCTCTACTGTTGATGAAAACGTAGCAAGGGCTTTACAAGGTAAACAACCACCAAAAACAGAAGAAAATGAAACAGCAACCAAGATAGATCCTGCACCATGCCATATTTTGAAATGTCCAAACCTGTCTATCTATCAAGTAAATGAACAAAAAATTTGGGAAAGTTAATGCCACAAATCATTAGAAAAGAAGGAGATAAATCAAAAAATCTTGCTTGATATTAGAATTATAGTACTAATTTCAATCATGCTGCACATCACAACCAAGCACGTAAAGCATGTATTAGTGGCTATCAGATAACAAGTATAAAAACAAAGATTCAACATCAATTACCAGTTCACCAACAAAGATGGTGGCTAAACCGTCAGCTATCTGGCCGGAGAGCATGACAGTAGCAGCATCCCTACAAAAGGACATACATGAAATATTAGATTTACAAAACGAAAAAAAATAAATGAAGGCATAATTTACATCAATGATTTTCAAAGAGCTCATCATACAATTTAGCTAAGTTCAAGTAAATAATAAGCCAAAACCAAGTAGATCAATTTTAGAAGCTTTTTATGTAAAAAAGAAGAAAATCATAAAATCTAAAACGTTTAGACAGTTCTTCTTTTCTGGTAACATAAGATCTTGTGTAATACTAGAATGACATCTAGCAAATTTGCGCTTTTATTTTCCATGATCTCAAAAGTTATACTGGCATCCACTGTGTCATACTCCCACATAGGTAGGATGAGATCCAATAAAGATGTGTTTTCTTTTGCATGGCTAGGGATGGAAAAAAAATATTTCCCTAACAGGTTTTGACCTGTATTCCCATGCAAGGATGGCTGTTGTTTTGAAAACAGCGTAGGTGGGTTATATCAGTAAAAAATCAAGGTAGGGGACTAGGAAGTCACTGCTTTACGTTGTCCTGCTGTACCCCCGCATCAGGATATAAATAAAAAGTTATGTCATTTTTTAATTTTTTTAATTTACATCATATAAATGTATTACATCAAGAATTTTGTACATCGATACTATACGAGAGACTCTTTATATCATAAAATATTTAAAAATGCAATCTATATTAAAATGAAACGTCTTTTTATGAAATAAACAACAATAGTAAGTTCAGAGTAAAATGGTAGAATGCAAGACATAAATTTTTCTCACATGGCCACGATGAGTATTGCAAATGACAACCCGAGATTGCAGCAGAGAAGGTTCCAGGTAAGGTATTAAGATATTGGGTTACAATTATGGGATGGAGGTGGGGACCCCACCTCTCCCACCCAACTGCCTCCCTATTCATGGTGATAGTTTTAAAAGTATGAGGGCATTAACTATTCCAACATAAGACCAAAGAATTCAAAGTCATTCTACTTCTGGTTACCATCTCTATCATTGTTGTATATAAAACACTTCAATCATCATAAAATTCATGTCAATGGGGTTAAACACAATCCTTCCCTAATTCTAAAACGTGATTTCTATCTTCTGCTGCACAAAAACCTGAGTCCTGGACTTCATTCGTAACAAAATGTGTATGTTTGTGAACATGACAGATTTAACATGCTTGCGATCTTAATTCTGCATCGACATGGATGCACCTACTGCTGCCAATTGGAGTTTTAAGAGCTTATACCCTTTTTTTCCTCCAAATGGTATGAGTTTTCAGACTGGATTTTAATGAAAGAATGAAAACAGGGGCATAAATAGCACCTAAATTCCTTTGAGACTTATACATATGTGAAACAATCAGCAAAAAATCTCACTTTGTGTAAACAAATGAAAGGGTGGGATCATATCTATATTACTAGATTAACTTTTACTGATACCAAACTCAACACGAGATAGGTTAAACAATATGCACTTACAGAACCATTTTTAATTCAAAGCTATTAGGATAAACACACAAGTTAAGAGTCACAATTAGAAAAAAGAGGAAAAATATATTTCAAATCTATCCTGAAGCATGAATTTCAGACAGAGTACTAAGATCTATACCTTTGTGAGAGCCCAATGTCTGTTAAGAACAGTAAGAGATAAGTAAACCAGCATGCAGCCGTGATGTCATTTAGCATGTGACCCACACCATAATAGAAAACAGACCATCTTCCAACAGGCTTAGAGAATGAATCATCTTCAATCCTGTTACTCATTACAGTCAAGGAGGTGATGTAAACCTCTTTCAACTGTGTAAAGAATTGCAGTTCCTGATCAATCCAAACCTACAAGGAGAGCGGTCATGGTTGAGAGTAACTATTAAACTAAAAAACAGTACCACAGTATTTATATGAAGAAGCAAAGGAGAGTCAAGAAAAAGGCCAAGCAAGAATATTCACAAGAAAAATTTTGAATTTTTTTTTTTGCTAAAATTAATACAATTCATTAAACTTTAGTATTACTAAACTCAATGAGATCACAAGACCTTCTTTTTTAGCATTCGGTGCAGTGACAAAAAGCTGCAAGCTTTATGATGTGGAATTTCTAAATTACATACAGTTACTTATAACTAATGCAGGACAAAGAGGAGTTGATTGAAGAATTTAGTCTTTAGGACTTTAATAATCACTTCATTTCCTTTGTCTTTTACCAAATCATACAGAACAATGAAATAGGGGCTTTTTATATTACTATTATTTTCGGTATCCAAAGAGTGAATTATTGCTAAACTTAATCCTGTAATCATTGACCTGTAATTCATGATCCCGATCCCAGCCATCAAGGTTTGTGTTTTGTTTTTTTTTTTCTGCGGAAAAAGAGATCTAATTCATTCAAAGATGGAGGCAAGCATGCTACAAATGAAACAAACTGGCAAATAACTAGGCAAACATATGACCTTTTAAATCCCAGTTTTGACAGAGGGTTCTGTTAATCATATCCCCTGCTATATTCTCTATATCATGAAGCCTGCTATGAACCACCTCCTAAATGCAACTCAGAATGGCAGTATCACTTCTAACCTTTTTACCATGAATCCTATTGTTTCAATCCAGCCACATAAAGTATAGCACTCCAAACAATTCTAAGAACAACAGCAATCAAACCCTTCTTCTTAAGCTTCTGTTTTGCCATTCATCTTACAAGTCACATAAAGAACCATGAATCAATTACGGTGACAACATAAGACTGTTGATCCAAAGAGCAACATATAAAGAAGAAGAGAACAACAAGAAGGAGGACTTGCAGAAACCAAGAATATTATATAGACATATGAAATTAAATGCAATACTAATCAGATAGAACATGACAAACATCGTTTGCAGAGAGGGAGGGGAATACATAGAATCAGTAGTACCTTTACCCACCGAAGCAAAGGAGAAGAAAGAAAGGAGTCGAGGTCTATGTTGTAACATACAAGAGCAATTATATAAAGGGAAGCAAGCAAACAAAGATTGAAAGTAAGAGAGAAGAGAGGTAGAGATGCTCACAATTGAAGTACAAGTCCTGGCGTGCAGGAAACCCGTAGGAAACCCAAAACAGAAACAGAAACTCTTCCTTTGTCTGAATTTAATACTATTAAAAATTCCATGGAAACCACGTAAAGAGACAACTGAAGGGTAAGAGAAAAACAAAGCAAAGTTGGAAAAAGAAAGAGTTAATTACAGATTTAGTGCCGAACTATATTAAAATGTAGAAATTAGTCTTAAAACTATAAAAACTGTTCAATCCCACCCCAACTGTCAGTCTGACACCGTTAAATCCGAAGAACTTGGGTGGCAAATGTTGTATGCCACGTGTACATGTGAAAGGTTGATTTTTTTTCTAGCGTCCTTTCTGTCTCTCCTTCGACTCCCGACTTCCGACTCCCGCCACACAGTTACTCATCAACAACCTAGAATCTGCACATGGAAAAAATTCAGTCCACAATCAAATGCACACAAAATTCAAGATAAATTTCAATCCGTAATCAAATTCATCCAAAATTCACAAAAATCCAAACGTCATAATCAAAAATTCACACAAAAATTCAACCAAACCAAACTAAAAATCCAAGATTGCGGTGTGTATGTGTGAGGAAAAATTAAACAAAAGGAAAGTGATTCTCGGAGAAAATTTTGGCTGTGAACAGAGGGTGGCGGGAAAGAGGATCCGCCGCCGAGGTTGAGGCTGTGAATCACGGAGGAGCAGAAGAGAAAAAACAGTTGGAAAGAGAGAGAAGTAGCCAGCTCACCCTATATAGGTTGCCATATGGCATCCACGTGTTCATTATGTAAACGGATTCAATTGACGCCGTTAAAAATATCAAAATTGAAGTTGCCAATGTCGTTCCAGAATAGGTGAGGTGGTAGAAATATTGGTAATGGAGCCAAAGTTCGTCGTTCGGCGCTTCGGCTCCGGGTTTCTGAACTCTGACTGTTGATCCTAAAATTCAGATACATAAGGGACCAACGTAACCTAGGAACAAGGGCGAAGGCTAGATTGTCAACACGGCCTCCCTAACTACCAGTCATACCTAATCATACGTGATCATCATCATCGTCAATTCACCGTGTTACCACATATAATAAATTTGGTAAAGTAATATAAAAATAAATATATTCATAGTTAATTAAGGAAATAAAATAAATTAATGCATTCATAATTTAGTGAATAATTGCTATTTTATCATATTTAAAAAATAAAATTTGTTACTTATAACCATGTGAAATGTGTTATTAGCTAGTATATTTATTTTGGTTTCAATATATATATATATATATATATACACATTTAGTAATTATTTCATTGAATTTTTTTTATTTATTACAATTTTCATTTGGCTTATTTAATATATTATTATTAGTTAACATTAATTGTTATTTTATCTAATACTACAATATAATTGTAAAATATAAAAAAATAATTTTTGTTCCTTATGCATATATGTAAATATATTATTATTATTTTATTCAATTTTTTTTAAATTTCAAATATTAAATTTTTTAAAATTTATAAAAATATTCTATTTTTACCTAATACTTTATGCACACAACTATCACTATCTTTATCGAACAAATTTTGTCCTATTGTTAATTTCAAACTCACCGACTTTAAATAAATTATCAATATCACTGTCATCATTGTTATTAATTTCGATATTTTATTAAATAATTTTTTTTCTTGTATCCGAGTACAATACGAGCTAAAGTTAGTGAAATTAAAATTCAAGAATTAGTGATAAATTTTAATTCTATTTGCTAATTTATTAGTTTAATTAACTAATTTGGTTAAATCAATTAATTCTTTCAGTAATCAAAATTTAAAAATTTTAATTGAAACCATTGAACAATGGACTCTTGAATAATATATTATTTGAAATATGAGATATATATATATATATAAAATAATTTTTTGATTAAATCTTAATTACCCTCCGGAAATCCGGACTAGCCGTTAACCAAACACGGGGCCCTCCCTGCCGTTGTGCCTCCTGTCTACCTCATTCCCAGAAAAATCCTACTGATTGATTAATCACCACCGCTTCAACGTGCAGTTGGCGTATAAAGACAAAAATGGCCGTTTCCAATCTGCCTGGTGCCCAATCGCCAGATGACGCGGGACTCCCGCTTTAAGAATACAGCTGCAACTTGGGTTTGAAAAGTGGAAAATATTATTAAAAATTGTTAAAAAATTTATTAAAAAATTAAAAAGAAATCACAAACGGACCGAGCCCTCACTCTAATAAAAGATAAGATAAAAGGGGTCTGGGCGGGATGGAGTTTGGTTGGCGGCGAATGATCCATTGTGTTGCGTGACATTGTTTGCTACCTGGTTCAACCGATTAGGTTCAAAGGAGTTTCCAATTCCACATCCAACAAAATAGGCCTGCTTTCGTTTTCTTTCTCCTTATTAGTAGTTACTATCATTCACACCTCCTATTCGTAACGGACGAGAGACAATTGGTACCATGTAGCTGGCTACAAGTCCGGGAAACTAAACCTGAACCAAGAAAAATACAACACATATATGAACTAGTAGGACATAACAATGTCAAAAGAAATAGATAGCAAGTTCTATATATACTTAACAGCTAACACTCATTTTATAATAATCTAGCAAAGCAATGTTCATGTTGCAGCACTCAAGATAATTATATGTTCATAAGATCTGAACAGTTAGCTGATCCTAGGACTTATTTCCACCTAAAATTTGCTATTAAAGGCAATTTGACAGACCTTTGAATGTTAACCATTTTCAGATTATCTAGTCCATAACTTAGTTTGAGATTACCAAGTGCTCAAAAGCATGCATTCTCTGTGTTGATATGAACAAAGGCATTAATATTGTGCTTCATGCCCATGCAATAATTTTTCGACATCCCAATTTTGTCTGTTTTCTTTGTTATTTACTCAATTTTGAGCTTGATTTTTTTTTTTTAAACTTAAACATTGTTTTCCATCATGTTTCTTAGGCTATCTCCATCTAGTTAATGATATATCCATCAGAATAAGAGATGGATTTCTTACTTATCAACAACCTTTTCGCTTTGTCAAATATGTAATCATTAGTTATAATTTAGTCAGAAGAGTTCTGCCAGTACATGGAATTATGTTAATCGAAACTGTTATCCTAAGAAACTGGCCATTTAGTGGATACACCTCCAGCCAGCCAGAAGAAGCAGCTACCACAAACTGGTTATTCTGCTCTAGAGTTTCACCCCAACCACTTGGAAGCTTTTCCAAACAGATTAAGTATTTTCTTACCTAATTAAGGGTTTTGATCTCTTGACACTCGAGTATTTTACTCATTAATTAGTGTATAATTTTTTTATTTAAAAAGTAAAATTCAAATCTCTTCTCACAATTTCAGAAAAAAAAAAAAAACACAAACTTGTCAATAATGATTGACTTAATCAAAATGTCTTTTATCATTTTGTATCGTGTGTTATTAACAAGACATGTTGATATCATCATGTGACATCACCATGTGACATTTTTCACATTTCACTTTAATTTTATGACAACATCACGTAAATATAAGTGATAAGTGATATTTTAATTAATATATTTATTTTGATTTCAATATATATACATTTAGTAATTATTTCATGGAATTTTAATTTTATTACAATTTTTGTTTAGTTTATTTAGTATACTATTGTTAGTTAATATTAATAATTATTTTATCTAATACTACCATATAATTGTAAAATATAAAAAAATAAATTTTGTTCCTTATGCATATATGTAAATATATTATTATATTTATTTTCTTTCAAAAAATATTAAATACTTTAAAATTTTAAAGATATCTTATTTTTACCTAATGTGCTCTCTATATATATATTTTAAAAGTTTAAAATATTATTAAAAATTGTTAAAGAATTATAAAAAAAATAAAAAAAAATCATGAAGGAGTATCGGCGGAATAGAGTTTGGTTGGCGGTGAATGATCCATTTGCTGCCTGGCTCAACGGGTTAGGTTCTAAGGAGTTTCCAATTACATATCCTACAAAATATGGCTGCCTTTATTTTCTTCTCCTTATTAGTTATTATCTCGTCAACTATTTGCTGTGTGTTAATAATACTATATGCTATATGCTAATTGATACCTCCTCTCTGTCACGGACGAGCCAATTGGTACCATATAGCTACAAGTTAGGGAAACTAATAGTATATGCTAATTTTGCTACATAAAAAACCTGACCATGACCGTTTAACACCCACCATCCATCCAAGCAAAACAATCAATTTGGAGAATCAAATAGCATATGAACAATAATGTAACACATTTCTTAATTAGTAGGACATAGCAATGTTAAAAGAAATAAATAGCAAGATTTATATATATAACTTAACAGTCAACACTTATTTTATATTACATGAATGAGAGTTACTCAAGATAATAAACAAATGCTCAATACCAAATTGTAATTAATAAAAATCAGTTATAGCACACAGCATAAGCCACTCAACATATACACCTATTTGAATTAAAGGATGACTATTGTGTCGGGTGAGGGCTGATCATGCATCAAATGCAAATAAAATGCAGCGAAAATAAATTTAAAAAAATTAAATTACACCTCACCTTCCTATGATATCTTTCATGTCAAATTGAGTATAAAATTAAATTAAAATAAAAGTATATGATCATATCACTTTACCTAAATAACAAAGGTTGATGAATCCTTTGTTAAATCACCAAATCAGCCTTCAAAAAGCTCAACCACCTCAGCCCGGTTGTTGCAAACCAAAGCTGTCCAAGGAATCCTTGTGCAGCCTCTAATGGTGATCCACACCAATGAATGGGAAAATTCTTCTTTAAGGATTGGGAGTGCTATGCCTTGACAATGTGCTAGCAAAGATGAGTTTCATAAACTCATAATCCACACAAAATTGTGCGGCTGAACATACAAAAATGAAGTGAATGAAAAACTATTTTTCTTCACACAATGAACGGCAAGATAAAAGAATTTCTAATGTGCCGTTCATTCTTTTTTTTTTTTTCAGCCATTTCCACTCACTTTGTTTGGAGGCTATAGCAAGGTATTTATACCTTGGATTAATTTTAAACCCTAATTACAAAACTATTTTGTAATTGCCAATTAATTCAATAATTTGATTAAATATTTTAATTAAGTCCTTAAGAAGCCCAATTAACTTAATTGTTTAATTTAATCGATTAAGCCCAATAACTTAATTAAACAATTTAATTAATTAAGCCCAACAATTTAATTAAACAATTTTAATCAATTAGGCCCAATAATTTAATTGTTTAATTTAATTAATTAGGCTCAATGACTTAATTAAACAATTTAATTAATTAGGCCCACCGATTTAATTAAACAATTTAATTAATTAGGTACAACTTAATTAAACAATTTTAATCAAGTGCTTGAGAAGCTCATAACTTCTAATTTGATTAAGTCCAACCTAATCACCTCTCCCATTTTATTTTCGACATTCATTTTAGGTGTGTGACCTATTAGGCTTCTAACATGTTGGCAATGAACTCAACATATAATTCTTAAGTTAAACTTAGAATTGGATAAATTTAAATTTATCATTAATCAAGTTAACTACCTAGAGTTCATAGATCAAAATTGGGATCTAGTAATCCATCATGGCCACCCAAATGTTAGAAGAGTGAAGATGGTTTGAATCAACCTTTCAATGATCAGCCTTTCAATGTAATTCATTCCTTCATCATATATCTCGGAGATGATAAGAGCATGGTGCAATGTCTACTCTTATTGATCTCCATATTCTTTCTTAAAGTTTGATCATCAGCTTTATAAAGATTTATGAAACTCCTTTCATAATCTTCAAGTCGCCTTGGCCAATGACTTCAATAAGCTAATATCAACCAAGAATAGCTAAGATATGTCCCCTGCATCACTTGGAGTGATGATTCCTATTTTAACCACTCATTTGCCTTCACATGCTTCATGCTATACCCAAAAGCATCCTGTTTTGACATCCTTGGTTAGGCACCCGTAGGGATGAAATCAAAGCATAGCACTCCACACATAAGACAACCTGGTGTCTCAAGTCTAGGGAGTATTTACACAACTGACACATGAGAAGCATTGCATAGACACTTAAGTGAAATACCAAATGCACTTCTCATGACGGGTCATGTTTAGTGAACTTGCTATCGTAGGCAAGCACCTACATTCTAGTTTCAAGTATCTCTATACTTCAATCTATGAGATCGATTGCTTACTTCTCAAGTAAGAAACATAGAATGTACCAGTCTCTAAGTATCATTGATATCTAGTCTCAATGATACATTGACCAGGAACATTTTGAGATTATGCTTTGATGCATAAGGATCTCATAACTACAACCCATTACAGTTCCCTTGCAAGGCATATTAATTTCATGGACTTCATCTAATTAGACTTATAACTTGTTATAATTGATGTCTTATTGATGAAAGAAAACCTTTAACCATTCAACATGAATGATGTTGTTGCATGATTGAAATCAAGCCTTAACCAATCCTAATTGGCTACAAGGCTCATCCCAACATATTGCCATTAGTCAAAATGTCATTTTATGTTACTTGTCATTTTGGGTTAAAAATTATCATATTGTCATGTTATCATGCCACAACAGTATACTATTATGATATGTCAATATGTTACATCAACGTCACATGGTATAAAATAACAAGTAAAATTTTGATTAACTATTAGTTATCATTAATTATGATATGCCAATATGACACGTTAGCGCCATATAGTACATCGGCTTGGCTGTTAAAAAGCTCTTGGAGGATTAGAGACGAGTATCAAAGCCTCGACAGATGACAGACAAGCGATGAAAAAAGGACCTTAGCTTGATGGTTGATGGGCTCGTTGAGGATTAAGGATGCGTGATGTAGCTCCGACAGACGATAGACAAAGGATAGATAAAGGACCTCAGCTTGATGGTTGACGAGTTCCCGGAGGACTATGGATGGTTATGGGAGCCTTGATGGACAACAAACATGGGATAGATAGAGGACGTCAGCCAAGCAACTGACTTGCTCTGGAAACACTCGAGATGGGTGCCGGAGCCTCGAAAGGTGATGAATAAGGAAAAGACAAAAAACCTTGGCTTGATGGTTGATGGGCTTATAGAGGATCAAGGACGGCTACGGGGAGCCCCAACGGACTACATATAGAGGATGTCAACTTAGTGGTTGATAAACTCCTGAAGCACAAAGGATGGGTGACGGAGCCTTGATGGATGATGGACAAGGGATGCACCAATGACGTTGCCTGGTGGTTGACGGGTTTCTAGAGGACTAGGGATGGGTGATTGAGCCTCGATAAACAACATACAAGGGATAGATAGAAGACCACAACTTAATGGTTGACGACTTTTGAAGGAACCAAGATGACTATCAGAGCTTTGACAAATGATGGACATGGACAGAGAGAAAATGTTGGCCTAGTGGTTGTTAGGCTCTCGGAAGATAGGGACAGTCACCAAAGACGAATGGGAACGGATAGAGGACGTTGGCTCGGTGGTTGATGAGCTCCCAAAGGACTAAGGACGGGTGCTAAACCTCGACAGATGATGGACAAGGGACACGCTGAGGGCATTGGCTCGATGGTTGATGTGCTTTCGGAGAATTAAGGATAGGTGTTGTAGCTTTGTTTGACAAGCAATATGGACAGACAGAAGATGTTGACTTAGTGGTTGATGGGCTCTTAAAGGGTTAGGGGCTGTTGAAGCCTTGATGGATGATGGATACGAGACAGAGAGATGACCTTGGCTTAGTGGTTGATGGGTTCCAATAGGATGGAAGATGATTGTTAGAGCTTTCATAGACAATAAAGAAAATATGGACAGAGGACGTGGGCTTGGTGGTTGACGAGCTCTCAAAAGATTGAGGATGGGTGCTAAAGCCATGATAGAAAATGGACCAGGGATAGACAGAAGACGTTGACATGATGGTTGATGAGCTCTTAGAGGATTGGGGAAGACTGTTAGAGCCTCGATGAATGACAGATAAGGGACGGACAAAAGACTTCAATCTAGTGGTTGAAGGGCTCTAGAAGGATTAGGGATGGCTTTAAGAGCTTTAACGAACAATGGACATGGGATGGACAAAGACGTCAACTCAGTGGTTGACGATCTCCTAGAAGACCAAGAACATGTGATGGAGCCTCAATGGACGACAAGTGATAGAGCCCCGTCAAAATTCATAGGTAACAAAGGACAAGTAGACATATCCATCTCGATATGTTCTGCATATGCTCTCATCATTTGCTTAATTGCTTGATTTTGCCTTTAGTGGTAGTCTAGATGACAATCAATCTACTACATCCATTGAGTTACATTACGAGTTGGAGCTCTTTGTGGAAATTGTGGAGCAACTTGAGAAGAACTACCAACCACTATGCAAACTCTTCCAAACGCCTTAAAATTCCAATAGTGATTAGAATTTTTGGTTACTACAACTTTTCCCTGTCACTCCATCGCACACCAACTTTCCCACACAAAATAGTTATCAAAGAAGGAAATCTGATGCCATTTTTTTTGGTTTAGCTTGTGTGAAGTATAGCATGAGAGATAACCTTATCAAATCTTGATGGATTTATGAGTTAGAATAGCATAGACCAGAATTGCTCAATCCTTGGTAACATCATCAATGTGGGTGGATGGGAGCAATCTCGTCACCGTAAAATGTAACCATACTTTCTGCTCATTTTTCATTGCACTTCATTTGAATGAGACAAGCTTTCTATGAGAAGTTTTTCGTTGGGCTTCCTTAACACAAAGCTTCAAGATGATCCCATTACAATCTTGATGATCTCCCAAATATAGCCCCTATTCATCATTCTCAATGTTTAAAGTTCCAAAAAATTCATTGATGATTTGACTCTAGAATGGTACTTGTTTGCCATGTACAAAAGCAACACTATGAACATGCTCAAATACATTTACATAGAACTCCTTTACCACTGGCATAGGCGCAGCTTCAGGTTGGTCACAAAATAGTTACCAATGTCGTTCTTTAATCATTTGATGTATCTCATCATAATGGATTATAGGAATATTTAACCCTTGTTTGGGAATGGACATTTTGTTAATCAGCGAAGTATAATATTCTGTTGAAGCATCAGTTGAGACAAACTTCGTTTGATCGAACACTTCATTTGAACTAGGTTTTGAATGCTTAGGGGCCATTGCTGCAAAAATTCAACAAAAGCCAACCCAAAATAACAAGAGTTTAGTAAATTTCATAATCTAAAAAAAATAGCACAAAATATAATAAGTGCATAAAAAAATAAACCAAATAGTTTCTGCATAGTTTATTTCCAAAATCACCAATTGTGTAAATGCCATAATCCAATTGTTTCCCGAGCGAAATTTGCAATTATTGTAATATACCCATCATCCACTTAGTAATGAGGGATGCAAAAATTGAAATTCTTTATTTAAGGGTCTAAGCTAAAAATTAAGTGCTCAAACAAAGAAAATGGTTAAGTTAAGCTCGAAAATGGTAAACTAAGGATAAATTATGTAAAGATAGGCTGAAAAGGCTCAATCGGTCTAAAGATGACCTAAATCATTTCTTTAAACATGTATAGCCTAGGATTTCGCCTCGAGAACGAATAAAACAAATTCTAGAATTCTAGACATAATTCAAAATGTTACATTCACATAAACCTTCTCTAGATATGCATAATGAATTTAAGCAAAAGACATGGTGCTTAACTTGAGTGAAAATCTCATCCTAATAATGAAACTTAGCATAAAAATTTACATAGCACTTAAATAATATTCACATGCTTCAAAGAATCAAGATAGAATATAACTAAGTTCTCATCATTGGATAGGTAAATTAAAAGAAAATGGCACAATAAGTCTAGCTCAAGTTTTTAAAACAAGCATAAAATTAAAAAAAAAATTAACGAAACTAAATTGACCTAAAAATATCACAAAAACTAATAACAATAAAACCCTCCCCCAAAACTTAAATTGCACATTGTCTTCAATGTGAAAAGCTAAAAAGAATAAGGAAAATGAACTCCCCTATTAATGATGGTAGTGGATTGAAGGTTCCAATTTTCTTTCTCTTCATGTTCATGCTTTTCAAACCTGTATACTCAATAAAACAAACTAAGGAGAAGTTATAGCTACTTATTTAAACAAAAAAAAACTAATTAAAATAACAACTAAATCTAAATGGATATAGCTTGGGTTGCCTCCCAAAAAGTGATTTTTTATAGTCAATAGTTGGACTTTGGTTGACGTATTCATTCACCTTTTAAGAAGGATTGAATTTGCATGGATAAAACTTGAGGTGAGAAAGTAACTTCTTCTTAAGATGAGGATGTAGTGGATTTAACTTAAGTTTTGGTGCTTGCTCAACCCAAGGTGGTTGAATAGACTTTTACTCAACTTCTTAAATTGAGTTCTTCTTGAATAATGCACTTTTGGTGTAGCCTTCAAAACATGTGTAACATTTGTGAGTTTTTCATTCTTGTCCTTTGTTGTTGCATCTTAAACCAAACCAGTTTCTAGGAGTTTCGTTGGATTTTCCATATCAATAGCTTCCTTAGGTGACTCATCAACTGTATCCAAAAAGGAAATGAGAGGCACATATGACTGGACTTGTAGTGGTGTAGATACTTCTTTCTCTTACTTAACTTCTTCATTTTGAACTTGATTGTTGGAAGTATTCTCTTGATCTACTTTATCTCCATCAATTACCATATTCTTGCCATTTACCTTATCAAGATGCTTACCATATTCTTCTCTTTTAAGATTAAGCTCAGTGTTATTTGGTAAGTTTCTTGAGGCCTATTGTTGATGTCATTAATAAGGTGACTCACATATGTCTCAATACTTCTCATTGAAGTTTCATTGCTTTGAATGACTGCATCCATATTTGCCATGTACGCATTATTCTTGGCCATGTATTGCATTAACATCTCTTCCAAAATTGGCTTGTTCTCAAGTACAAGGGCTTTAACTTGTGACTGACAACCATTATGGAAAATAAGTTATGATGAATATGTAAGATCTTGATCATTACCCCATGAAAAATTTGGGTGATTGATAACTCTATGATATAGAGTTATTTGGGTTTAATTTTGATAGTAATTTAGCTTAGTTCTTGTGGTAATGCATAGAAATTAGCAAGTTTTAGTTAAATTATTTAAGTTAATTAATTTAGGTGAGTCAATCTAATTTTAGTTAATTTTATACTTAATTTAGTTTTAATGTGATTAAGATAGGTTGTTATTGATATTAATTGTGCTTTTGTAGGTGTTTAATGAAGGAAGAATTTTAATGGTAGAAGGAAAGCAATTTGAGGTGCAGATTTCCATTGCATATGTTCGGTATTTCAACTATAACTTTCTCCACAGAGCTCTAAATGAGATTATTCTTAGACCATTGGAAATATAAGAGAAAAAAAATGCAACATTTATGTTTACTACTGCATTCAGGTCAACTTGGAAGCTGGTCAAAAATCTTGTCAAAGTTGAAGCACTGTAATAGTCTTAGTGTAATTGCAATTTCTGCTAATTAATTGGTTAAGGCCACGGCTTGGTGGAGGTTGGCCGCGGCTCACATAGTCTAATGAGGAATTCCTAGTTGGAATTGATTTTTTTCTTCACCAAACTTGGCCTAACTTCAAAGCCTTATAAGAACAATCTTTCGGAGGACTTTTAGAGAGGAATGCAACACTAGATTAAGAGCTGAGAATCAAGCCACAAAGTCATTGAAGTTGAGAAGAAGTTAAGGGATTCAAGAAGATTTGGAAGATCAAGATTATAATTCTTGGGTTCCATTATCTTTTTGTTATTCTCTTATTTTCTTAATTTGATTTTAATGTTTAAACTTAATTTGATGATGATGTGTGACTTGATAGGAAACTAAGTTATTTATCTAAGACTATGATTGAACTCAATACGTAGTTTGATTTATTTTCCTCTCTTTTGCTTATGCTTGATGGATTTAAGTTGTTTATTTTATTCTGTTCTTAATGCTTCTGTTTGATTGGCCACCAATTAGATTAAATTGGAAATTTAAGTTAAACCATGATGAAAGAGATTTAGGTAGACCTTGAATAGAATAGCGTATGATCGAATACACTTAGTTGATTAAGTGGTTTGATTTGCACATAGGTTAGACATACACCTATAAGCCATACATAGCTAAAATTAGAGCATGAACTTAATGAATCTTTCTTTAATTTAATTTGCATACACATAGTAAGTTAGTTAAGAAAGATATTTTTATGAGAAATTCGACAAAGACTTGTAAATAAACTAAGACTCTAGGTTAGTAACTTAATCTATTAAACTAAGTTAAGAGAAAGAGACAATAATCAAATGAATTATTGAGGGACATCATAATCTCAAGTCTGGTAGTCATTCGAATTTAATAACTAGCTAATAAATTTTAGATTAGTTTTACTTTTAGTTTATTAGTTTATTAGTTTTAATTTTAATTTTAATTGTTTGGATAAGATTAGGGTGTGTCTATTTTAGTACTTAAAAAAAGAATTAAAACAATTATCTGTGGGAACGATACTCTACTTTATCACTATATTACTTGTTAACGATACATGCACTTACGTGAGAAACCAACAATAGTGATTCTACCTGGAGTTGTAACTGTTGAAGTATGAATTGTTTTGCCACCCATTGAAGTTTTCATTAAATGGCATTGATTCATAATAGGTTGAACAACAATCACTTACATGCCCATCTCCACAAAGCTCGCATGTCACAAAAGGATTTTGAAAGACATTAGTACCCCTTGTGTCAATTCTTTGAGATAAAACATTTACTTAGGCAGTCAAAGCATTGATAGTCAATTTATAATCACTAGCAACCCTCATAGGCTCTAATTTTTTAGATGGTCATTGATAGTTATAATAATTCATCACCTTAACTAAAAGTACATGAAAATAAAAGAAATAAACTCGAATTAAGATTAATCTGTGAATATTAATATTAGTCAAATAAATAGAAAACACAAATCCCCAACAATGGTACCAAAAACTTGTTGTCGATTTTGCACATGCAAGTATAGACAATAAGTTCAGAATCGTATCCCACATGGATTTGCTCCTAATTCTTCACTAAGTATTAAAATTATGACAAATTAATCTTATTCAAGTAACTTGATGTTTTAGACAATTAATTAAAACTAAATTTAAGGAAACACTAAACTAATGAATAAAAATTAAAAATTCATTAGAGAAAGGCAATAGATTAAAGCCTAGGATTACGGGTTCATTCAACACTTCATTTAATACTAGCTTATCTTATTATTTACATTCATGGGTGGTTCTACTAACCTAGAATCCAAAGCTATGTATAAGTCTTTGTCGAGATGCTTGCACAAATACTTAACTTAATTGGGTCACTATATGTCTATATCAATTAAATAAGGTTCATTAAACTAGTGTTTTAATTTGGCTATGAAATATCCCATACTTTGATATAGTGATAAATAAAGTTGATCGAATGCAAATTGAGGTCAATTAAAATGTTTAGAAGTGATAAAAGACGAAAAGAGTAGTTTAGGATAAAATATTTCGCAAGTGAGAAAATAATAATAATTTTATCGGAGGAGAATTTGTGAGATAAAAGGCGATTTGGAAGTCAAGTGAGGCATAATAAGATATTTTGGGTACCAAGGAGATAAGATAAAATTTTTAGAATAAAATAATGTTTTATTAATAAAATAATATTAAAATATTAATATTTAGTCGGATGTCGAAATCAATCAAGAAGAAGGATCATATGGTGGATCCAAGTGGGGGAGAAGATGACAAGCCCTACTCTACAGAAATATTTTTCATGACATACATGTGGTGGATAGTATGTTTACATGCTAAGAGAGTCTTGAAAAATTTACAAAAGTCGGTATTGTACCTAGACGTACAACAAAGTTGATTTAAACCTCGAACTAGATCAAATAGAGAATTTATGATGAAATTAAGAATTTTAAAGTCCCAGAATGGGTTAATATGGTGATTCGGAGTTCGAGGATCAATTTGAAGTCAAACCGAAATTTTCGCTATCTAGGGGTAAAATGGTCATTTGCCACCTAGGGACAAAATGGGAATTTTTAGAAAATATTTTTGGCCCCATTTGACTTATTGGAGTAAGATTTGAGGTTTAGAAGTGAAAAATTTTAATTTCGGTATAATTTGGAGTAAAAGGGTAAAATGGTAATTTTGCCACTCGAAATCAAAAATTTAATTTTTGAAAGGATTTTGATCAAATTTAATTATTTGGAGTGTGAAATGAGTATGAGGAGTGCAAATTATGCATTATGGCAAATTTTCAATTTTTGGGGCAAAAATGTAATTTTTGAAAAGTTCGGGGGCAAAAGTGTAATTTTGAAGAATTTGCTCCACCAAAACTTTGGAAAAATCTGGAAATTTCACTTAAGACTTGGATAAGTCAAAGGGAATGCATGGTGGAAAAAGTAGGACAAATGGATGGCTAGAAAAAAAAATGAATTAATAAAATATTTAAAATATGAATAAAATAATATTATTTCATTAAACAATAAAAAAGGCATAAAAAAATCAGCCCACCCATTCTTCTTCTTCAACATTCGGCCAAGCAAGAAACAAGAGAGAGAAAGGAGAAAATAAAACCCTAGCTAAGAAATTTAAAGGGAAAATAGGTGGAAATTCAAAAATCAAGTGAAAAAAGGTAACATTTCTTAAATTTGTCTTGTGCTTTACCTTTCCCATGCATTTTCCATCATTTTTCATGGTTGAATCATGTGATTTGAGGATGATTTGAATTCTGGTCATATGGGTTTAGAGAGAGAAAGTTGTTAGATAAATTTGATTTTGAGCTATGTTAGTGTTTAGTGTTAGTTTAGCATGTTTATGAGTAAAACAACAAGAAAAATATTTATCTTCTCCATGAATTTCCCTAGGCCGAATCTAGCCAATGGTATGTGAGGATGAGGTTGACTTTATTTTAAGAGAATTGGGTGGAAAAATGATGAATTATGAGGTTGGAAATTAAATGGGAATTTTCGGTGCAATAAATTGAAATTTTTACCCACTAGGGGTAAAAGCGTAATTTATAGTCCGGACTGATAAATTGGACCAAATTCACAGTCATTGAGGTATTGTGGATATAATTGGATAATTGAAATTGAAATGGATGGAATTGGAGTCGAATTGGGGATTTTAGGAATTTACACCGTGTATAGGCGAGTTAGGTCGGACACCGCAATTAAGCGATTGTCTAGACATTTCAAATCCTATCTAGTGCATACGCATGGATAAGAGCCTGAAATAATTTATGATAAATTGACACAATTTACTGAATTTTGTGTCATGGATTATGGATAGGTGGTGAGTCAATTGTTTCGGGTAAGAGACTGCACCCGAGGGCGGAAGATAGGAGTATTTCTACTCCTAATACTGTGAGTAAACTTATTATCGTCTTAATTATCTAGAGTAGTTTTATACAATTGTGTGATTTTATAAAAAAATGAGTTTAAATGGTAAATTGCTATGTTTTAAGAGAAATTGTGATTTTATAAAATGATTTTATAAATTTTCTGAAAAATCGAATATTGGTTTTGAAAATAGAGTAATTGGAGACTGCCTGCTTGTGTTGTAAATTTATGGTTTTAAATTGAATGGCTTATGACAATATATGAGCATGAATGGCTAAACTGATTTTGGTGTCAGAATTATTTATATTGTGTATTCAGCCTTGAGAGGCTAGATTGCGATAAATTGCCATGCCATGCTAGAATGAATTTTATTGAATTGGTGGAGTATATATTAATTATTTACTGCAGAGGGGGTTCCGTGGACCAGCCTATTAGAGGGGCACGGTAAACTCCATTATATTATTACCTCGAACGGAGAGGCGCGTAGGGTATCTCCTGGGGTAAAGCTTAGGGTTCACTTCACGCCAAACCACCACGTGAAGGGGAACTCAGCCAACGCCAAGGAACGGCTGTATTTTTCTCAAACTAAAATATATTTTAAGTGTATACAAAATTTTAACAGCCTTGGCGGACTCGGTTAGATGCCCTGCGCAAGGTATCACCGAGTATGAGTTTTGGCACGAGCCAAAGTTTTAAGAAATTCATAAGCCAAGTTGATTACTCGATTTATATGGATTGATTTTATTTGGTTGAAATGAACTGAAAGGTAATGAAATTACGGTATGATGACTTATTTTAATTGTCTCCATTTACTCGGCTTTAGATACTTTAGATGGTATCTGTTTACTCACTGGGATTATAAAATCTCACCCCTTCTTCCTATACATTTTTCAGGCTCAGGACAGTTTGTAGATAGTCGAGTAGGACGAGAACTAAGCTCGGAACTGCATTATAGAAAGTAAGAGTTCACAGTCTTACATCCTCTTGGTCAATTGGAGCCCACGTGTCATTGCAGATCAAAACTTATATTTTGGTTATCTGTATTTCTATTCATACAATTTTTACTTTACTTTCATGTGCGAAAAATTATTTACGAATATTTCTATAAAAATTTATTTTATGAGAAAATAGAATATTTTATTTATTATTTTTGAATAGTACTAGTTGTCAACAATTTGCTTTCAAATGAACGTTTTAGATACTTAATTGTTTTTAAATCATTAAATATATATTTTCTGCTTATCTACTACATTTTTAGTAAGTTTTGAGATTTTTGACGAAAAATTACGAAAATACCCCTGTGAGCCAAAAAAATAATATTTTATTGTTCTTATTTGAAAATGACTTATGATTTTTTTGAAATACGAGATTTAATAATTGTTGCTCACCGGGGAGATGCGGAAGTTGATGCTAAGCCTTGCGAGGTTTCAATCGGCATTCGAGATGAAGAATGTCTGTTGAGGCCTCGCGGCGGTTGTCACGGGCCCGATGGGGAGTTTTGGGTCGTGACAGGCTATGTATTACAATTGGCGTATGTCTATCCGAATCACGAATCAGATTACCTAAGTAACATGTACATACACTATTCGAACCTTAATGCAATCTAAAATCTCTTTGTCGAGCCTCAGTTAATTTCACAAATTAGTTAAATGTTGGCTAGGCAATTAAAAGAATTAAGAGCAAATTTGAATAAGCAAAACTATATCCATTCATAGTAAATAAAAGAGAAACAACTATTCAAATTACATGTTGAAATTTACCACAATCCTAGAAAAATAGTTTAGCTCATAGTACCTAATAAAAACTTCATCCAAAGAAAATTAGCCATTAATCCAAGTCAAAGAAAATAAAAAAAGCACAAAAGTAGAGAGAGAAAATTAATAGTCGAAGATTTGTGATCTTGATTCTCCTTCAAGTTGTCTTGCTTTGTTTTTGGCTTTTTTTCTCCAAAAAAATTGCTTGCTGTTTCCTCCCTTCAAAACCTCTGAAAAAGATCTTTTAATTAGGCTTTAAAAGCCCAAGTTTCCAAAATCGTGTCAAAAATAGATTTTTGCCACGGCACCCTACTGTCGGGTGCCACTATGGTGCTCCTCTCTTATGTTGTCTCTACTGCACTACTTCTTATTGTGACATGATTTCACCTTCTTTCAGGCCGAACTGGGTAAAGTGGTAAACATAAAAGTTGTAGCCTTATCTCTTATCTTTCTAATGATAAAAAATCACGTCATTTGGAATTATAAATTGAAAGATATGCTTAAAATACTAAAACATGTGCGGGAGAAGCATTAACCATACTTGCACAGTTCACACCAAATAAGGCCTTTTCATCAATTTTCATATGAAAGCAATCAAATAGATTAGCAACAACTAAATGCAAAGTAATTTAAGGCAATTTAACATAAAATTAAACTAAAATAACTTAAACTAAATTCATCAACATGCAATTGAACTTAACAAAGAAAAATAACTAAAATACTTAATTTCAGATCTAAAATCTCAAAGACTTAGCTACAAAAGCCCCCAAAATGTGACAAAATAACTTTATAATTTTGTCACACCCCAATAATTTTGTTGTATTTTCAAATTCGTTGCATGTCAAGTCCTTTGTATTTGGAGACAGACTCTAACCTTTAAGCCGGTAGGTTACCAATGGCATCTAATAGGTGTCTCCTTTTTTATGGGTCCACTTCGCTGTCCATCCATCTATCACACTCTGTATATGTATTTTGTTTTACTGATTTTGTAAAGGATATATACATATATGTATGTATGTATATGTATATATATTGGATTAAGCATGTGTAGCGCGTTTGAGCTTCATGTTGAGGCACAGAGCATATGATATGGTTTGTTTATAAACATGTACATAGGTTATAAATGTTAGGTATTCTGTACGTCTATTATCAGGTTCTAAGGCTTGCTTAGACTCAATAGACTTACCTGCTCGATCCTCATGTCAATCATGGCCTGGTCGTGACATTAACCAATGTAATAGTAATAGCTTGAGCCAAATGCTTGTCGTCATTAGCATTATTAAAACAACCCCTTCTCTTGGCATCAAAAATAATCTCGGATTCTTTCCTTTGAATTTTCAGCATTAACAGTAACAAGATCCGCAATAGTTTAATCGAAATTTCTATCTTGCACAATTAATGCAATAATTTCTTCCAAAACACAGAATATTGCAACAACGGTAATTTTGATATTCTACTGCATTGCATTAAAATGCATTTTAACTCATAAAAGAGAGCTGGCAAATCATGAAGAACCATGTATGCAACTAAAAGTAACCATAAAAAAAAAAAAAAAAACATCACTACAAAATTAGCACATCAATGTGAAAACAAATCTTTGCGGAGGACTGTAGGAAAGTAGCCTCCCAATGTGGTGTCGTTGCGGGATATCATGTGATAGAGATCTGAAAGAGAAATAAACATGATTTTATTTATTTTTTATGTAACTAAATTTTAAGAAACTTATCAATATTTAGTTTTTAAATTCTTAAAAGTTTAAACTTTACGTTTATAATAAACTGACACTTTACGATGACATGATAGGGTATGAAAATTATACATTATTACTGTATTAAATATAAACGATGAAAGGACTTATGGTATATAACTCTACCGTTTAAACTTGAAAGTGAATAACGTGCAAGTGTTTAGAACTGAAAGCGTAATTAACCTGTAAAATATAAGCTCTTATTGTATTTTTGAATAGAAAGATCCAATACAGACTTTACCAACCTTATAATTTTCTTAACTTTAATATTCACTTATCAAGTTTTACGTACTCTAATGTGTCATTCATAGGGTATTATATAAAAACTATATTAATAATTCATGAAGCATGCAACATGAACATATTCTAATTATTATTAATATAATGCTCATAAATATAACAAAACTATATTAATAATGCATTAGCCTGCAAAATTGACCATTATACTAAATTATTATTAAAATAAGCAAAAGGGAATAGGATCCAACAGAAATATTAAAGATATAAAATCAAGTACATTTATCACTTCTAAATCAAGAATCACGTGTCACACGACATGAGGTAAAATTCTAATGAACTACAAGTTGCAAAAGTAACAGTTTTTCTTTTTTTTTTTTTATAATTGGGAGAAGACGAATTTAAATTCTACTTTTAAGCAAGAGGATTATACATCTGTTAAAGTAATAACTTAGGGTGGGAACAAGTTGCAAAATTTGACAGCTGTTAAAATTCCGAATCAAACAACGTTTTGCCAACTTTGTCAAAATTTGAAAGCTGAAAAAATTTTCGTTTGTTATACTAACTCAATCCATGGGCAATTGACTATAAATATGGCAACCAGATGTGAGATGAATGTCCATTAGTTCCTTCTTATATATATTTTGTAGCTGATTCTGGGCTCATTCGCCACTCCAGTGTGTAACACCCTTGTTAATTAAAGTAGCAAAGGTAAGGTGAAAGATTAATTAAGCAGTCATGGACATTGCTTGTTTGATGCCATACTTGGTCCACTTTGTAGTTTTATACGTGCCCGTTGGTGTCATCTACTTGGTTTATAAGTACAAATCCAGGGCCGCCACCCCCAACCTTCCTCCGGGTAGAAAGGGTCTCCCATACATTGGCGAAACCTTGGATTATGTGCTGGGTTTGAGACGGGGAACTCCTGTGAAATTCATAAATGACAGAAGTACCAAATATTCACCCGATGTGTTCCGTACATCATTGCTCGGAGAGGACATGGCTGTCTTTTGCGGTGCTGCTGGCAACAAGTTCCTCTTCTCTGGCCACAACAAGTATGTCACCGCCTGGTGGCCTCGTTCCATGAAGAAAGCTTTGTTGGATCCATCCAGTGTTGATAATTCTTCCGAAGAAGAATCCACTATTCTTCGGACATATCTGCTTCCTTTGCTCAAGCCAGAGTCACTTCAACGTTACGTACCCGTAATGGATGTCATGGCAAAGGAGCACCTAGACCAATATTGGTCCCCCTACAATCAAGTCCAAGTTTCCCCTCTTTCCAAGAAGTACGGCTTCTCACTCGCCTGTCGTCTATTCATGAGTGTTCAACAAAAGGAAGAGATCGAAAATTTTGCCAAGCCTTTCGCTTTTGCGACTGCTGGTCTCATTTCCGTACCCATTGATCTTCCTGGAACAACATTCAATCGCGCCGTGAAAGCAGGCAAAGTGATCCGCCGAGAGCTTTTAGCCTTCATTACCAAGAAGAAAAACGAGCTGTTAAAGAAAGGAATGACGGTTGCTTCAGACATAGTGGATAGCATGCTGATGGACGGTATGACTGAGATAGAGATCCTCAACAAGATTGTAGGCTTCTTTATTGCAAGCCATGACACAACAAGTACCGCAATCACCTTCACCGTTAGCTATCTTTCTGACTATCCTGACGTATATAACAGGGTGTTGGAAGGTATGCAAATTAGTCAGTCATTATTTTAGATTTTAGCACCAGGTGACTCGTCGACTCCTACAAATTACTAATATACTTAACATTTATATTCGGGCAATTAATTAATATTTCATCTTTTTGGGTTAATTGCAGAACAAAATGATATCTTAAGGTCCAAAGGGCCTGGAGAACCATTGGGATGGGAAGATATTCAGAAGATGAAGTACACGTGGTGCGTAGTATGCGAAGCGATGAGGCTGGCACCACCTGCTAATGGAGCTTTTAGAGAGGCCATCACCGACTTTACTTACGCAGGTTATACGATTCCAAAGGGATGGAAGGTAATACCTCTGTGTTTCCATTGCAAAAATCATCATGTCATTCTCATGATTTTGTAGTTTTAAAGAATCTATCCTTCCTATCTAGCCATCTACTGGTCAGTACTTTCCTATACCCTTATTTGTTTTCTTCATTTGCTTCAGGCTTTCTGGACTGTCCATTCAACAAACAAGAACCCCAAGTACTTCCCAGATCCAGAGAAGTTTGATCCTTCAAGGTTTGAAGGAAATGGTCCCGCACCCTACACATATGTTCCATTTGGTGGAGGTCCTCGTATGTGCCCTGGGAAGGAGTATGCCCGACTGGAAATCCTCACTTTCATACACAACCTGGTCACCAGATTCAAATGGGAGAAACTGAATCCCAATGAGAAGATTTTCTATAGTCCTTCACCCATTCCAGAGGAGGGTCTTCCCATTAAGCTCCAAGCCGCATGAGCATCAAGGCTGACACATTAAATAGAATAAATAAATCTTTGGTGTCTCCCTATTTTCCGTAAGCATGCAATTTCCATATCTATGCATGGTAAGTTCTTAAAATAAGTTGAACTGTCATCTTGTTTCAGTTGTTTTTATAATTGGTATATATTTTTAGTTAAATCCTATGCTCCAAGCTAATTAGATTCCGAAATAACTTCCAATGGATATACATAGGAACGCCTTTTCTTCATCGATGAGAAGTTAAAATTTTATTATATGTCTTTGTTGTCGGATTACTATACGAAAGTGCATATGGTTGTACAAATAATATAAAGGTAAGTTGAATATTATTTCCCATAGAGATTCGTACTTATTTTTCGGTAAGTATTAAATTTATAACAAAGTTAGTCTTATCTAAACACTCAATTTCAAATGATTATTTAAACTAAAAGTGGTTAATTAACTAAGTAAATAACGAACAATAAAATTTCACTAAGAGAAATATTAATTCAAAACCAAGGATTATCGTATTATTCAAATTTTCACTTGAATTAAATCATTCTTCTTAACTTAGAGTAATGGGATACATAGCTAACCTAGAATCCATATTATATACAAGTTTTTATCGAGATTGTGCATACATACCTTTCCAAAACTAATTAGAAAAAGATTCATTACGTTCGTGTTATGGCTGCTTAAGATATTTAGGTATATGTTTATCCTAAATACGAAACTATCACCTAACTTAGAAGTGAATCAAATATAGGCTATTCAAAACAATGGTTTATTCTAAATTCCTTTTGTCGAGTTGCATTTAGTGACCTAAGACATTTTAACTAGTGATCAACCAATAAAAAGCAAAAAGTACAAAATTGAATAAACCACGCATCATCTATCAAAACTACGCAATGAGAATCATATGTTCAAATTACATAAAAAAATAACCCCTAATCTTAGAAAACAAATTTAGTTTATCATTATTTCTACAACAAACATAATTAATTCCAGAGAAAAGATCATTTCTACAGCAAAAGAACAAGAAAGAATTGAAGAGTAAAGGAATATCAAAACCTTTTTTGATTCTTGATCTTCAGTTGCCTTCAATTTCTTCTCGTTTCTTTCGTTAGAGAGCCTTTCTTTTCTCTCAAAAACTGCTATTCATTGCCGCTCTTAGTCTTCTCTTTCAGCTACTAAAAATCACCTATTTATAGCCTCCAAAAAACCCTAAAAACTCATTTCCTAATTGGCTGCACTTTAATAATCCATGTCACAGCGCCGTGACCTTGGTTTAGGGGTGCCGTGGTGCTCCTACCTTATATATTTTTTTGTTGGTTTCTCAACCAGAGCTATGGCGCTCCTTGGGTGTTGTGGTGTTGGACTCTCACATTTTTGTGTGGAAGCCATGATGCTTTACCTGGGCATTGCAGCCTTGAGCTTTCCAAGGTCGTGGCGCCACTGCTTGTGCTACCTTGATGCAGTTTACTGTAGTGCCTTATCTTGAAACACGATTTTCTCTTACCTCAAGGTTGATCTGGGTAAAATGGTAAACACAAAAGTTGTAGGACTGCCTCTTAATTTTCCTATAGTTCAAGAATCACATTAATTGGATCTTTTTAGCTCGACTTATGTTGAATTACCTCAATATGTTCAGTGAAAATCTGCACTTAATCTCCATTGCAAAGTTCATCACCATTTAACTTTATGCGATATGAAAACCTACAAACACAAGGACTAAATCGGCATTGGCTTAAAATAGAGCTTTCAACATGAAAATAAACTAAAATTACTTGAATTAAACTAGTTCACATGCTTTAAACTAGTTAACTAAAAACATAAAAGCTATCTTAAAACTACTTAATTAAAAACTAAAATGAAACAACATAGTTGAAGACATCAACTATGAGAATGCACCAATTCATTGATCATCTATAATTTCCTCATAAATTACCTTGTCTTCCAATTAAGCTCAAAATAAAACATGGATATTATCTAAGTTCATGTTTCATCCAAGTGTAAGCTCATTTTTTGAATGGAATTCCATGTGCATGTGAAATTTTTTATAATGAACATCATGCACTTCAGAAAAAGTTATGTCCACGCAAATCTCAACGAGCTTAAAAGTTCATATGTTTGTTCACCTCCTTCTCCGCTAATGTAGGCCATCACTTAGCTATGGATCCTTAGGACTTTATTCATCTTATAATGTTCAACTAGGTTTAAGGTATGATATGGATATATTCTAGTTCAAATCACCCTAAGCTTATAATTATTCTAGGATCTATATGGCCTTGTCTTCCTTCACCAAGTACACATTTTTCTTTCTTTTCACTTTTCGTTCATCAAGCATATTTTTTGTTCACAATTGAACATCCCCCAAACTTTTTTTTCTTCGATGTTGGTAGAATGAATGCTTCACATCATGGTTGGAATTTTTCTCAACTCATCCTTTCTACCCTTTTAACATTTGATCCATATATAATTCCTAAAATAATGTACATGCTTAAGAGTGAGGGTAATAGAATTGAAAATTTATTTACAAGTTAGGATAATTTATTTATTGTTGACCAAGAAAAGAATAGATTTAGGTTCAAAGAGGTGTATTAGGAATAAACTTTGACTAGGTTAGCTTGAAAGGCCCAATCGATCCAAAAATGGCCTAAGTCATTTCCTAGCTAAGTGTCACCTAGAATTTCACCTCAAGGAAAGATCAAACAAATTTTAAAATTCTAAACATAGTTTAAAGATTCACACTCACATAATCATTCTCTAACTGTACATCTTGAAACAGTATAAGAAACATGGTGCTCAAATATGGAATTCACATTCTAAAATGATGATATGCATAAGAATTTCGCATAACACTACAACAATATTCATGCTTGTTAAGAGTAAAAAGAATAACAAGGCAACTGGTTTTCATCATCGGATAGATAAATCAATTTTTATTGGTGCACAAACTCTAACTGAATCTTTCAACACGTTCCTGATCCTATCATGCAAATTGACTAGTTTAAACATAAATACGATATAATGAAAGAAAATATAAAATTCCCCCTAAACTTAAAAGTGAACATTGTCCCCAATGTTCCTGAAAGTAAAGAAAGAGAATACTCCCCCAAACTTGCAAACATTGACAATCCTTATCTTTCGTAATAGTAGCATCGTCATTCTCATCCCGGGTGGGATTAACGGGCAATGTGGGGAAGGTAGCTATGTCCATGCTAACATGCTCAGCATATGCCCTCATCATCTTTTCAATGGCTTTTAGACTATCTGCTAGATGGTCTACGTGATGCTCGAGCCGTTCCATTCATAGAGGCATGGAGAGATTTTTCGAATGCTGTTACGGTTGAGGTGCAGCAAATGAGCTTCCTTTAATGATCCAATCATCCAATGGAATCTTTGGATGTAACAGCTCATCATTAGGTGACCAAACAACTCCTATTTGACAACATAAGACAGTGATCAAGGATGGTCACCACACTTCGTCACGTGGCAACCCGACAAACATGATAATGTTGTTGAAGATCAATTGCCCAATGTCAATAGATTTCCCAATCAAAATGCGTATAGGAGGATCGCTCGATCCTTTGTCACATCATTCAAGTATTTCTCGAGAAGCATCTTTGCAGTTAAGAAATGATACCACAATTTGTAGTCGTTGTCCATGGCATTAGCTTTGAAGGAAATAGGAACACCCTTGTGCAATTTCCATTCAGTACCCAAAATGCTAAGGTACCCCAAAACTTCATCCAAATCAGCATCACCATTCACAAATTGTCCGTACTCGTTGTTCTCAATGTCAGGTGTATTGTAAAATTATTAATTGTGTGAGCATCAAAAGGTACCTAATGTCTTCAAACGAATGCTCACCCATCATCATGTTCAACAGCATTGGCATAGAATTCTCGAACAACAAGCATTACTACTGCTTTTGGCTGGGCACAAAATTTCTCCCATTGGAGTGCATTGATAATATTGTAGATGTAGGGATAAAGTCCTCTCTAGACATCAATGCCACATTTTGGAACTAGAACTTTTTGCAATAGAATTGAGTGTGGCGTTTCTTGGCTTCGGCCAAAATAAATTTACTTCAATGAAAACTATTCCCATTTCCACTCGCACATGCCCTTTTCTTTGGTGCCATGGTAATTATCTAAATATCCTATCAACAATCAATTTTTGACCGCAAATAGTTAGTATACATGAGAAATAATTGATCAACATCTACAAAATAATTTATACTAACTATTCAACTCCACAATAATATGAATAACACTAATCTTATTATACATTAAATTCAAATTCTAAGGGCAGAAAATTAAAGTTATTCACTATACCCATTATTCAAAAATCTAATTTAAGTACAAAACTGAAAAATTAATGAAACCCATACATTGCATTATCAAATCTAGCATATGTCCATCAATTCGTAACAAAGCCCATCTTCAAAACACAATGTTATCCATAAGAAGAGTTAGATAAAGAAAGTAAAGCTCTTACCACAGTTTCCTGCACTCAAATGCCTTTAAGAAAGTAATAATGCTCTAAAATCCTCTTAACTCAAAGAAATGGGTGGTTGGAAGAGATATTATAGTGGGTAAGTAAAAAAGCAGTGAAATTTTGCAAGTGGGGTTGAGAGAGAGAGAGAGAGAGAGAGAGAGAAGAAATGCTGCCTAGGGTTTAGAAATNAGAGAGAGAGAGAGAGAGAGAGAGAGAGAAAATGCTGCCTAGGGTTTAGAAATTGGGGTAAAACGGTATATATAGGGCCATGGGCTTGACACGAACCTGGCTCATTGTGGTACTCCAATAGGCCCATACCTTTTTTTTTTTATGATTGTGAGGGCGTTGGCCCTAAGGTAACGCTGTAGTGCCCTAGCCTCGAGTTCCACTATGTAACTCGAGAGATGTGTCAACACCACGACCTTCCATGACTAACGTTGTGGTGTTGGCAACCTTTTTTTTTCTGAATAATTATTATTATAATTACTATTTACCTACAAAAAGAAAATAAAAGCAAGTAATTAGCATCATGAAAAATAAAATTAAAAATGAAATTAACATTCATTGACAAAAATAATTAACGAATAAACAAAAATTGTTTAAGTAAAGAAGACTTAGGTTACCTCTCGAGCAGCGCTTTCTTTAACATCTTTAGTTGGACTCTCGTTTCAAGCTCTTTTCATTTCTCATCATAAGGCTTGAGGCTTAACACATTGATCATGAACATATTGGTGTCTTTACCTCCATAATGCCACAAGGATTTGCGTAATCATGAAAGGACCCACCCACTTTGATTTCTATTTCTATGGAAAAAGATTGATGAGTGACTTATGAAGGGAAGAGAGTAGAATATGCTACTTATGCCACTGCTTGGTTGTAAGATGTGGAGGTGGTAGCTTTGACTCCAAAATTGGTACTTGCTTCACTGAAAGTAATGGAGTGGGCTTTCCTTTATCCACATCAACTACTTTTGTTCTATAGTAAGTATACATAGAGGAAGGATACTTGATAGAATTAAGTAAATTAGATACTTCTTCCTCTTTTTGCCCAACTTGATCAACTTGAGATTGCACTTTAGCCTTTTCAACCACTATTCCCAACTGAGGATAGGGTAGTGGTAATGGGTTTTCCTTTGCCTCTTTTTCTTGAGTTTGTTTATCAAGCTTCTGAACCACTGTTACTTTCTTAACAAGCTTCACTTAAGTTTTCGCTTGTTTACTACTGCTTGTTACCTTGTTTCCACTCGTAAAGGTGATTGCCAGACAAGATTCCTTACCTTCTCTCTTATGATTAACTTTAATTTCACTAGGAAGGGTTCCTTAAGGCATATTGTTGGAAGAATTTGCAAGTTGACCTACTTGAGTCTCAAGGTTTCTCAATGAAGCTACTTGATTATGAATGAAAGAATCAGTCTTTGCCATGAATTGAATGAACATCTCTTCCACAGATGGCTTTATCTTAGTCATGAGAGCTCTCTCCTAAGGTGGAAATCCAATAAGCATATTAGGCTTTGGAGCTGATGAAGATCTTTGATTATTGCTCCAGGAAAAGTTCGAATAATTCCACCATCCAGAATTACAAGTGTTAGCATACAAGTTGTTCTGCTGCCAATAGAGATTCCCCATAAATTGAATTGATTCCCAACAATGCTTATTTAAATGCACTTTTCTAGAAAACTTACATGATACAAATGGCCTTTGAACAGCTTGAGCTCTCAGAGTTTCAAACTTTTTTGACAAAGAAACCACTTAAGTAGTCAAAGCAATCAAAACATCAATTATGTGGAGGTATCTAAAACAAATAAAGAAAAACAAAAAAATTGAACTAAGACAATTTGGTTTAATTTAATATCAGCAAAGATAAATAGAAAAACAAATCCTCATAAATGGAGCCAAAAACTTGTTGTCGGATTAATACATGCAACTGCACGTGGCGGTACAAGTAAATAAAGGTAAGTTGAGTATTGTTTCTCACAAAGATTTGTACTTATTTTTCACTAAGTATTAAATTTATAACAAAGTTAATCTTATCCAAGCACTCAATTCCAAATGATTAATAAAACTAAAAGTGATTAATTAACTAAGTATATAATGAAGAATAAAATTTCACTAAGAGAAATATTAACTCAAAACCTAGGATTATGGTATTATTCAAAATTTCATCTGAATTAAATTATTCTCCTTAACTTAGATTAATGGGATACATGGCTAACCTAGAATCCATATTATGTACAAGTCTCTATCGAGATCGTGCACACAAAACTTTCCAAAACTAATTCTAGATGTTTATGCAAACTAATTCCAGACGTTTATGCAAACTAATTAGAAAAGGTTCATTACGTCCATGTTCTAATATGGTTGCCTTAGGTATTTAGGTGTATGTCTATCTTAAATACAAAACTATCACCTAACTCTGAAGTGAATCGAACATAGGCTACTAAAAATAATGGTTTATTCTACTCTCTCTATCAAGTTCCATTTAAAGACCCAAGACATTTCAGCTAGTGATCAAGCAATGAAAAGCAATAAGTGTATAATTGAATTAACCATGCATTATCCATTAATACTAAGTAAGGAGAAATCATATGTTCAAACTACATAATGAAATAACCCATAATCATAGAAAACAAATTTAGTTCGTCATTGTTTTTGCAGCAGACATAATTAAATCCAGAGCAAAGATCATTAATATAGCAAAAGAACAAGAAAGAATTGAAGAGTAAGAAATATTAAAGCCTCTCTCAATTCTTGATATTCAGTTGCCTTCAATTTTTTCTCGTTTCTTTTGTTGTAGAGCCTTTTTTTTCTCTAAAAAACTATCATTCATTGCCTCTCTCAGTCTTTTCTTTCAACTGCTGAAAATCACCTATTTATAGCCTCTAAAACCCCTAAAAACTCATATCTTGATTGGCTGCACTTTAATAATCCACATCAGAGCACCACAACCTTGATTCAGGGGCACCACGACACTCTTGCATTATATATTTTTTTGTTAGTTTCTCAACCGGCACTATGGTGCTCCTCTTTGGGCACTGCGGCATTGGTCTCTTGGGTTTTTGTATGGAAGCCATGATGCTTCTCTTGGGTGCCATGGCCTTAAGCATTGCAAGGCCACGGCGATATTGCTTGTGCTGCCTTGGTGCAGTCTATTGCAGTGCCTCATCTTGCAATGTGATTTTCTCCTACCTCGAGGCTGATCTAGGTAAAATGGTAAACACGAAAGTTGTAGGTCTGCCATGTAGCTTTCTTATGATTCAAGAGTTGCATTGAGTGGATCTCTATAGCTCAAGTCATGTCCGAATTACTAAAACATGTTCAGTAAAAATCTACACTTAGTCTCCATTGCAAAGTTCATCACCATATAACTTTATGCAATTGAAAAACTACAAACACAAAGACTAAATTAGCATTGGCTTAAAATAGTGCCTTCAACATAAAAATAAACTAAAACTACTTATATAATAGGGCTTTCAACATGAAAATAAACTAAAACTACTTATATAAACTAAGTTCACATGATTTAAACTAGTTAACTAAAAACATAAAAACTGTCTTAAAACTACTTAAAACATAAGGACTTAGCTACATTAATATCCCAAAATGTGGCTAAATAATTATATATATAGAGTTATCAATTTTCTTCCAATGGCTACCCCTTTGAAAGAAAATGGTAGAACCATGAAATGGGAAATAATGGAGTAGATGAATTGAACATCTACGACTTGTTTTGTACGCATGGCATGTTAAAATGATATCTACCAATCTATGGGCTAGTTCATTTTACTTTCTAATTTCTTTTTATTCAATTAATTCAATAAAAAATTTATAACTTTTACCTAAAAATTCATAAATTTTTTCCTTATTCAATTGATTCAATAAAAAATTCATAACTTTTACTAAAAATTCATAAATTTTACCTAAAAAGTCTAATAGACTTCAAGTAGAATTAAAAATCAAAATCAAAATCAAAATCCACCACTAAGTGGAAAAAATGTAGCCAAAGCCAACTTTGTTGTCTCCACTTCATTTCAGTTGTTCTATCTTTGTTGGGCCATTACATAATATTAGAACATTAAATCCAAAAATATTAAGAGAAAGGTTTTAAGGGTGTGCATTAATGTCACTTTCTTTAATGTTTTATTCATCTCCACCGTTAGTGTGCAAAAGGATTACAAACGGCAAACCTCAAAAATACAATGAAACATAGTGATTGACTACATTTTGCATTGATTGTCAAATTCTTTTAGAAGTATTATACAACAAAACAACATAAAAGTAATCTAAGAAATATTTTAGGAAAGAATAGAGGTTTTGGAGGTTGTTGGAGGCTAAAGAAAGGTTGAAGAAATGAGAAAATGGGCTCAAGTTAAGGTGTATATTTTTTTCCCTGTTAGACCCTAGGAATCGACCTTTTAACCCTTAAGGGTCAATCCTTGGGCTCTTATTTTTCTGCCTAAGGCTTGCTGGGATCAACCCTTTTATCTTTAGAGGGTTGATCATATTGATTTTCAGTAGCTATTTTCACTATATAAAAAAAGACATTGCCGACGAAAATTTTCATCGATAATAATAAAGATTCATTGATATGGAACATTACCAAGGAAAATTATGATAGAAATTTCCATCGGCAATAGCATAGTCGGTAATGGGAAATTTGTCGGTGACGGAATATTTTGCTAATAACTTACCCGCAAAGTATTTTTTTGAAGCCTAGACTTTTATAAATACGTAATTAGAAGTAGACACGATAAAACGAACTAGGAGTAATTTTGTCATTTTCTTGATGAGCTCCTAAAAGTAGATTTCCTAATATTATTAAGGCCTAAGTAGGCCTAAGGAATAAATGAATGATGTATATCATGATAAATAAAAGAACAAAATAGAAAAAATGATAATTTTCATAGTAGGGGTAAAATGGTCATTTTTCATCTCGAGTTTAAATTTTTACATTTTAGTGAACCCGAGTATTTCTATACTATTATGGACTTTGTCTTAGTGTCAAAGAAGTAAAAAGATTGTATCAACGTAAGGGGAAGACAAAGCGACCTTGTTAAGGGTATTTTGGTAATTCATGTGAGAATTGGATAAACTTTAGGCATAAATATCTATCTCTACAACAACTTCTTCTCATTTTTCCAGTAGCTCTTCTTCTTCCTTCCATCCTTCTCACATTTTCTCACCTTCCATGGAACCTTGCTTTGAAACCTCCATAAATTTTCTCAAGTTAACCCCAATTTTCATGCTTTTGTGCACCTTTTTACAAAGTCCTTTGTGCTCTTTTACTTTTTCACCTTAAAAGCCTCAAAAGTCCTATTTTGATACTTTCTCTCACTAGTTTGGTGTTTTAAAGAGAGAAAGAGAGACTTTCTATACTAACTTGAGGACTTTTGAGAAGGAATTCAATTACAAAGCTACCAAGGTGAGTAATGAAATTGAGTTTATTTTTAAGTTGTTGAGAATGGCTAGTGGTTAGATTTGTGAGTTTTTTGTAGTTGAGGTAGTTTATTCATTTTAGTGTGGTTAGAATAACTAGTAGAACATGATTTAGGAGATAGGTTTTAGAATTATGGTTATGTGAATTGAGTTGATTGTGATGCTATTGTGTGTGATAGGTTCCAACGAGACTCCACATCCCCATTCAGACCATTAGTGGAAGTTGGAGTCGATTTAAGAATCAATTAGGACCAGTGAGTGAACTTGCATTAAAAATGTTTTAGAATAAATGATTATGTGCTTAATTGAACTACTTGAAATATTTTATTAGTTTTTCTTTAAAATTGAATGGGAACAAGCCCTTGATGAAATGTTGTATGTTGTGAATGTGTAATATGATTAATCCTTGTGCTTCTATATTATGTGAATATATATATGTTGTGTATGGATAGTTAATATTGTGTAATAAATATAGCCATGCATGTGCGCGATGTAGGGGAGCACATGTCGGTGATGACGGGTGTGGAAGTGTGGACGATGATATTGCCTGTGCACGATGTGGGGGGTGCACATAATGGCATTAGTTGTGCGCGATGTAGGGGTGCACACGATAACTCCAGCTATGTTCGCAATGTAGGGGTTGCACATAAGCTGGGTGAGGCGGTGGTAGTATTCGTGTTTATATATATATATATACTTATGCAATAAAAAGTTTATGAATATGGTATATGGTTGTAATGTATGTGGAATCCTGCATGTTGAACCTTGGATATTGTTAAGTATTTTCAAACTGATTTTTTTTATTGTAGCAACATGGCCTTTTCTTGATGTAATAAGAAATTTCTTCTTGGTGTTCTGTTTCTCACTACAACGAGATTCATTCTCACTGCAGCGAGAAACTCTAGGGTTGGGAGGCTGGCTACAGTCCTGTAACTTGCTGCAGTGAGAATAGATTCGCTCTGTAGCGAGATATCCATAGGTGATTTCGCTACAGCAAGAAACTCTGGGGTGGTTCGAAATTTTGGTCCGAATTTCGCTGCAGAGAGAATGCCTTTCCACTACAGTGAGAAACCCTCTGTTTTGCTCATCTTGCATGAATATTTGTTAAAATTTTCATTCTTTTCAACTTCATGATTTATCATGGATTTTAAATGCTAAGGAATTAAATGATCAAAGGTTGAATTAAGAGGCTTCACAAGAGAGTAAACTAAATTGCATTGTTTTTAACTAAAGTGCATCATGTTTTCAAAATTTCTTTGTATCGTTTGCTTGTTCCCTTCTTATGTTCACTCATTGGGTTTATTGTCATGACCCGGTACTCCCCTTGAGCCCGTGACAACCGCCGCGACGTCCTGATAGACATTCATTGCCTAGAATGCCGATCAGAACCTCGCAAGGCTTTAATATCAATTTTCGCACCTCCTCTGTGAGCAACAATTGTTATGTATCATGTTTTGAGAGATTATAAACACTTTTCAAATCAAAACAATAGAAAAATAATTTTTTTCTCACAGGGGCATTTTGGTCATTTTTTCTAAAAAATCTCGAAACCAGCTAAAAATGTAGTATGCGAGTATAAAATACATAATTCATAATCAAAATAAGTTTAGATGTTTAAAACATTCATTTAAAGTGAACTATAATTATTTGAATATAATAAAAATATTCAATAAAATATTTTATTTTTTTATAAAACAATATTTATAGAGTTATCGGTAAATAATTTTTGTAGCATAAAAGCTAAATAAATTCATACATACTGTAATACAGATAACCAAAGTATAAGATTTAATTTACAATGACANGTGAGATTATATAATCCCAGTGAGTAAACAAATATCATCTAAAATATCTAAAGTCGAGTAAATGGAGACAGATAAAATAGATTAGCATAAAAATGATTCACAGCATTTCGAACTCATTTTAATAAGATAAAATAGATTCATTTCACCCAAATAAACAATGAGGCTTATGATTTCCTGAAAAACTTGGCTCGTGCCAAAATCATTCTCATACTCAGTTATCAGGGATACCTTAGCCTTGAGCTATCCCAACCGAGTTTGCCAAGGCTGTTAAAAAGTCATGTACGCATAAATTATGTTTTTATTTTGAAAACATAGTCGTTCCTTGGCGTTGGCTGAGTTCACTCTCATGTGGTGGTTTGGCGTGAAGTGAACTCTAAAGTTGTACCTCGGGAGTTACTCTACGCGCCTATCCAACCGAGGTAAGAATATACCCGAATTTTGTGCCCCTCGAAAAGGTTGGTCCACAGAACCCGCCCACTGCAACAAGCTAAACCCACCATACAATAAAATTTGCAATAGCATGACATGGCAATTATTTTATTTTACAGCCTCTCAAGGCAAATCAACAGTTCATACATTTTCAGCACATTTACCAATTCAACCATTCATGCCAATATTATCATAAGCCATTCAATTCAAACCATGATTTATAACACAGCAATTAATCTCCAATTACGCCATTTTCAAAACCATCATTCAATTTCAAGACAATTTTATAAAATCATTTATTTAATCACATTTTTGCTTATAAAATATAAAGATTTACCATTTAAACTCATTTCCCATAAAATCACAAAAACGAATTAAAATTCACTTCAGATAATCAAGATGATGATAAGGTTACTCACTGTATCAGGAGTTTGAAATACTCATATTCTCAATCCTCTGACATAACGTCTTTACCCTTGTTAGAGGGCTCACCACCTATATACAATACATGACACATAATTTAATATACTGTGTCATACCATTATAAATCTATTTCAGGCTCTTTACTAATGCATTAAATGGAATGCAAATTGTTCGGATTATCATCTAAACACGGTATTCTACACAAATTCAATTGTGTACCTAAATAAAATGGTATTGGTTTAATTCGATCTATCACTTGATTAATTGGCCCATACGTCCAATTCAACTCCAAATAATTTCATTTTTCTCCTAATACTCCAAATCATCAAACATAAGTCAAATAGCATAAAATTTAGTAAAATCATCTTCACATTTTCTCTTGGAAATTCGACCATGGTGGGTGCATCAATACTATGATTTTTCCTACTTGATTTTCTTACCGTAATTCATCATTTTCTAACCAATTCACTTGAAATAAAATCAAAATCATCATCAATATTCCACATGGAGAATTCGGCCAATGAGGGTTATGGAAAAACATGAATTTTTCTTGCTTGATTTTCATGCTACACATCACCAATCAACTAAAAACACTAGAATATCTTAAAATCTAACCAAAACAACCATCAAAATCTCTCTCTATGTGTTCGGTCAGCAAGATACCCATCATGAAATCATGTGATTCAACCATGAAAAATGCAAAAGAATGTGTGGGAAAGGTAGATCACAAGTCAAAATCAAGAAATTTTACCTTTAATTGCTTGATTACTTGAAATCCACCAATTTTCTCTTGAATTTTCACTCTAGGGTTTTTGTTCTTTTTTTTCTTCCTTTGTTCTTGCTTTGGCCGGCCATAATGTACAGAAATAGACTGGTTTTGTGCTAATTTATAAGGAAAGTAATAAAGAAATAAAAGCTTGACACTTGTCACCTTACCATTGGCTCATTTTTAAATTCTTAACTATTAAGCTTTCTTTCTCCACCACATAAAATCTTTCAATTATCCATGTTAATAATGGGGGAAATTCATGTGCTAGACAAGTGTTGGGTGGTGTAAAATTACAATTTTACCTATAGGGTGGCAAAATGACTATTTTGCCCTTTATGCTTGAAAAATGCCAAAATTAAAATTCTTCACTTCTCAAACTCAAATTATACTCCAAATGATCAATCTTAGTCAAAAATTTCATCCAACACTCACATCTTAACCTCAGGTGACAAAATGACCATTTTGCCCGTGGGTCATAAAAATTCTAATTTGACTCTAAATCGGTCCTCGAACTCTGAATCACCATTTTAAGTCATTTTGGGGTTTTAAAATTCTCAATTTCATCTTAAAATCTCTATTTGGACTAGTTCGAGGCTTAATTCAACTTAATTGTACCATTTGGTACATTGTCGTCCTTTAACGATTTTCGAGGTACCCAAGTAAGCAAACATGCACTCTTGTGTAAGAATGGCATAATAAACATATTGTAGAGTCGGGCTTGACATTTATACTCACTATTTTCAATTTCAGGTTTTCAGATCAGAAGGTAGTTGGAACCTAGGTTGAGGTGTCCACGTAGATTTGTCTCCTTGGTAGGTATCTCGGCATTCAATAATTGTACCTTTGCCAAGGTCACTCCGCTAGAAGTCGAGTGTCTTTTTGTTGTGTATAGATAAACGCAAAGTAAATTACTAAGATATATGTCTTAGACAATATATGTATATTTTGATTGGTAATGCCACTATGAGTTGGCAATGGTTAACATTATTTTGGGTTAATATAAATGCAAATATTTGATTACGGTAGCACATTATTAAAGTACTTGTAGGTTGGAATTATGAAATGTGACTTTAGGAACATTTGATAGAATGATGATTAGGTTATATAAATAGGCTTACTTGGGCTTAATGGGCTATACCCATTGGTCCATGCGCCGATCATAGCCCGGATATTGGGCTGTGACAATTTTGTTAGTAATTTGGTTGGTAATGGGTCTGATTTATTAAGCGATTTGTTGTTAGTAATGGGAGAAATCCATTGGTATTTTTTGTCAGCATTACCGATAAAAATTTTTGTTGCTAATTCTGTTGGTAAATTATATTGTTCTCAAATTAAAGCTTAGATTAACAATATAAACTTTGGCTTTAAAATTGGAGAAGTGGTTTGTAAAAGCCAAAGTTATGGCTTCCTACAGTGGCTAAAGAGATCATGGAAGCGTCAACTTTAGGTCTAGAAAATCGCATTTTTTCAAGATAATTCGAAGGAATGCTATCGATTATGTAAAACTGGTACTTGGAAAAAAAAGGAGTTTTTTGGATGTAAAGTTGATGAGGCTGCTATGATGCTCATCTCTCTGACCACTATAGGAAGCCTTATAGCTTTTGCTTTTCCAAAGCTCTACTTTTCTAATATTAAAACCAAAGCTTAGATTGTTAATCTAAGTTTTAATTTAAGAAAAAAAAAAAGAAAATTTAAGTCATACGTACCACATAACTTTCAGTTGTAAACTAGGTCACGCGACCACCTCTTTGTCCTACAGAATTTTAATCTATCAGAAGTCAAACAAATACTTGAAATAAATATAATATTATATACTATTACTTATTTAATTAATGGCTTAATTACTTATAACACTAAACCTTAAATAATTTTAACATTAAATAATAGTACTAATTTAATTGATTAGCAGTTAGGATCGAAATATACCTAGGTGCCATGTGTAGTAAAAAATAGAACATAAACGTAATGAACCTTCCTTTAATTAATCTACATAGACATATAATGATTAATTAGTATAGGTATTTCTACAAGCACCTCAACAGAGACTTGTAGATATTTGTGGTTTCTGGGCTAATTCAACCTAGTGATTTAAGTAGAATGAGAGAGATTAGTTTAAAATTTTAAGGGATTTCATAGTCCTAGGCTAGTTCAATTGGACTTATAGAAGGAGAGTTATGGTCAAAATACTAAAATATGTAGGAGAGAAGCACTTGTTCATTCTACGTTCTTCTTTACCAATTTAAGCCGTTTTAATTGCACACTTACAAAAGTAACAAGCTAACTTAATAATAACTAAACTAAAAGTAAGTTATCGTCAAACTAAAATAAAATAGCTTAAATTAAATAAACACAACATAATTTAGTAAACTAAGTCAAATAGTTAAAAATATCAAATTTCTAAACTATATCCCAAGAACTTAGCCAATTTAATACTTAAAATATGAAAAAATAAATCTATAAAAATCACAAACTTATGGAATTCTTGTACTAGTTCAAATTTCGCATTGGCATAAACTGATCCGGATTGCATGACATTCTTTGCAAAAGATTACACACACACACACACACACAAATCTGTTAGAGAATGAGCTCGCATTGGAATTGAAACATGAATTTGAACGATATCTATGTTTTACCTTGAGTTGAGATTTTAAGATGACATATGAGGAAATTATGGGAGATCATTGGATTGGTGTAATTCATCTCTATTTAGTTAGTTGTTTCTTTATTTAAATTGTTTTCATCATTTGCATGCTTTTGTTTTGTTTAAGTTTTCTTTTATGTTTTGCTTGAGGACTAGCAAAATCTTAAGTTTAAAGTTGTGATAACTCTTTCTTATAGAGTTATTTTCTCACATATTGAGCTTTAAATGGGTTAAGTTCTTGAGATTTAATTTAGAAATTAGTTATTTTTAATTATTTATCTTATTTTAGTAAATCATGGTGGGTCAATTTAATTTAGGTTGTTTTTTATTATTTTTTTGATAATTTGCTTTAAGTTTGGTTATTATTTAAGTTAGTTTTTTGTTCTTATAGGTGTGTAATTGAAAGGGTTTTAATTAATGAAGAAAAGTGCATAAAGGGTCCATGCTTCTTCTACACATGTTCTAGTATTTTGAGCATAATTTTTAGTATAAGCCATTAGAAAGTTAAGAAACAGAACTGTAGCTTTCATGTTTACCACTTTGCTAATTTCAGCTTTAAAAAATGAGAAAATTGCATCATAAGTTGAAGAAGTGCAGCATAACAAATGAGGTAAGGCAGAATGTGAGGCACTACGGCCATGAATCAATGGGCGCCATGGCGTCATGAAGAAGAGGATACACAAGCCAAGGCAAAAAGCTCAACATTGTGGCGTCGACACGATATCGCTAGTTTTGCAACATTCGGACTTTTATTTCAACGAGGATTCTGAGCCTTATTTAAAGACACTTTTAGGACACTTAAAAACAACAATAAAGCTAGATCTTTTTTGAAGAAAAAGAGCCATCAAGCAAGCAAGAAAGAGGAGGAAAAGCTCTTTAAGATTAGAGATTGAAAATCTGACGAATTTGAGTTTTCTTTTCTTCTTTAGTTCTTTTTATACTTTCATTGTTTTATGTTGTTGGTTAAACTTTTCTGAATGATGTCTTTAGTAGTTATTAGGAACTAATTTTCTTATCTAGAATTGCAATTGAACCCAACATGTAGTTTGAATTTTGAACACTCTCTTTTGCTTATAATTGATAATGTTTGAGTTGTTTATTTCAATCATGTTCTTAATGCGTCTAATTTCTTGATCACTAATTAGATTGATAGAGTAACCTAAACGGAACTGGGAAAAGGAGTTTAGTGTAAGCCTTAGATGAAATAGCATATGTTTAATATCAATTGCATGGGAAGATTGATTTGATTCACATGTGAGGTAGACATACACTTGCATGTGATATGTAGCCAATGTAGAATCCAAGCTTAATGAGTCTTTCTTAATTGCAATTTTCATAGACATGTATCAAATTATTTTTTTTTAAGCTTGAAGTTCCCGCAAGGCCCAACTACCCTATGAAATTTTTATTAATAATAAAGGCATGTATTAAATTGGTTAAGAGAGATTTTTTTTACAAGAAACTCGAAGGAGACTTAATAAATACATTAGAATTCTAGGTTAACAACTTAGTTATCTAATAAGCAAAGAGAGAGTTAAAGAAATTCAAACGAAGTGGTGAGGGGATATTGTAATTTTAGGTCGTGTTTGATTGACTAATTTTATTTAAATTGTGATTCTTGTTTTTATTCTTAGTTTATTTAATTTTTAGTTGCTTTAAAAGTTGGTTGTTTGGATAAGATTAAGTTGTGTTAATTTTAGTACTTAGTAAAAGATTTTTAGTGCAATTCTTTGGGGGAACGATATTCTGCTTTTCATTATATTATTTGTTAATGATTTAAATTGCATGGTAAATCCGACAACATGTTTTTATTTTGTTTAAGTTTTCTTTTATGTTCTTTTCAAGAAATAGCAAAATCTTAAGTTTGGGAGTATGATAACTCTATGTTATAGAGTTATTTTGTTACATTTTGAGCTTTAAATGGGCTTAGTTATTGAGGTTTAATTTAAAAATTAATTATTTTTAATTATTCATCTTATTTTAGTAAATCATGTTGAGTCAATCTAATTTTGGTTGTTTTATGTTATTTTATGATAATTTGCTTTAACTTTAGTTATTATTTAAGTTAATTTGCTATTCTTGTAGGTGTGTAGTTGAAAGGACTTTAATTGATGAAGAAAAGTGCATAAAAGGTCCATGCTTCTTCCGCACATATTCTAGTATTTTGAGTATAACATTCATTCTATAAGTCCAATTGATGTGATTATTGACCCATTGGAATTGAGAGATAGGGACACAACTTTCATGTTTACCACTTTGCCCAATTTAGCTTAAAAGAAGGAGAAAATGGCATCACAAGTCAGAGTAGTGCAGTGGAGTAGATAAGGCAAGACAAAATGTTGGGCACTGTGGCCATGAATCAATGGGTGCCACAGTGCCGTGAAGAAGAGGATACATTGGCCAAGGTAGAAAGCTAAGTGTTGCATCATTGATGGAGTGGAGTCGCAATGCTGACACGATATCCTAGGTTTTGCAAGATTTGGATTTTTATTTCAATGAAGATTTTGAGCCCTATTTAAAGACACTTTAGAGGCACTTAAAAACAACAATTAAGCTAGGTTTTCTATGAAGAAAAAGAGCCATCAAGTAAACAGGAAAAAGGAGGAAGAACTCTTGAGGATTAGAGGTCGAAGATTTGACGAATCCGAGTTATTTATTTTAATCCTATTCTTAATGTGTCTGATTGTCTGATCACCAATTAGATTGATAACGTAACCAAAAGGAAATTGAGAAAAGGAGTTTAGTGTAAGCCTTGGATGAAATAGCATATGTTCAATGTCAATTGCATGAGATGATTGATTTGATTCACGTGTGAGGTAGACATACACTTGCATGTCATATGTAGCCAATATTATAATCTAAGCTTAATGAGTCTTTTTTAATTACAATTTTCATAGAGATATAGTAAATTAGTTAAAAGAGATATTTTTATAAAAACTCGTCAGAGACTAATAAATACATTAGAATTCTAGGTTAACAACTCAGTTATCTAGTGAGTAAAGAGAGAGTAGAAGATATTCAAATGAAGTGTTGAAGGGATATTATAATTCTAGGTCTTGTGTGATTGATTCATTTTATTTAAATTGTGATTCTTGTTTTTTTTGACGACCCAAATTCTGGGCCATGACCGACGCATGGGCTTAATGGACATAGTCCACTAAGCCCAAACAAACCTATTAATCTGACGTGTTCATCATCCCATTATAATTGCTAAGTCATATTTCATAACTTAGAATCAAAATAAAATTAAACATTTGCCAACTCATACTGGCATACCAATTAAGTGTACATTGCTTACAACATGTATCTCAATAATTTACATCAAGTTTGCCTATACATCTCAAAAAGAAGACTTGACTTCCAACGGAGGGACTCGGATGAATGTACAGCTATTGAATACCGTGACACCTACCAAAAGATGGATATAACTCTACAAGGACACCTCGTCCTAGTTACCGGCTACCTCGTGATCGGAAAACATTAAGTTGAAAACGGTGAGTATAAACTCAGTGAGTGAACAAGAAAGGGAAGAAACATACCATAAGGAATCTTTAATGACATCATGATGTATTCTTTTTCAAAACAATGCAATTTGTTTCTATTCTTATTAAAAACCCATCATCAAGCCCTTAAATGATTAATCATTTGAAAATCATGAACCCATACATAGCGAACCATTTGAAGAATGAAAGCTTTAATATTACACAAGCAAGTCAAATACGACAACGAATCTTCGCTGCAAGCTGCAGCGAGAATGCCTTTCCGTTGCAGCGACATTGGGATTTAGTTATTAGCCGAACGAGAGTTTCTCAACTGGCCGAGGGTTTCTCACTAAACCTCCCCATTTTGAACTTAACTCATTTAATCCTTGATGTTGGAAGTCCATGCTCCGATATGGTAGCAAAGAAGTGAAAAATATGGCAACAATTGGACAAGTTAGGAGACCAAAACAGAAAGTTTTTTGCTGCAGCGAGATTCTTTCTCACTGCAGCGAAATTGTAACCTAGAAACAGAAGGCTTCTCACTGCTGCGAAATTCAGTTGATGAAACAGAGAGTTTCTTGCTGCAGCGAGATTCCTTTTCGCTGCAGCGATAAGTTACAGTGATTATCTCGCTGCAACGAGAACCAATTTTGGTGAATGTTCTCAAACCCGAGAGTTTCTCGCTGCAGCGAAAACAAAACAACAAGAGAAAAGTTTCCCCTCACTCAACAAAAAGGCCATCCTACTAAACCAACAAAATAAACATACAACACATGAAAATTCCCAAAGTGCAATGTATCAAATTTCTCGTATATGTCAATCATATATCACATTCATAAGTTTTCATTTCATAAGTCTAGATGTGCATAATTACATAGATAAACATCAACATCATCATAATCACACCCGGCTCACGTACATCCCCCCACATCGTGCACATAACCGGCACCATCATGTGCATCCCCCCCCATCGTGCACAATCAGTGCCATCGTGTACATCCCCCCACATCGTGCACACGGGCACTATCATCATCCATCTCTCACGCCACCACTATCATCGGCATGTGCTTCCCCCCACATCGTGCACACACACGGTTACAGTCATTATACACAATATCATTCATCATGCACAACACACACATTTATATATCATCATACTACAATAGTGCATAAATCCATAGCAATCACATATCACAATATAAAACCATTTTGCAAAAGCTTGTTCCAAAGGACTTGTTTTTATGAAAAACTTGATAATTCATTCAAATGGGTGGCAAATACATTATATTTCCCAAAACAAGTTTTGAAGGCAGTCCACTCACCAATTGATTGTAGAGCTTTTAAATGACTCTAATTCCACTAATTGTCTAAACGAGATGATGGGGCTTCCTTAGAACCTAGGATCACATTAGCATAATCAATAGGTCAATTTACATACTATGAACCCTAAAAGCTATCTCTTAGCTAGCTTTCAATTGCCACATTAAATGGCTGTCTATGTTCACTATCTTAATCACTAAAAGTAATGAACATACTTAACAATAAAATAGCTCATAAATCCCAATTACTAGCCATTTTCTACAGCTAAAAATCGAACTTAGTTCATCACTTACCCTAGGGCTCCTTTGTAGTCAAATTCTCTTCCAATAGCTTCCAAATAAATGGTGTAATTTCCTCTTTCTCTCTCTAGAACGTCCAACTAGTGAGAGAAAGTGCAGAAATGAGATTTATCAAGGGTTTTAAAATGAGAGGATGAAATAGCAGAAGAGTTTATAGAAGGGTGCACCGAAAGCATGAAAATTGAAGCTAGAGAGAGAAAGTTATGGAAGCTTGAAGAAAACTCCCATGGAGGAATTGAAGAAACGTGAGAGGGAAGAAGGAAGAAGAAGACAAGCTGTTGGAAATTTCAAGAAGGTGCTGGAAATTCAAGATATTTATAAGCCAAATTTTTTCCATTCCCTTAAAATTACGAAATTGCCCCTCCACCAATTAACTTACTCTCCTCCAATCTTTTATGCAATCTTTTTGTTCTTTTGACACTGGGACAAGGTCCATAATGGTCTAAACATACTCGGGTTCATAAAAACTTAAAATTTTAACCTAAGGTGAAAAATGACCATTTTGCCCTTATCGTGAAAATTATTGTCATTNTTATGCAGTCTTATACCCATTTAAGACTTAAAATATCATAAAACTTTTCTTTTGGGAGCTTATTAGAAAAAAATGACGAAACTACCCTTAGCTTATATTATTACATCTATACTTAGATATAAGCTTATAGAGGTTAGCGTCTCACATTTTTAGTCTTAGTTTATTTAATTTTCAGTAGCTTTAAAAAATAATTGCTTGGATAAGATTAAGTTGTGTTAATTTTCATAACTTAGCAAAAGATTTATGGTGCAATTCTCTATGTGAACGATACTCTATTCTTTATTATATTACTTGTTAATTTACCAACATAAGATAAATAACTAAAAATAACTAATTTTTAAATTAAAATTCAAGAATTTAGACAAAATTTATTGAAAATTAAGATCAAATAACTCTATAACATAGAGTTATCACACCCCTAAACTTAATATGTCTTTGAGCAAAACATAAAAGAAAACTTAAACAAGACAAACGCATGCAGATAATGAAAATAATTTAAATAAAGAAACAACTAACTAGCTAAAGATGAATTGCTCCAAAACAATGGTCTCCCATAATTTCCTCATATGTTTTCTTAAAATCTCAACTCAAGGTAAAACATAGATGTCGTTCAAGTTCATGTTTCAATCCAAATGCAAGCTCATCCTCGAACGGATTTCCATGTGTGAGTAATCTTATGCAAAGAACATCATGCAATCTGAATAAGTTTATGCCAATGCAAAATTCAAAATAATACAAGAATCCCATAAGTTTACTTTTCTTCTTTCTCTCTACTAATGTAGACTAATACTAAGTCATGAATCATTAGGTCTTTATCAAACTTGTAATGTATGGCTAAGGTCAAGGTAGGATAAAAGATATTTATAAGTTTCAAATCACCCTAAGCACATAATCATTATAGAACAGTCATACTTCCAAGTAACACCCTTATTTTTTATATCAACTTTTTCTTTTGTTCAACACTTTATTCTTTCTCTTTTTTTTTTTTTTGTCATCACAATTTCACACCCCCAAACTTATTTCTTTCTATGATAGTGGGTGAATATTAAGCATTTTTTAAGTTTTTGATCTATTTCACCTTCTACCTTATTCAACATCTAGCTTAATACATTTTCTAAAATATTAACATACTTAAGAGTGAGGGATGTAAAATTAGAAATTTAATTTATAGGCTAGGCTAATTAAAATAGGTGTTTAACAAAGAAAAGATAATATTAGGCTCAAAAGTGTATACTAGGGATAAACATATATAAAGGTAAGCTTGAAAGGCTCAAATGGTCCAAAGATAGCCTAAATCATTTCCTTAACTAAGTATTGTCTAGGATTTTGCCTCGAGAGAGAATCAAACAAATTTTAGAATTCATGACATAATCAAAATTCACATTCATAGAAACGGTCTCTAGATATGCACAACAATTCTAAGCAAAAGACAATGTGCTCAATTTATGAAAATCACATCCTAACAATGATATTAAACATAAGAATTTAGCACAAATCAAACAAAATTCATATTTACTGAAAGCTAATGATAAAAAGAAAATTAAGTTCTCATCATTGGATAAAGGAAATCATTAGACAATTGACACAATCAACTCTAGCTTAAAATTCTTAAAACAAAACATAAAGAAAAGTAAATGATAAACTTAAAGCCTAAAAATATAAATGAAAATAAATAAAAACATACTCGAAAGAAATAAAATCATAGCTAAAAATAGGTAAAAGAATACTCCCTTAGTCTATGGAGAGACTTTACTCCTTTTCCTCTTCTCCTTCATTGTTGCCTATGCTTGGAGGATCTAGTTAGGAAAGTTGGTCATATCCATCCCCATGTAGGTTGCACAGGCTCAGAACATCTACTCCATGGCTCAATTGCAATCCACTTGATATGACATCCATTGTGTATACTGAAGCTCAAAACGTTCCATTCTTTGAGGTAATATCAAGTTCTAGGCTCGAGGTTGAGTAACTCTAAGTCGAAGTGTAAAGGATGAACTACCACCAACAGTAGAGGGATCTCAATATCTCTGAATAAGTCCCACGTCAATGGAAGCTTTCGAATGCATCAACTCTTCACTCTTTTCCTAGTGGACACCATCTTTCCCTCATAAAGTGGTTATCAAAGAAAGGAACCATAAACCATCTCCTTTTAAACGGGGCCATTTGAAGTATAACGTTGAAGATCACCTGGCCAATGTTGATGGATTTTTGCATAACGATGGCATAAATAAGGACTGCTCACTCTTGTCTAACATCGTTAATATGTGTAGATAAGAACATCTTTGATGCTATAAAGTAAAACCACACCTTTATATTCTTTTCATCACACTAGCTTTGAAGGATATCAATTCACCCTTTAATAGCTTTCATTGTGCACTTTCCTCACAAAGCACTAAAATAATTTCGTTCAAGTCTTGATGATCACCTAAATATAGCTCGTAACCATCGTTCTCAATATCAAAAGCCTCGTAGAAAGCATTGATGGCGTGGCTATGAAAGGGCACCTATTTACCTCACACGAAAGCAAAACCATCATTATGTTTAAAAGTGTTAGCATAAAATTTCCTTACCATTGGAATGATGGCAAACTCCAGCTGGGCATAGAATTTCTTTCATTGCCTTTCTTCAATACGAGCTTGTATCTTGAGGTAGCATATTAGAGCATTATCAAAACCTCTTTCCTAAATTGCGACTTTGTTGACGAGGGAACTATTATGTCTTGTGATAGCATCCACGAAGACAAATTTTGTTCAATTAAAAGAAATACTCGAATTAGCTCATGCTCTTTTTGGTGCCATTATCAACTTTTCTGCAATAAATCTCAAAACACAACCAAAGCAAAGTAAAACCCAAGCAAAAATTGGCAGCAACTATGTAATGCCCATAATCACATAATCAAAATTATGAATTTCTCCAACTCTCAATCCTTCAACCAAATTGCAAGAATAATATCTCTTAAATATTTTAATAAAAAAAGACAAATAATCTATTCACAATTCAAGCCACAATGTAACCTAAAATCTAATCACCCAAATAAAAATTCTCAATTATTGCTAGAACCCAATAATACCTAAGCACAGTCTACTCAAAAATCATGAACTTCCATGAAAAACTATCAACAACTATTATGATCATCAATAAACCACAAATTCCTCAAAATTGTATAAATCTTCCAAAAGAAAGAGAGAACTTACTTGAGAAATATGTAGCACTTGTTTGCTAACGGTTTAGTGGAGTTTGGATAGGTTTTTTATATGCTTTGAGGCAAGAAATTGAAGAAGTTTGAGTAAGTGTGAGATTTTAAAGAGAAAAAGAGTTTATGGGAAAGAAGGAAAGAAAACTTGAAAGGAATTTTGGGGTTAAGGCTGTTAGAATCATAGAAGAGTTTAAATAGAAGATTTTGGGCTGAACGGGTGCCATAGTGCTAGCCTTTGGATGCCATGGCTCCTAACATTCTATTTAGGTGTGGTTATGTCTTGGGTTTGGGTGTTGTGGCACTAGCCCTTTGGGCGTCACGATGTTGACTTCTCCATTTAGGGAATTATTTTTGCTGAGTTCTTGACATCGTTGTGTTGGCTCTTTGGGCGTCACAAGGCTAACCCTTTTTTCAATTACTTGCAAATAAAAAAATTTTATTATCAAATATAATAAATAATTAAATAAGAAAAATAAATTAAGTAAAAAATTTTAAGTGTAGAAAGCTTGGGTTGCCTCCTAAGAAGTGATTTTTTATAGTCAATGGCTTGACTATGGCACCCTTTTTCACACAACTTCATCCATGAAATAAGACTTGAGGCATAGTCCATTAACCACGAATGTGCTAGTAGCCTTACTGGCCTTAACCACTTTCTATTATCCCACATGGATAGACCTTAACCACTTTGAAAGGATCTAACCATCTTGATTTGCGTTTCCATGGAGAAAGCTGGAACCATGAATTAGAAAGTAACGCTAGTTGTCTAACATCAAAACTTATTACAGGATATTCCCTGTCAAAATCCTCCTTACCTAACTCATCAGCTGAATCCACTCTATAGCAACTATCTGTTTAGGGAAGATACCTAGTTGTATTGAATATATTAAACTCTATTTTTTTCTCTCTAACTTTGAAAGTTATCTTGGCATTCTTCATATCTATGATAAACCCTGTTGTGGCTAAGAATGATTGTCCCAAAATAAGAGGAATTTCAACATCTTCTTCTATCTCAAACATAATAAAGTCTATTGGAATGTAGAGCTTCCCAATTTTCACCAAAACATCCTTTATAATCCCTATAGGGTACTTGATTGATTTATTTGCTAATTGTAAGCTAATTGTAGTAGGTTTTATCTCCTTAAATCCAAGTTTCCTAGCAATAAACAAGGCATAAGTGAAACACTAGAACCTAAATCACACAAAGCTTTAGAAAATTAAAATTTACCAATACTACAAGGGATAGAAAAACTCCTTAGATCTTTAAGCTTTGGTAGAAGCTTTTTTGGATTATAGCATTGCACTCCTCAATAAGTGTAACTGTTTCAAAATCTTTCAATTTTTTTTTTCGACATGATCACTTTAAAACTTTACATAAGAAGGTATTTGTGCCAAAGCATCTGTAAAAAGAATGTTAATATGAAGTTGCTTGAAAACATTCAAAAACTTTTCAAATTGCTTATATATTTTCTTTTGCTTCAATGCTTAAGGAAAAGGAACGGGAGGCACATCTGACTTGACTTGTGGTGGTGTGGATGCTTCCTACCTTTACTTAACTTTATCAACTTGAACTTGCTTGCTAGAAGTATGCTTTTGATCAACTCTATCTCCACCATCTACCACTTTCTTATCTTTTACCTCATCAAGCTGCTTACCACTCTTCATAGTAATTGCATTGCGTTGCTCCTTTCCTTCTTTTATGGGATTGGGTTCAATGTCACTTGGTAAAGTTCCTTGAGGCCTATTATTGATGGCATTGGCAAGTTGACCCATTTTTGTCTCAAGATTTCAAAGTGATGTTGTTGTTGAATTTTCTACTCACGCAAATGTACGTATCGCAAAGTTAATATAGATATTAGTAAAATGTCGATCCCACAAAGAATTGAATTAATCCTTACAGTTAACTACTAAAATTAACACACCTTAATTTTATCTAAACAATTAAAATTAAAAGAAAATTTTAAATTAATAAACTAATAACGAAAACTAAAACTTAATCTAAACTCTATTAGCAAATTTACTTTATTAAATGTGAATGACTACCAGACCTAAGATTATGATATCCCTTAATACTTTATCTAATTATTGTCTCTCTTTCTCTTAACTTAGTTTAATGAATCAAGTTGCTAACCTAGAGTCTTAAATTATTTACAAGTTTTTGTCGAGTTTCTTATAAAAATACCTTTCTCAATTAATTTACTATATGTCTATGCAAATTAAATTGAAGAAAGATTCATTAAGTTTATGCTCTAATTTTAGTTACGTATGGCTTATAGGTGTATGTCTACCCTATATGCAAATCAAACCACCTAATCAACTAAGTGAATTCAATCATACGCTATCCTATTTAAGGTCTACCTAAATCTCCTTCATAAAGGTTTAACCTAGGTTTTCAATTCAATCTAATTGGTGATCAGGTAATTAGAAGCATTAAGAACAGAATAAAATAAACAACCTAAATCCATCAAACATAAGTAAAAGAGAGATAAATAATTCAGACTATATATTGAGTTCAATCATAATCTTAAATTAAAAATTTAGTTCCCAATCAAGTTATACATCATCATCGAATAAAATATAAATATTAAAACCAAAAGAATAAAAGAATAACAAAAAGATAGAAAAAACCAAGGAATGAATTCTTGATCTCCAAATCTCCTTGAATTCTTCAAATTCCTTTATTAACTCTGCAGCTTGACTCTCAATTGTTAATCCGGTGTTTTCTCTTTTCTCTTAAGTCCTCCGAAAGGTTATTTTTTATAGGCTTTGAAGTTAGGCCAAGTTGGGTGAAGAAAGAAGTCAATTTCAGCTGGGATTTCCTTATCAGACTATGTAAGTCACAGTTTGCCAAATTAATTAACAGAAATCGCAATTGCTCTAGGACCACTACAGTATGTCAAATTGAATAAGATTTTTCACTATTCTACAGCCCGAACTAGTAAATTTGTAAACATAAAAGTTATAGATCTTTCTCTTATCTTTCCAATGGTCTAAGAATCGTTTAATTTGAAGCTCTGTAGAAAAAGTTATGATCAAAATACCGAAGCATATACATTGGAAGTCTGCACCTCGAAATTGCTCTTTTTCTTCCATTAAAATTCTTCTTTCAAACACCTACAAAAACACAAGTAAATTAATAACAACCTATCTTAACCATATTAACACCAAATTAAGTATAAAATTAATCGAAATTAGATTGACTCACCTAATTTAAAATAATTAAATAAAACCTACTAATTTCTATGTATTACTACAAAAACCTAGCCAAATTATTATCAAAATTAAGCCCAAATAACTCTATATCATAGAGTTATTAGATGCTACTTGACTTTGAATTATATTATCATTCTTAGCCATGTAATGTATAAACATCTCTTCCATTATTAGCTTTTTCTTAGGCAAAAGAGCTTTAGCTTGTGGTGGAAAACCAAGAGGCAAATTTGGCTTTGCTACTGATAAGGATCCTTGGTTGTTACTTAGCTAGAATTGTACTTGCTGGAATACGGATTATTCTACTATTTATTAAAATTTCCAACAAATTGTGTAGATTCAGCATTAATTAGACATTGATCATTGGAATGCTCAGATTTGATTTGACCATTATGGTTTATAGTTATAAGCACATGAATCAGCCTAAAATGAACATTCGTAATTGATGTGTGGTCATGAAGTAAAAGGCTAGTAAATAAATCTGCTTTAAGGATGAGCTTAAATTTTGCTATGATTATCATGAAGCTAATGAATTAGAGGACTAGTTATGGATTTGGTAGCTTAAAGTCAAATGACTTAAAAATGTTAATTCTGGTCTAAACCCCATATGGGAGTTCTATATTTGAGCTTGGTATACAAACTGCTTTAAAGATCAATTTAAAAATCTATTTGGTTCAGTATGCAACCTATGATATAAATGATTAGTCCTAAATGTGATTTCTCTAAAGGTAAGGGAGTTAGAAAATGCTTAATTTTGGATAAACTCTAAGAAGGAGCTTCTACATCCTAAGATTAGGAAATTTTGATCTTATGACTGCAAAGGCGAGATGTAATAAGTAAGTGAATTGTCCACCTTACAAATATAATTTGTTAAGGATTGATGAGTAAAGTTAAGACCTCAACATTAAGTGATGTACACTTTGATATTTATGTACTTAAGAGTTATTTGGAGACCATTGCTTAACTAAGTTTGCACTAAATGTTATGATAAAGGTATATGATTGCTAGTAGTGAAATATGCCCACAAGATGATTTTGGCATACCACAAAATGTGAAATAGATATGTCGAAATTAATGCTCTGATTGTGTACTTGAGATAGAAAACAAGTTTTGCAAATTGTGGTTTTCATGATCATGAATATATGAAGCTTATCAATATGTAGGCATGTTCTTGAAGTTGTACATTTTGTGATTCACATGCATCATATGGAAGGAGATATCCCATAGAGGGATTTAGTCTAATTGGTGGTTACATGACTATTGGCTTGGTATAAGATTGAGAATGCCCTAGCATATATGTGGAGTGTATTGTGAAAGGTCAAAAAGCCACATATACACTAATAAGATCAGTAACATGAATGATGGGGGAAATATGGATGTTGTTATGACGAGTATAAAAAGCTTAAGGATAATCAATGCAAATATACTAAGTTAGTTGTCACGACCCGGAACCTCCCTCAGGCCCATGACAATCGTCGCGACGTCCCGATTGACACTCATTATCCGGAATGCCAACCGGAACCCCGCAAGGCTTACATATCAGTTTCTTTCCTTTCCTGTGAGCAATCATTGTTAAATATCGAGTTTTTAGAGAATATATACTATTTTAGATCAAAAACAATCAAAATAAAATTTTCGCCACACAGGGGTATTTTGGTCATTTTTTTCTCAAAAATTTCGAAACTGGCTAAAACGTAATATACAAGTACAAAACACATAATTCATATTCAAAATGAGTTTAAAAGTCTAAAATCTTCATTTAAAACGAAATTACGGTTATTTGAATATAATAAGAAAATAAAAGAAATATTAAGGAAAATATTCTATTTTCTTATAAAACAATATTTATAGAGTTATACGTGAATAATTTTTATAGCGTAAAAGCTAAATAAATTTATACATACTGAAATACAGTAAGCCAAAATATTTAATTTAATTTACAATAACAAGAGGGCCCCCGAATAAACAAAAGTAAAGAGGACTGTGAACCTACGGTTTGGAAAATGCAGATCCAATGGTAGTCCTCGATGAGATCAGCTATCTACAGTCTATACTGAACCTGAAATGGGTGGAAAGGAGTTGGGTGAGATTTTGCAATCCCAATGAGTAAACAGACATTATCATAAATATCTAAAGGCGAGTAAAATGGAGGCAAGTTTAAACAACAAATTTCAACCCATTTCATAATGTTTTCAATTTATTTCTTAAACCATAAAATATTTGTAATTTACCAAAACAGTTGTTAAGGCTTATGTCTTTTATTAAAACAAGGCTCAAGCCAAAACTAATCCTCGGGGATACCTTGGCCGAGGCATCTAACCGAGTCCGCCAAGGGTGTTAAAATATTCACACGTGAAACACATTTTTATTTTTAAAACCAGCCGTTCCTTGGCGTTGGCCGAGTTACACATTCACGTGGGGGTTCGACGTGAAGTGAGCTCTAATACTACCCCAGGAGTTACCCTCCTCGCCTCTACAACCGGAGTAACTATATAACTGGGTTTACCGTGCCCCTCTAATAGGCAGTCCACGGAAACCCGTCACTGCAGTGACTAACCCACCAATTTTAATAAAATTTCGACAGTATAACGTGGCTTTTATTTATTTATCCAGCCTGCATAGTAAAAACAACTTACATAAATTTCCCAATGCACTCACAAAATATAGCCACATATACTCATTTCTCATAAGCCATTCCTAGGAAAATATATATTTTTCAAGTCAATTTGCAGCCTCCAATTACTCAATTTCATAATCAATACAATATATTTTTATTTGTCACATTTATTCCTAAAACATCAAAAATCCCGTTTTAATCTCGTTTTCATTTCATAAAATACATAAAGGGCATTTAAAAATAAACTCTAGATAATTTACAATAATAATAAGTTTACTCACCGTTTGTACAAACTAAAAGCTTTCTAAGCGCCCCGATCACTACTCGTCGGGTACGACTTCTTTGCCTTTTCCGGAAGGCTCTCCTCCTAGACACATTACAAAAATTTACACAATTCATCACATTGATGCTAAATCACTATATAATTAACTTAAATCCTATACTAATGCATGGTATGAAATGCAATAGCCTAAAACGGCTTAAACGCGGTATTAACCTATTTTTGGCACTTTGCCCGATAAATTGCTAACGCGCTCCATTTTAGCTCTAAATCATCCCATTCTCTCTCCAACATTTCTAACCATTAAATATCAGCCAATAACCTTCTAAAAACAACAAAATCAGCTCACTCCCTTCCTTGGAAAATTCGGCCAAAAATGGGACATTAACTCGGTTAATTTTCTACTTTGTTTTTCTATCACGTTTAATCGTTTTTCATCATTTTCTCTTCATTTTCCTTAGAATAAAATCAATTCATCATCATTGTACAGCATTGAGCATCCAGCCAAGAGTGGGTATTGTGAAAATTTAATGATTTCTTGCCCAATTTAATTTCTAAACACATTTAACTAACTAAAACTATCAATTTAACTAAAAATCAAAACCTAAAAATTTCAATTTCTCTCCCCTAGAATTTCGTCCAGCCCTTGATATCACTTTTTGATCTCTCTCCTCAAGCATGCTAAATGGAAATAAAGGCATAGGAAAGGTAGAAATCAAGCTAAAATCGAAAAATCTTACCGTTAGACGCGTAAACGGTCGAAAACCGCGAATTTCCCTTTGAATTTTCTTGTTTCTCTTTGGTTTTTCTTTTTTTCTTCCTTTCCTCTCTATTTCCTCTCTTTTTCTTCCTTATGGCCGGCCAGCACTCAAAATTTGGGTTTAAATGGCTGACTTTTCATTAAAATAATATTATTTCATTAAAAAATGCCACGTGTCACTTTCCCATTGGCCCATTTTTAAAATTTCATCCATTTGTTTCCAAATTTTCACCATACACTTGTCTCATATATTCATAGCTTAGATAAAATTCTCAGACTCATCCAAAGTCTCGGTGGAGTAATTTTTGAAATTTACACTTTTGCCCCCGTAAAAGTCAAAAATTACATTTTTGCCCCAAAAATTGAAAAATTGCCCATAGACATATTTTTCATCCCTTATACTCATACCATTCTCCAATTTGTCAAATTTGATCTAAATTCTCTCAAAATCTCAAATTTTGTCCGTGGGTGGCAAAATTACGATTTTGCCCCTACACTCCAAAAATCACCAGAATTAAACTTTTTCACTTCCTATCATTAAATTATACTCCAAATAGTTAATCTTGGTCAAAAATTTCACTCCATGATCAAATTATTATCTTAGGTGGCAAAATGACGATTTTGCCCTTGAATATCAAAATTTCTAATTTTACCCCAAATGAACCCTCGAACTCCGAACAATCATTTTTAGTCATTCCTGGACTATAAAATATTAAATTTCATCCTACAATTCCTATTTGAACTAGTTCGAGGTTAAATCAATTTAAGTGTACCGTTAGGTACAATATCAGGTTTCGTCTATTCTTAGGTGCTTTTCTAGCGTAATAACATGCTACTCAATGCATGTATGTCATGACATGTATTTATAGGGTCGGGTTTTACAATTCTACCCCCCTTAAAATAAAATTTTGACCTCAAAATTTCACTTACCAGATTCGACAAATAGATGCGGGTATTGGTTCCTCATCTGATGCTCTACTTCCCATGTCATTTCCTCCATTCGAGCACTTTTCCACAACACTTTGACCATTGAAATACTCTTGTTTCTCAGTACTCGATCCTTTCGATCCAAGATACTCACAGGTTGTACCTCGAACTTCAAATCGTCATGCAACTCGATCGGAGGTGCTTCGAGGACGTGAGAGGGATCTGGTACATATTTCTTAAGCATGGAGACATGGAAAACGTTGTGGATCCGATCTAACTCCGGAGGTAATTCTAACCGATAAGCCACTGGTCCAATCCTTTCAATGATTCGGAATGGTCCAATATATCTCGGGTTGAGCTTTCCCCTCTTCGCAAATCGAATCACACCTTTCATTATCCAATAAAACACCATAATTTATCATGATAGTATAATCAATAAGATTTAATACTTCAAAGTATTCAAATTATTACCTTTCCAAGGAGAAACCTTAAGAAAAACTTTATCATCGATCTCAAACTCCAAGTCTTTTCTCCGTTTATCTGCATAGCTCTTCTGCCTATCCTGGGCTACCTTTAGCCTCTCTCGTATAACCTTGATCTTGTCATTAGTTAGCTCGATCAATTCCACACTCACTAACTTTCTTTCACCCACTTCATCCCAACAAAGTGGAGTACGACATTTCCTTCCATATAAAGCTTCGTATGGTGCCATACCAATGCTAGACTGAAAGCTATTGTTGTAAGCAAATTCCACCAATGGCAAATGTCTGTCCCAACTCCCAATAAAGTCAATGACACAAGCCCGTAACATATCCTCCAAGGTCTGGATAGTCCTCTCTGACTGACCATCCGTCTGTGGGTGAAAAGCAGTGCTAAATTTCAATTTGGTTCCGAGAGCTTCTTGAAATTTCGGCCAGAATCGAGAAGTGAATCGAGGATCTCGGTCTGACACTATAGAAACGGGAACTCCATGTAGCCTCACAATCTCATCTATATAGAGCTGAGCCAGCTTCTCAATAGAGTATGTACTATGGACAGCTAAAAAGTGAGCGGACTTAGTCAACCGATCTACGATCACCCAGATCGCATCCTTTCCCCTCTGTGTCCGCGGCAATCCCAAAACAAAATCCATAGTTACATGCTCCCATTTCCACTCGGGAACAGGTAAAGACTGAAGTGTACCTGCTGGCCTCTGATGCTCCGCCTTAACTTGCTGACATACGAGACACTTTGCTACGAATTCTGCTACGTCTCGCTTCATACCCGGCCACCAATAATTCTCCCTGATAGTCCTATACATCTTGGTGCTTCCGGGATGTAATGCATAGGCAGATGAATGGGCTTCTTCCATGATCGCTTGTCTCAACTGGTTTCCCTCAGGAACACAAACTCGATCTTTAAACATCAAGACGTTATCCTCTCCAAATCTGAACTCACTGACTCCCCCATCGGTCAGTTTTTGAATTTCTTTTCTTAACTCATCATCAGACCTCTGAATGTCCTTGATCTGATTAAGTAACGAAGGTCGCACAATGAAGTTTGCCAATAAGGATCCATCCTCACCATTTCTCAACTGGACCCCAAGAGATTTCATCTCTATTAATGCTGGAAAATAACAACTCTGAAGTGCTGCTAAAGACGATGAAGACTTACGACTTAAGGCATCAGCTACAACGTTCGCCTTTCCCGGATGATAGTCTATCACCAAGTCATAATCTTTTATCAACTCCAACCATCGCCTTTGCCTCAAATTAAGCTCCTTTTGGGTGAGCAAATATTTTAAACTCTTGTGATCCGTAAATATCCGACAATGCTCACCATACAAGTAATGCCTCCAGATTTTTAAAGCAAACACCACTGCTGCTAACTCTAAATCATGGGTAGGGTAATTTGCTTCATGCCTCTTTAGCTGTCTAGAAGCATAAGCCACAACTTTTTCATCCTGCATCAATACGCACCCCAACCCCAACTTTGAGGCATCACTATATACTACAAATCCCTTACCATTAACAGGAAGTGTTAAAACGGGAGCGGAGGTTAACCGGTTCTTTAGCTCCTGAAATCGATTCTCACAAACATCATCCCACACAAACTTAACTCCCTTACGAGTTAGACGGGTCAAAGGAGCTGCTATTAAGGAAAACCCCTGAACAAACCTCCGATAATAACCGGCTAATCCGAGGAAACTACGAATCTCCGTCACTGTCTTAGGTTGCTCCCATTGTAAAATTGCCTCTACTTTCTTAGGATCAACATATATTCCAGTTCTCGATACTACGTGTCCCAAGAATACCACTTCCTGTAACCAAAACTCACACTTCGAAAACTTTGCATACAACTGTCTTTCCCTCAAAGTTTGTAATACTATACGCAAGTGGGCAGCGTGCTCATCATTATCTCTCGAGTAAACCAGTATGTCATCAATGAACACAATAACAAACTTGTCCAAGTAAGGGTGGAACACCCTATTCATGAGATCCATAAAAGCTGCCGGTGCGTTAGTTAACCCGAAAGGCATGACCAAGAACTCATAATGACCGTACCGAGTCCTGAACGCTGTCTTGGGTACATCCTGTTCTTTAATCCTCAACTGATGATACCCAGACCTTAGATCAACCTTGGAAAACACTGTAGCTCCCTGTAATTGATCGAAAAGATCATCAATCCTCGGTAACGGATACTTGTTCTTAATGGTCATTCTGTTAAGCTGTCGGTAATCGATACATAACCGAAGTGTACCGTCTTTCTTTTTCACAAATAAAACCGGTGCTCCCCATGGAGATATACTAGGGCGTATAAAACCCTTGTCCACCAACTCTTGCAATTGTACTTTCAACTCCTTCAACTCTGCCGGAGCCATTCTATATGGAGGGATAGAAATAGGTGCGGTACCCGGAAGTAAATCAATAGGGAACTCAAGCTCTCGATCAGGAGGCAGTCCCGGTAAATCATCAGGAAATACATCAGGAAACTCACTTACTATCGGGACATCCTCTAACTTAGGTTCCCCCTTTGAAGTATCAATCACGTATGCCAAATAAGTCGGATACCCTTTCTGCACTAATTTCGAAGCTTTGATGGCCGAGATTACACAGGACGGTAATACTCGACGTTTCCCTACAAACACAATCTCTGCTCCCTCCGAATTTCGAAGAACAACTTCCTTTCGGAAACAATCCACGTTCGCCCGATGTGCAGTTAACCAGTCCATACCCAATATTAGATCAAAATCCAGGATCTCTAGAGGAATTAAGTCACCCCTAAATTCTTCCTCGCCTACCCTTACCCCACAGTCTCTATAACAACTGTTTCTAACTAGCTTTTCTCCTAAAGGGGTGTGAATTACAATTTCTTCCTCTAATGGTGACAAGTTTCTATCAGCAATTGATGCAAATGTGGTGCTCACATAAGACCTATCTGAGCCAGAATCTATCAAAACATAAGCATCTTTATCAAATAAAGACATAGTACCTGTCACTGCTCCAGGTCGGACCTGTGCCTCATCTTCCGTCACAGCGAAAACTCTTGTCGAGGTACGAGTCTGTGGTCTCGAAGGTGGATGTGCCGGGGTATTACTCTCCACACCGGACCGTATGGCCACTCCCTGTCTCGGTGGCAACCCAGAAGAATCTCTCCTCTGTATATCAGTGCGAGCTGGTGAAGATGATGCAACTACCGTGGCTCGTCCTAACCGTGGGCAATTACTCCTAATATGACCCGTCTGTCCACATTGGAAACATCTTGTTGGCTCTCTACATAGCCCACTATGATAATTCCCACAATTTCTGCATCTGTCAGAACCTCCGAAACTCTTCCCAGAACCAGTCATAGCAGATCTGCTAAACCTCGAAGGTCTCTGTTGTGATGGTGGAAATGGAGGTCGAGGAGATGTCACGGAAACAGAAGTAGTACTCCCTGAAATCGCTGAGTCCTTGCCTCTTTTTACTGGCTGACTAGAAGACATACCAGGATTCCTCCTTTTTGCAAACTCAGTCCGAATCCTCCTATTCTCAGTCGCGAGCTTCTCAGCTCGTAAAGCCATCTGTACCACCTCCTTATGCGGCTCCCTACCAGTCACTGTCATCCGCTCTCTAATCTCATTACGGAGCCCTTCCTCGAAATAACTGGCCTGATCCTGCTCAGATTTCACCAGATCCGGCACATATAACATTAACTCGTTAAAACGAGTCTCGTACTCCTCTACAGTTAGATTTCCCTGTTTCAAACTCAGAAATTCTCTCTTCTTTTCTTTCTGATGGAAATAAGTGAAATACTGACCATCGAATTCCCTGAGAAAATCAGACCATGTCTGAGGAGTAGCGGAACGGGACTTCACCGAATTCCACCAAGTACGAGCCCTCTTCTCTAATAATCTCGTAGCCACCATCAGCTTCATGTCGTCGTCTAATCTCATATCAGAGAGAGTCTCTGAAACCTGATTAATCCAGTCCTTTGCCACAGTGGCATCCAACTCACCCGTGAAAGATACACAACCCAATTGCCTAGCCTCCTTCAGCTTCTTGGAAATGGATACATCCTGTACTGGTGGTGGAACTAAAGGAGTAGTTGGAGGCACTACAGGTGGAACTTGACCAGTCTGAGCTTGACCAGCCATTGCTGCAAAGAAAGCTGCCAATGCTTGTGCTGCCTCAGTAGGCATGGCGGGAATACCCGTAGGTGGCTGAGGAGATGGAGGATGTGGAGGACTATCGGCCTGCTCAGCAGTAGGTGCTGCCCGAATGGTAGACGCAGCCGATTCTTCCCCTACTGCATCTAGCTGACGACGTTGGGAACGACCTTTTCCCCTCCCAACCGATCTAGTGAGAGGTGGGCGTCCGCGTCGAGGAGGCATAATAATCTATAAGAGAAAACGAGCAAGCTTAGGGAACCTTAGGCTCTATATGAAAATGCATGCATTCTATTCAACCTAACCTAACTTAATCCGGGGCCACACTGATATTGTAATTTTTTAAAACCACTTTAAAACCAAAAACTCTTATCTTTAAAACCAAAAGCTCTGATACCAATAGAATTGTCACGACCCGGAACCTCCCTCAGGCCCATGACAATCGCCGCGACGTCCCGATTGACACTCATTATCCGGAATGCCAACCGGAACCCCGCAAGGCTTACATATCAGTTTCTTTCCTTTCCTGTGAGCAATCATTGTTAAATATCGAGTTTTTAGAGAATATATACTATTTTAGATCAAAAACAATCAAAATAAAATTTTCGCCACACAGGGGTATTTTGGTCATTTTTTTCTCAAAAATTTCGAAACTGGCTAAAACGTAATATACAAGTACAAAACACATAATTCATATTCAAAATGAGTTTAAAAGTCTAAAATCTTCATTTAAAACGAAATTACGGTTATTTGAATATAATAAGAAAATAAAAGAAATATTAAGGAAAATATTCTATTTTCTTATAAAACAATATTTATAGAGTTATACGTGAATAATTTTTATAGCGTAAAAGCTAAATAAATTTATACATACTGAAATACAGTAAGCCAAAATATTTAATTTAATTTACAATAACAAGAGGGCCCCCGAATAAACAAAAGTAAAGAGGACTGTGAACCTACGGTTTGGAAAATGCAGATCCAATGGTAGTCCTCGATGAGATCAGCTATCTACAGTCTATACTGAACCTGAAATGGGTGGAAAGGAGTTGGGTGAGATTTTGCAATCCCAATGAGTAAACAGACATTATCATAAATATCTAAAGGCGAGTAAAATGGAGGCAAGTTTAAACAACAAATTTCAACCCATTTCATAATGTTTTCAATTTATTTCTTAAACCATAAAATATTTGTAATTTACCAAAACAGTTGTTAAGGCTTATGTCTTTTATTAAAACAAGGCTCAAGCCAAAACTAATCCTCGGGGATACCTTGGCCGAGGCATCTAACCGAGTCCGCCAAGGGTGTTAAAATATTCACACGTGAAACACATTTTTATTTTTAAAACCAGCCGTTCCTTGGCGTTGGCCGAGTTACACATTCACGTGGGGGTTCGACGTGAAGTGAGCTCTAATACTACCCCAGGAGTTACCCTCCTCGCCTCTACAACCGGAGTAACTATATAACTGGGTTTACCGTGCCCCTCTAATAGGCAGTCCACGGAAACCCGTCACTGCAGTGACTAACCCACCAATTTTAATAAAATTTCGACAGTATAACGTGGCTTTTATTTATTTATCCAGCCTGCATAGTAAAAACAACTTACATAAATTTCCCAATGCACTCACAAAATATAGCCACATATACTCATTTCTCATAAGCCATTCCTAGGAAAATATATATTTTTCAAGTCAATTTGCAGCCTCCAATTACTCAATTTCATAATCAATACAATATATTTTTATTTGTCACATTTATTCCTAAAACATCAAAAATCCCGTTTTAATCTCGTTTTCATTTCATAAAATACATAAAGGGCATTTAAAAATAAACTCTAGATAATTTACAATAATAATAAGTTTACTCACCGTTTGTACAAACTAAAAGCTTTCTAAGCGCCCCGATCACTACTCGTCGGGTACGACTTCTTTGCCTTTTCCGGAAGGCTCTCCTCCTAGACACATTACAAAAATTTACACAATTCATCACATTGATGCTAAATCACTATATAATTAACTTAAATCCTATACTAATGCATGGTATGAAATGCAATAGCCTAAAACGGCTTAAACGCGGTATTAACCTATTTTTGGCACTTTGCCCGATAAATTGCTAACGCGCTCCATTTTAGCTCTAAATCATCCCATTCTCTCTCCAACATTTCTAACCATTAAATATCAGCCAATAACCTTCTAAAAACAACAAAATCAGCTCACTCCCTTCCTTGGAAAATTCGGCCAAAAATGGGACATTAACTCGGTTAATTTTCTACTTTGTTTTTCTATCACGTTTAATCGTTTTTCATCATTTTCTCTTCATTTTCCTTAGAATAAAATCAATTCATCATCATTGTACAGCATTGAGCATCCAGCCAAGAGTGGGTATTGTGAAAATTTAATGATTTCTTGCCCAATTTAATTTCTAAACACATTTAACTAACTAAAACTATCAATTTAACTAAAAATCAAAACCTAAAAATTTCAATTTCTCTCCCCTAGAATTTCGTCCAGCCCTTGATATCACTTTTTGATCTCTCTCCTCAAGCATGCTAAATGGAAATAAAGGCATAGGAAAGGTAGAAATCAAGCTAAAATCGAAAAATCTTACCGTTAGACGCGTAAACGGTCGAAAACCGCGAATTTCCCTTTGAATTTTCTTGTTTCTCTTTGGTTTTTCTTTTTTTCTTCCTTTCCTCTCTATTTCCTCTCTTGTTCTTCCTTATGGCCGGCCAGCACTCAAAATTTGGGTTTAAATGGGCTGACTTTTCATTAAAATAATATTATTTCATTAAAAAATGCCACATGTCACTTTCCCATTGGCCCATTTTTAAAATTTCATCCATTTGTTTCCAAATTTTCACCATACACTTGTCTCATATATTCATAGCTTAGATAAAATTCTCAGACTCATCCAAAGTCTCGGTGGAGTAATTTTTGAAATTTACACTTTTACCCCCGTAAAAGTCAAAAATTACATTTTTGCCCCAAAAATTGAAAAATTGCCCATAGACATATTTTTCATCCCTTATACTCATACCATTCTCCAATTTGTCAAATTTGATCTAAATTCTCTCAAAATCTCAAATTTTGTCCGTGGGTGGCAACATTACGATTTTGCCCCTACACTCCAAAAATCACCAGAATTAAACTTTTTCACTTCCTATCATTAAATTATACTCCAAATAGTTAATCTTGATCAAAAATTTCACTCCATGATCAAATTATTATCTTAGGTGGCAAAATGACGATTTTGCCCTTGAATATCAAAATTTCTAATTTTACCCCAAATGAACCCTCGAACTCCGAACAATCATTTTTAGTCATTCCTGGACTATAAAATATTAAATTTCATCCTACAATTCCTATTTGAACTAGTTCGAGGTTAAATCAATTTAAGTGTACCGTTAGGTACAATATCAGGTTTCGTCTATTCTTTAGTGCTTTTCTAGCGTAATAACATGCTACTCAAAGCATGTATGTCATGACATGTATTTTATAGAGTCGGGTTTTACATTAGTTTTGTATGGTCAGGATTAACGACAAGGACACCTTGGGAGATTTGAAAATAATGTCCATTGGGACCAATGAGCTGAAATGCTATTTGGCATGCATTGAATTATTAAAGTTATGAGTGGCTTTGAAAATAAGCCTTTGATTGTTTGAGTCCTCAACGGAAATATGTTAAAGAATATAGTCCAGCAAGGATTTTCATTGAGAAGGTTGATTTAGAACAAGTAGACTAAAGTACATAATTGTGTTCTTGCGAGGAATGACCTTCCTATGTTAAAGTACAAGGAACGATTTTCATGGTGGTATTTTATATTCGAAGACCTCAAGTATGGATTCAATTCTAGAGGATTTTGAGAAATTTACAATAATAGATGGTGTTATTAATTGATGGCCATAAATTTGTCATGGTATGATGCATAGGTTGCGAAGCATAACTATATTAATGTAAGTGGTGTTTCTGGAAATATTAAAAGGTCAATATAGATGATTATTGATGGTACGAATGGTTATAAGGCGTGTTATCAAATATTTTCTATTATATTATGGAAATCTAGATTTCAACATTTGTACAATGAAACTATGTTGGACGAAATGATCTTGTCTTGATTCCAGATCTTTGGTGGACGTAAGAGTACATGCTATGACATTGTGGATCTGTCTATAAGAAAAAAGAAGTTGTTATAATGTGTAAATCAAAATCCTCTAGATAATAAAGTTTCAATACAAATTTTGGATGGATATTTCTAGCAAAATTATGATAATACAATAAAGATTAATATATATAAAAAACAATTCTTGATTTTTGATAGCATGTTGGGAAAATTAAGAAGATCTTTCTTTGAATAAAAATTTCTCAACTTTTGCTAGCATGTTGGGAAAATTGAGGAAAAACTCTTTCTAAAATTTTTGAGTTTTCTCCTGCACATTGAAAAAATTTAGAAAAGATTTTCATACTCGATTTTCATCAGCACATTGGGAAACTCAAGAATAGTTTTCTTTTAATAAAATTTTCACGGTTTCCACCAACATGTTGAGAAAATTGAGAAAACATTATTTTTGGATTTTCGCCAAAACGATGGAAAAATTAAAAAGAAAAAAGGTTCTCATGAAATTTCTCGATTTTTGTCAACATGTTGGGAAAGTCAGGATGAGTTTTTCCAGTAAAATTTCTCAATTTTCACCAACACTTTTGGAAAATTGAGGAAAGTTTTCTCTCAACTTTTTGAATTCCTTTTTCATAAAAAAGGTGTATACAAATTAATGATTAAGAAAAATAAAATAAAATACGGAATTAGAATTTAATAAAGCTAAAAGATAACACGTGATTAATTTGGTGTCATTACTCAAATGGGCATTGCAATGGTGTGCTAATACATTCCTCACATATACTTATGCTCCTGTACCTAATCGATTTCGTAAGTCAGAACTTATTCTTTTTAATAAATCTAAGTTAAGCCTAATACTTCATTAGAAAAAATAGATTCATTTAGGTGATTAATCGCACTTAAACAACAAATATTGATGACAACTCCTTTTATATCTAACGATTGAGTTTACGGACTCATGTTATCATAAGTACAATAATGAATATATTGTTATATGTTTCTATCTTTGCACAATGTATGCAACACTTAAAATTGATAACAACAAATTTACGTTATGTACGACAGCCAATAATATTTTTGAATTAATCATTCAGTTATAGCAATATAACAAATTATAGTAATTTTGTTATTAAATGCGCATTTACGCAACCATTACAGAAGCATCGGTTGCAAGTATTACTTTCCCATGCAAGCATGCCCCTAACACATTACAAAATTTTTAGTTGTTCCTTTCCTTCCTTTTTTTTCTTCAACTCCTTTGAAATTAAGCTACTTTCGTTATAACACATTCCGAAATAACTTTCACAATTCTTATTTTTATTTACCTTTAATTTCACAATTTTTTATCATCTATTCACAAATATTAACACCAACTATTTATAAAAGTTGGCAAATCCAATGTATTTTGTAAATAAATACCGCTTTTGTTGAAAATTATTTATAAAATTTTATAAATTTGCTGCATAACCTATGTCTTCCGCTAGTCATTATTATTATAATTCTCATAAATATAATAAAAATATATTCATAATGCATTAACGTGCAAAATTGACCATATACTAGTTATTATTAAAATAAGCAAAACGAAAAAAGATCCAATAACTACTACAAAATTGAGTTTTAATCACATTTCTTTAAGTAATATACGTATTTCTTTTTTTTTTGTAGTGAAATCTTAAAAAGTGCAGTTATTTAAACTTTTAGTTTCACTTTTTTTTCACATTTAGTAGCAATATAAAAAAATGCAATTTTTACTAATGTATGTAATTTTTATGGTTATATTTTATTCATAATGCATCTAAAAATTTATATAGTGGAGTCAAATATACAAAAATATTCTAAAAGGTATAAAAAAGAGTGTTATTAAAAATATTTTTAACAGCACATTTTAAAAATGTATTATCTTTAAGTCAAATTTGTTATAATGAATAGAAATAAAGATAAAAAATCAAGCACATTTGTCACTTTTAAATCAAATATCTCATGTCAAGACATGAGATAAAATTCTAATGAACAACGAGTTGCAAAGTAACAGCTTAGTTAAACGAGTTGCAAAACTTTATTAACAGCTGTTAAAATTTGGAATCAAACAATGTTGTGCCAAATTTGTCAAATTCTAACAGCCTATTTTTTGTTCTTTAAGGATAAAGAATCAAGACTTGACTGCAAACAGTTCAAACGTGTTTTTGAGTTCAAGTGTCTTCGCAACCACCTGCACCTTTTTGACCATGGAGTTGTGAAAATGAGACAATGAAATTCATTTTGATTTGCTGATGTGCAAAGCTTGCTGCATGATGCATGTTGTCTCAAAACAAGACAAGTTGTACTTTTGAATACTGTATGCCAATTATTATTAAAATAAGTAGAAAAGGAATAACGATCCAACAGAAATAAAGAAATAAAATCAAGCACATTTATCACGTCTAAATCATGAATCTCGAGTCAGGACATGAGATAAATTGAATTCTAAAGCAGAACAAGTTGCAAAATTTGTCAGCTGTTAAAATTTGGAATCAAGCGATATGCTTTGCCAACTTTGTCAAAATTTAGAAGCTGATCAAATTTTCGTTTGTTATACTAAATGACTATAAATATGGCAAACAGATGTGAGATGCATATCCATTTGTTCCTCCTTAAATTTTGTAGATGATCCTGGGCTCGTTCGGCACTCCAGTGTGTAATTACACCTTTGTTAATTAAAGTAGCAAAGGTCGGGGGAAAGATTAATTAAGCAGGCATGGACATTGCTTTTTTGATGCCATACTTAGTCCACTTTGTAGTTTTGTACGTGTCTGTTGGTGTCATCTACTTGGTTTACAAGTACAAATCCAGGGCCGCCACCCCCAAGCTGCCTCCGGGTAGAAAGGGTCTCCCATACATTGGCGAAACCTTGGACTATGTGCTGGCTTCAAGAAGGGGAACTCCTGAGAAATTCGTAACTGACAGAAATACCAAATATTCATCCGATGTGTTCCGTACATCATTGCTAGGAGAGGACATGGCTGTCTTTTGCGGTGCTGCTGGCAACAAGTTCCTCTTCTCTGGCCAAAACAAATATGTTACATCGTGGTGGCCGCGTCCCATGAAGAAAGCTTTTTTGGATCCATCTAGTGTTGATAATTCTTCCGCAGAAGAATCCACTAAACTTCGGGCCTACCTGCCTTCTTTGCTCAAGCCAGAGTCCCTTCAACATTACGTACCCGTCATGGATAGAATGGCAAAGGAGCACCTAGACCAACATTGGTCCCCCTATAATCAAGTCCAAGTTTTCCCGCTTTCCAAGAAGTACACCTTTTCACTCGCCTGTCGTCTATTCATGAGTGTTCGAGATCGGGAGGAGATAGAAAAATTTGCCAAGCCTTTTTCTATTGCCACTGCTGGTCTCGTATCCGTGCCCATTGATCTTCCGGGAACAACATTCAATCGCGCCGTGAAAGCAGGCAGAGTGATTCGCCAAGAGCTTTTTGCCCTCATTACCAAGAAGAAAAACGAGCTGTTGGAGAAAAGGAGAACGGTTGCTTCAGACTTGGTGGATAACATGCTGCTGGACGGTATGACTGAGATAGAGATCGGCAACAAGATTGTAGGCTTCTTTATTGCAAGTCATGACACAACAAGTACCGCAATCACCTTCACTGTTAGCTATCTTTCTGACTATCCTGACGTATATAACAAGGTGTTGGAAGGTATGTAAATTAGTCGGTCATTAATTTGGATTTTAGCACCAGGAGGCTCGTGGACTCCTATCATTTTCTAATATATTTAAAATTTCTATCGGGCAATTAATTAATGTTTCATCTTGTTTGGTTAATTGCAGAACAAATGGATATTTTAAGGTCCAAAGGGCCTGAAGAACCATTGAGATGGGAAGATATTCAGAAGATGAAGTACACTTGGTGCGTGGCATGCGAAGCAATGAGGCTGGCACCACCTGCTAATGGAGCTTTTAGAGAGGCCATCACCGACTTTACTTACGCAGGTTATACGATTCCAAAAGGATGGAAGGTAAGGACTCTATGTTTTCATTGCAAAAATCATCATGTCATTGTCATTTTTTTGTAGTTTTAAAGAATCATTCCGTCCTAGCTCGCTACCTACCTACCAATAAATACTTACCCAGCCCTTATTTGTTTTCTTTATTGCTTCAGGCCTTCTGGACTGTCCATTCAACACACAAGAATCCCAACGACTTCCCAGATCCAGAGAAGTTTGATCCTTCAAGGTTTGAAGGAAATGGTCCTGCACCCTACACATTTGTTCCATTTGGTGGAGGTCCTCGTATGTGCCCTGGGAAGGAGTATGCACGACTGGAAATCCTCACTTTCATACACAACCTGGTCACCAAATTCAAATGGGAGAAACTGAATCCCAATGAGAAGATTTCCTACATTCCTTCACCCATTCCAGAGGAGGGTCTGCCCATCAAGCTCCAAGCCGCATGAGCATCAAGGCTGACGCATTAAATAGAATAAATTAGTCTTTGGTGTCTCTTCCATTCTCATAAGCATGCAATTTCCATATCTATGCATTGTACGATAGGTTTTTAAAATAAGTTGAACTGTCATCTTATTTCAGTCGTTTCTATAATTGATATATTCTTTAGTCTAATCCCATGCCCCAAGTTTAATTAGATTTGCAAAAGGCTTCCAATAGCAACACCCTTTCCTCATCGACGAGAAGTTGTTAAAATTTTATTATATAACATATTTATATCAACCTTAATAAATTACTACTATTAATTTTAAGAAATAAGAACTGAATAACTATAACTCTACACTTAATATCTCATCAACTATTAGATTAATTTTTCTATAATTTTACCAAATAATTTATGAGTATATCAAATATGTTATAAATAAAGGATAAAGTCCACATAAACTCTTATGATATGACATTTTTTCACATAGCACACTGAGATTATTTTTTGTTTCATATAAAACCTTATGTCTTACATCAGACCTGTTCTTTCTCTCATCAAGAGGTGGGAATGGATTTTATTTCCAGTCCAAGCCAAATAGATCTTTCTTATAGACTTTTTACTTTCTCATCAAGGGGCGTGGTTGTAAAATACTGTGTCCCCATTTCATGAATTTAATTATATTTTCTTTTGTGTATAAAATACTTAATTGACTTGTTGGACAAAAGTGAGAAGATGAGGAGAGAGAAAAATTATAAAAGAAATCCAAAAAATGGTTAAATCTTTTATTTTGATTAAACAAATGAAAAACAAAAGAATCATAAACGAAAGGTTCTTATTATCTATTTCCAAAAAATTAACTAAAACTTTAACATCGTTACTCCTTTTGGAAATAAAAGTAAAATATAATGTTTTATATGGAACAAAAATAACCTTATGGTCTTACGTGAGAAAATACCCTATCACAAGTGGTCTATATGGAGTTTACCTTTTATTTATTTATATCATATTTGATAACATTATAGAAAAACTATTCTAATAGTTGACGAGCTATTAAGTGGGGAGTTATAGTTCTTTAGTTCCTTGTTTGCCAAAATTAATCTAGGCTAAATGTGATAAAAATGTTTAAAACTTATATTTGTTATACCTCTATCAAAAAGATAAAATATTTTAACTCCACCAATGAGGTAGTGATCTTAAAACCAATAAGTGGGTGTAGTGTAAGAGATGCATACATTGAGCAAGATCTATTTAAAGAGCACCATATAAGCTTGTCATCAATAATTAAAAGGAGCTCTATTACAAGTTATTAATTGCCCTTAGACTTGATAGATCAATATGTTTTATTTAATATCTGCATGACTTTAATGTTGTCAATAGGTATTGCTAAATTTAAAGGCTATACTCTGGTACATCGCGTTATATACATGCTAAATAAATTATATTGGATACTCAATAAAGGATTCACCATCTATTGAAAAAGATATTCAAGTGATTTTTATAAGATTGATGGACTCAAAAAATCTGGTCAGTGTGACTTCTAGAAAATGTTTTCAAATTATATTATTTATATTAATATCTTAAGAGTTTTTGAAGAAAATTATTTTTCAAACTCCAACAAGATTTAAAATCATGAATTGGCACTGACATGAGTTAGATGTGACAGTGAAAATTATTTATCTATAAAGTCCATGAGGAATATGGCATGGTGAAAGGGTTTATTAGTAAACATTGTAATGAAAATGATCTCATTGATAATTCTTTTCTCTATAGAGGTCAGTTGTAATGTGCCGATAAACATTATTATAATTAGTGGGTAATTAAGGTTTCTTGATTAATTTAAAAAAATAAAATGATAATATTAGATTGAATGAAATTTCAAGTAAAATATTAGTCATGAGATGGCTTAGACTAGGGCCTATAGTTGTAAAGAGAAATCACTAAAGATCCCATACATTTTTTTCTTTTAGGTTTTATATATAAATCTTGTTTGATTATGGATTGGGCCTAGAGGATCCAAGGCCATTAGTACATCTATATGGGCAAGGTTTGCTACTTAGTTGTTGTGAAACCCCTCACTTTAGATGTGTATAGAAAAGTAAATCCTACTTGGTGAACAATTAAATTGTGTTTTTAGTCTAAAGATTTTTGAAAACTTTATTTAAAAAAGCTCAAATTTCAAGTTTACAAGTGTATATTTTCATAGGAGAGAGATGTAGCCAAAACGGATGTGTTTTCAAATTAAATTTTACATTTTAGAATAGAAGTATCAATACCCAAAGAACAAGTATTGATACTTGCTGCCCAAAAAACTTTTAAAATGATTTTGAAGAACAAGTATCAATACCTAATGAGCAAGTACTGATGCTTGAGACCCAGAAACTCAAGTATGAATACCTCACCCAAAAGTATCGATACTTGTTGTTGTTTACCTAAAAATAAAAAGGGGCAAAACAATATTTTCTACTCAAAAACTTTCTTTTATAGGTTTTTTGTCATTTTTTGCAGCCTCGGCTACCTCTCTCTCATTTTCTATCAACTTCTAACAACCTTATTGCTCTCTCTCACTAAAATAGCCCCATTTTTGAAGATTTGAAGCTTGGTTTTGGTTTTTGAATTAACAAAGGTAACATTTTCCAACTTTTAAATTTTCAAACTCTTGATTCCAATACTGATTTTAATCCTCTCAACAGATTTTGTGTTCTTTTAAAGCAACTAAGATTTTCAATAGGTTTCTCTCACTAGTAGATCACCAAGGTAAGGAATGAATAAAGATTTAAAAAGCTTAAATCCCTAGTTAGTTGAAGAACAATGGATTTAAGCTAGAAGAATTAGTTTTGAACAAACTCAAGTAGTTTCAAATTAACATAATTGATTTCTATGTGATCTATAGCTTAAGTAATGATTACAATGATTGTTGAATGCTTTAGGTGCTGTCGAAACTTTAAAGAACTCGTTGGAGTGAAGTGTTGCATATAGGTAAAGGTCAAGTATTCGAAGGTGAATGGATACACATTTTCAAGTATTTTAGTATGTAAAGCTAAGCATGGTTTATTGAATTGTTTATCTCGCATGATTTAAATGTTATTTTCATAACAATAAATCTTTTTAACTAAATATGATTTTTCTTTCAAAGAAGTTTTTGAATCTAAATACGTATGTAAATATCTTTACTATGTATTAGTTTTCAATAAGGGAGACAAGCCTTTTTAAATGATTTCCTTCAAAATGAATTCAAGATAGCATGTTGAGTATGAAATAAAAGTATGCTAGATGAGATGCTTAGGTGGATGTACCTATTCCCACCCATATGTTTATGAAATGGTTATGTGATATGTACATAAGCATGTAAAGAATGATTTTGAGATTTGTATGTGAAGTAGTACCACATACCTTATGAGATAAACATGATTATGAGTATGAGCTATAGTGAAATGTTAAATCCTATATGTTTATGAAAGCCTAGATGTGGGGCATGTACCACACGCACAATTATACATAACCACAAGTCGAGGTGGAATTCCATTCAAAGTGCACACAGTTTGTCCAAGATAATGGGAACTATACCATTATCCTCAATAATCCAATATAGTGGGGATCATACCATTATCGTCAAAAATCCTAAACAATGGGGATTGTGCAATTGTCCTTGGTAAGCTTCTTGGCGAGTTTAGTATAATTAGAAAGGTTAGATTTATGAATAGATTAAGCTCTTGTTATGAATGTGAATTATGTGCTAAGTAGTCGTGAGAATGATGTTATATGGCTAAATCCAAGTGAAATCTTAGGCTACATGATTGGCCCTAAGTATAGTAATTGAAGTATTGATGGAAAATGTAAAAAGTCCCTAAAAGTCTAGGTTTTATGAGTAAGGTATCAATACTTGAAGAACAAGTATTGATACTTAGCAAACAAGATGCCCTAGGAAGAAATTATCGATATTTATCTTGTAAGTATCGATATTTACCATTCAAAGAGCATTTTGGGGTAAAAGTATCGAAACCTCTTATAGAAGTATCAATACCTCAAGTACAAAACAATGTTTTCACTCCTTTTTTCAAAAGTATTTCAAATGTTTTCAATTTCCATTTCATCTTAAACTTTTATGCATCTTTCGCTTCAACTAAATATTTATAAAATGGTCTTGAACTACATTATTTTCAAGGATTTGAAGGAAACATATGAGATTTAACAATGTCATGTTTATGCAAATTATGATTTGTGCAAGAGTTCTTCTCCTTGACTTGTCTCCTTCTTGTATTCACTCATAGAGTCTTTGTGACTCACCCATTCGTTTTCCATGTTTTTGTAAATTAGTAATTAACTTGCTACCCTTGTTGCAAAGATGAGCTCCCAATCTTTCCTTTTATAAAAATAACTATTTTAACAAGCAAAAGGAAATACAAGCATCGAATGCCTTCTTATACCAACTGAATATGGTGATTGAAAAGTCAACATTGGTTGCCTTCCTAATACTAAGAAATCTTGGATTGGAACCAAGCAACCCTAAAAATTGAGGCTTTAAATACAAACAACAAAAGGGGGGACTTGATAACTCTATGATATAGAGCTATTTGGACTTAATTTTGATAATAATTTAGCTTAGATCTTGTGGCAATACATAGAAATTAGTAGATTTTATTTAATTATTTTAAGTTAGTTGATTAGGTGAGTCAATCTAATCTTAGTCAATCTTGTGTTAAATTTATGGTTATATGCCTAAGATAAGTTGTTATTGATTTATTTCTGCATTTGTAGGTGTTTATTGAAGAAAGACTTTTAATTGGACTAGGAGAGTGCATTCTAGGTACAAGCTTTTACTGCACATCTCTTGGTATTTTGACCATAACACTCTCTACAAAATTCCAAATGAGGTGATTCTTAGACCATTAGAAAGATAAGAGAAAAAACTATAACTTTTATATTTTACTACTTTGCTAGTTTGACCTGAAAAGTTATCAAAAACCTTGTCATAGTTGAAGCATTGCAGTAGTCCTGAAGAGATCACAACTTTTGTAGATTAAATGGTCGAGGTCGTAGCCTTGGTGGAGATAGGTCATGGCTCAAGTAGTATGATGAGGAAATCCTTGTTGGAATTGAATTCTTTCTTCATGCAACTTATCCCAACTTCAAAGCCTTATAAAAGTAACCTTTCAGAGGACTTTTGGAAAAACGAAACACCAGATTTAGAGCTGAGAATTAACCATAAAATCATTGAAAAAGTCTCATTGGAGCTTAGAAGAAATTGAGGGATTCAACAAGATTGGGAGATCAAGATTGCAATTCACGGGATTCTTTATTTTTTTGTTATTTTTTTATTTTACGAGGATCATGTTTAAACTTTATTTGACGAGGATTTATGACATTATGGGGAATTAATTTAGTTGTCTAAGATTATGATTGAATTCAATACATAGTCTGAATGTTTTATTTCTTTTTTGCTAATATTTGACAGTTTTAAGTTGTTTATTTTATTCTGTTCTTAATGCTTCAATTGCTTGATCACCAATTATATTAATCTAGAAATCTAGATTAAACCTTGACGAAGGAGATTTAGGTAGACCTTGAATAGAATAGCGTATGATCAAGTACAATTAGTTGATTAGGTGGTTTGATTTGTATACAAGATAGACATACACCTATAAGTCATACGTAACTAGGATTAGAGCACAAACTTAATGAATCTTTCTTCAATTTAAGTTGCATAGACATATACTAAGTTTTTTTTTTTAATAATTAGGGGAAGGGGGATTCAAAGCCTATTCTCTAGAGAAGGGGATAATGCATCAACCAATAAGCCAAATGCTCAGGTGCATAGACATATGCTAAGTTAATTGGGAAAGGTATTTTTGTGAGAGCCTTGACAGAAACTTGTAAATAAATTAGCACCCAAGCATTTGTCTCATTGGTTGGTGCATAATTCCCCTACCTAAAGAGCAGGGTTCGAATCCCCCCTCCCCTAATTATAAAAAAAAAAACTTGTAAATAAATTAGAACTCTAGGTTAGCAACTTAATCTATTAAAGTAAGTTAAGAAATAAAGACAATATTCAGATGAAGTATTGAGGAATTCCATAATCTTAAGTCTAGTAGTTAATGAGTTTAATAAAGTAATTTTAGTTTTTAAGTTTGTTAAATTTAATTTTACTTTTTATTTTAATTTTTATTGTTTGGATAAAATTATGGTGTGTTAATTTTAGTAGTCAGCAAATAGAAATTAAAGCAATTCTCTGTGGGAATAATATTCTACTTCATCATTATATTACTTGTTAGTGATATGTGCACTTACATGTGAAATCAAAAACAGGACCCAGTGTAAAAAAATCACCACACAAGCTAGTAGTAGCAACAACAATACCATAAAGAGCACAAAAAATTCAACACCAAAAACTAACAATAACAACCACATAAAATACTATAAAAAAGGTAAAAACAACACAAAACCTGAAATACCCCATACTTTGATATGGTGATAAATAAAGTTGATCGAATGCAAGTTGAGGTCAATTAAAATGTTTAGAAGTGATAAAAGACGAAAGGAGTAGTTTAGGATAAAATATTTCGCAAGTGAGAAAATAATAAAAAAATAATAATAATTTTATCGGAGAAGAATTTGTGAGATAAAAGGCGATTTGGAAGTCAAGTGAGGCATAATAAGGTATTTTGGGTACCAAGGAGACAAGATAAAATTTTTAGAATAAAATAATATTTTATTAATAAAATAATATTAAAATATTAATATTTAGCCGGATGTCGAAGTCAATCAAGAAGGAGGATCATATGGTTGATCCAAGTGGGGGAGAAGATGACAAGCCCGACTCTACAGAAATATTTGTGATGACATACATGTGGTGGATAGCATGTTTACATGCTAAGAGAGTCTTGAAAAATTTACAAAAGTCGGTATTGTACCTAGAGGTACAATAAAGTTGATTTAAGCCTCGAACTAGATCAAATAGAGAATTTACAATGAAATTAAGAATTTTAAAGTCCCAGAATGGGTTAATATGGTGATTCGGAGTTCGAGGATCAATTTGGAGTCAAATTGGAATTTTCGCTATCTAGGGGCAAAATGGTCATTTGCCACCTGGGGACAAAATGG
>NC_030857.1:17626676-17685166 GCF_000208745.1 Theobroma cacao | reverse complement strand
GTTGTCATGGGCCTGATGGAGGTTCCGGGTCGTGACAAAACCACATAAAAATATGGAAGAGATTCGAGTTTCAGTTTAGGGAATTTTGGTGAGGATTTTTTAAAAAAACAAAAGTGGACCAATTAAGTAAAACAAGAGATTGATAGGATGAAGAAAATGGGATTTTCAAACTATAGTAGAGCTAGGGTTTTAGGCTTCATAATTTTTTTCTTTTTTTTTTTGTAAAAAAATAAGGTTTTTGGGAATACTTAGGAAAAATCTCACATAATAAATAATGGGTAAAAAGATGGAAGCAAAAGATAAAAAATAAATAAATAGTAATTAAGGAAAGTGTAAGCAAATACAAAATTAAGGATTATTGATTAACATTAAAATAGGATTCACATTATTAATTGGTACCGTTCTTTGAACGGGCATTACAGAAGTGCTAATTAATACCTTGTTTGTGCATAATCATATTCTCAAATCCTAAAACTAATTCATAGATCAGAATCTATTTTTTAATAAACTTGAGTCCAATTCAAAGTCTTAATAAAAAAATATATTCAAATAGATGATCAATCACACTTAGACAAAAAAAAAAGGGTTTGTGGTGACTCTTTCTTTCACGTTAAGCAGTCGGGTTCTCAAACCTTCATATTATGACAATATACATAGCAATATCTAAAGTAATCATCAATGAACGTGATAAAATATTTATTTCCAGTCAATGTAGGTATATTATGTATCACTACAAGAAAATAAGGTTTTACCGACAAAATACATTCTGTCAATAAAAATTCATCAGTATATATTAACAGATTACCGACAACTTAACGATGAAAAAAAGGTCAAGAAAGCACCGACGGATTAGTGATCAAATTTGTCAACGAACGTACTTTAGTCAGTAATTGATTGGTAACGCATTCGCAATAATTATATTTGGAAGGTGAGAAAAATACCAATTGCACACTTTGGTCGACAATGACCATACCTATGAATTTTACCAATAGAAATTCCATCGACAATACTGTGATTATAATGACGAAATTACTGATGAAAGGTTGGTTAACGTACTCATTGTTCCCTTTGTAGAGTTCGTTAATGAATTTCCTGACAAAATTTTTGTCAGTATAAAGCTTTAGGGTTACCGACGAAAAATTTTGTCGGTAATTCCATTGGTAATTTTAAATAAAATGCTTAAGGTTTTCTTTTCGGGCAATTCTCCTTCTCTTCTTTTCCCCCAAATTCACCTCTCCTCTACAGACCCACCCCAACCTTCCCTCTCTGACATCGACGGACAACTCCTTCCCCCAATCAGACACTCTCCGTTGTCAACCCAAGTCCTATGGAGTTGTCCCGAGCCAATGACCCCCATGCTTTCCTCTCGTCATGATCGAAAGCCTCTTCTCTTGTTTGCCAATGCCAACTGACGTTTAATGGCAGTCGATAACCCCACTCCTCTCTAGGCTTGAATCCCGTGCCAACTGACTACCCCCTCCCTCCATCCGGGTTGAATCCGGTGCTGGTCACCCTCTCCTCTCCTTGTCGATTACCCCTTCCCTTGTTGAGACAAGTAAGGTAATTTTTTTATTCCTTCAAATTGCTTTTTTTAATCTTATTGTTAATTTTGCCTTTAATTTTTTGGATTGGGTATGTTGTTATTTTTATTATTATGCGAAACTAGTTAAGCACATAAGTTGGATGGATCAAAGTTGCTTGTTAATTGATTGTGGATTGTGGGGGATTGTGCTGCTAAACGGAGTTGAAGATTTTTTTATTTGTGCTTGTTTATTGATTAGAAGTTGTTGCTTGGTTATTGAGTTTGGTTGCTGTATGGAAGTTGGAAGCTAGAAGCTATTGATTTGTTCTTTTAGATTGTGGTGGCTGGTTTTTTGTTGTTCTATGAAACTGTTGGTTTTTTAGATGGAGTTCCTTGTTAATGGACTGTGGAGTGTGGGGATTGCGATTGCTGTTGCCATTGAATTTAATTCAAAGTTAACACTGAAATTTTAGCTCATCGAAATAGTTTACATATATAATAATGATAAATTATATATATAGATTTGCCTGGTGTTAACCCCAACTCATGTATGCTACCGATGTTTGAAATTTTTTGTGACAGGTATTGATTAGATGCACATAATTCCAACTAAAAAAATTTAGTCAAATTTATTTTGCAAAAAGTATTATAATATAACAATTTCGATTAAAATTAACTGATAAAAAAATTTTAATTTCATTATAAATTTCATGTACTATATAGACATAATCTAAAGTATAATGAATCCTACCTACATATCCCCTTTATACTTGACATTTGTCCTTGGTATTTCAATATATTTTGAGGGCATTTTCAACTTCACAATTTTGTTTCTCCTTTTTTCCTCACCTAGCTTCTTCCGCACATGCTCTTAATTGCAAAAAAAAAAAAAAGTTGAAAAGAGAGAGGAGTAGAGCTAGGATTAGCGAGATTTTTTTTCTTGGTATTATTTTCGTTTTGTTTTAATTTCTTTTGGGTTGGCATTTTTTTCATGTCTTTTTTTTTTTTTTTTTTTTTTTGCAATATCAACAACTACAGAAGCAGGAAAGAGAACAATTAGGGGTGATTTTCAGACCAAGAAACTTCATTCTAGCCCTCATACTTGGTTTCATATTTGGGTTGTCATTGGATTTGTCAAAACCCACTACAACTCTCTGAGAAAAAAAACTTCCTACTTAGAAAGCTTTAAGAACAAGACTTTGTTTTCATTAATGCTGAACAAGACCTTAAAATGATTTGTTTTTGCTTCCTAATTGTTACTACTTTCAAAAATTTTACAATTGCGATTGTTGAAATTGTGCATGTGTGTTTCATTGCTTCTACATTTTTTCTCTTGAGGGTTAGGTATTCAGTTTACAGTTTGTTGGTTCTTTTTCCATTCATTTTGTGCTTTGATTTCCCTTTTTCCTTGTTGGATTGTTGGTGTTCATTCTTTGCTTGATTCTCGATTTCATTATTTGGGTTTTTGCATTTTTGTATGCTTACTTTATTGGGTATAATAATAGTGTAGCTAGGTTATTGGTTTTCATTCTTTGCTTGATTCTTGTTTTTCCAGCATTCACCTTTTTTTAGCATGGTACTTGTCAAACCCTGTTCTATAAAATAATTACGACGTCTTTTACATGCTCAATAGAATGTTTGCATATTTAGGAAGTTCGAGAAATCGTTAAAAAACGATATTGCCCCTAATAGTACCATTAAGTCGATTAAGCCTCGAACTAGTTCAAATAGGAATTTTAAGGTGAAATTAAGAGTTTTACAGTCCAGAGATGACTCAAAATGGTAATTTGGAGTTCGATGATCAATTTGGAGTCAAACCGAAATTTTCACTATCTAGGGGCAAAATGGTCATTTGCCACCTGGGGACAAAATGAAAATTTTTAGAAAAGATTTTTTTGGCCCCATTTGACTTATTGGAGTATGATTTAAGGTTTAGAAGTGAAAAAATTTAATTTCAGTATAAATTAAAGTACATTGGTGAAATGGTAATTTTACCACTCTATGGGCAAAAAGATAATTTTACACCCCCAGAGCATTTTTTCAACACAAGGTCTTCACCCATCATCATTTTTTTTACCCTTGAATAATGTGTGGTGGAGATTTAAAGCTTAAAAGATAATAAAAAAATAGACCAATCATGGAATGCCATGTAGCAAGTTTAAATTATTATATTATTTAATTATAAAAATCAGCCCACACCACCATTTCTCTCTCACAAGGGTCGACTTTGGCAAGAAAATAAAGGGGAAAAGAAGAACAAACCCTAGGTGAAAAAAATTCAAGAGAAAAGTGTGGATTTTCAAGAAAATCAAGTGAAAAAATGTGAAATTTCTTAATTTTAGTTTGTGAACTATTTTTCCTATGCATTTTCCCTTAATTTTCATGGTTGAAAAGCATGTTTTCATGGTGAATTTATGGCTGGTAAAAATGGGTATGGAGAGAGAATGATCTTGGATTGGTTTGATTTTTAGGTATGTTAGTGTTTTTAGGTGATTAATGATGTGTAGCATGAAAACAAGTGAAGAAAACCACCAAAGATTTGGTGTCCATCAATAGCCGAATTCTCTAAGTGAATAATAAGGAAGAATAGGATGTTATTCTATGTGATTTGATTAAGAAATAATAGTTTTTGGTGTAGGAATTAATGAATTATGGAGAGAGAATTAAGTAGGAAAAATCACAGAGTTAGTGTACCATTGTTGGCCGAAAGTTCCAAGAAGAAAAGTGAAGATAAATTTTACCTAATTGTGTGTTAATTAGTTTGTGTTTGGTGAATTGAGGGATTGGAAAAGAAATGGAGCAAGTTGGAGTGAAATTGGACGCATTGGCCAATTTATCGGATGAAAAATCGACTTAGGCCAATACCGGGTCTAAATGGCTACCCGTCCATTTTTTTCATCTCATATTATGCATATATATATATCGAGCTTGAAACAGCTTATAACTGTTAGACACAATTTAATTGGAATATGTATCATGGATTATGGCTAGGTGGTGAGCCATTGGATACAGGTAAATGACTGTACCCATAGATTGAAAATATGAGTATTTCTACTCCTAAAACTATGAGTGGATAATTTATCGTCTTAAATATCTAGAGTAATTATACTTGTTTGATGCTTTTATTGAATGGTGAGTTTAAATTAAAAAATATTATGTTTTCCAATTAAAATATTTTTTTTATAAAAATGATATTTATACTGGTTTTGAAATCAAATATTGTTTTGAGAAAATTGAGTATATGGAGACTGTATTGAATTTATGATTTTATATGTTATTGAAATTGTGGCTTATGACATTATGGTAGCATGATGGCTAAATTTTTGGGGTTGGTATGAAATATATAAACAGTTTTGGATTGGTCTCGATAGACTGGATTAAATTTTATTCTCCATATTATGCTACTGAAAATTTTATGGGTCTGGTGGCATATTAAACAGTCACTGCAGTGGTGGGGGTTTCCATGGACTACCTATGAGAAGGGCACGATAACCCAATTATATACTTACCTCCGGGGGGAGATGTTGGATAAAGTATCTCCTGAGGTAAGATTTGAGTGCACCTCACGTTCAGGCCACCACGTGAGAGTAAGACTCAGCCAACGCCAAGAAACAGCTGTGTGTTAGATGCGAAAACATGTTTATGGGTATGGGACATTTAACAGCCTTTGTGGTCTCAGTGGGATACCTTGACGAAGGTACCCGCGAGAATGATTCTGGAAGGGGCTAAGTTTAAGAAATTCATAAGTTGAAAAATTTTGACGAAAAGAAATTGTTTGGTGTAGATTGAAACGAATTTTACGTTATGAACATTATTGAGATATAATGTTTTTATATTGTCTCCGTCTACTCGGCTTTAGATGCTTTTGATGGTAATTGTTTACTCACTGGGATTATGTAATCTCACCCCTATTCCTATCTGTATTTCAGGCTCAGGACAGTTTGTTGATAGTTGATTAAGATGAGAATTAATCTCGGAGTTACATCCTAGAAAGTAAGGGTTCGTAGCCCTACACCTTCTTGTTTCAGTTGGGGGCCCACGTATAACTGTAAACGAAATTTCATACTTTAATTATCTTTATTACTATATGAATAAATTTATTTTACTCTTACGCTACAAAAGTTATTTTAGGAAGACTTTGAAAATATTGTGTTTTAAGAAAATAGAATATTTTATTTCATGTTTTTATTATATTCAAATAGCTATAATTTTACTTTAAACGAATGTTTTAGACTTCAAAATTTAATTTAAATCATGAAATATGTGTTTCCACTTACATAATACATTTTTATGGATTTCGAAATTTTTGAAAAAAAAATTACTAAAATACCCCTGTGAGGCAGAAATAAATTTTCATTGTTTTTGGATGGAAAAATGGTCCATTTCATTTCAAAACACGATTTTAGTTACTGTTGATCACAGGGGAGGTAAGAAAACTGATATGAAAGCCTTGTGAAGTTTCGATCAGCATTCGGGGTAAAGAATGTTTGACGAGACTTCGCGACGGTTGTCACGGACTCGATGGGAGTTCCGGGTTGTGACAGTACTAGTCTTTGTTTTATTTTTTTTTAATATGCCTCTCTTATGTATATTCCTTCTTTATTTATAGATATATATACTTTTTAGATAGGATTTCTTTTTTAGGATTGTTATTCTTAGAAATTATGTATTTAGAACAAGTTGGATGACAAGCATGCAATCCGTGTCTGTGTATAAGTGGAAGTATATTTTTAATTGGATTTTCATATTTGATGAAAGCTATATTTCCTTTTACATAAAATCAATTCTTATAATCTGACAGGGCAGTTTATTATAAAAAATTGGTCTAATTCTGATATCTTTTTTTTCTTTATCTTTCTTTTTTCCCCTTAATGACAAACAAAAAGACTTTTGTGGGATTTGCCCCTGGGCATAAGGATGACTTTGTCTCTATGTTGCATTTTGTACATGATTGTATCAGTTGTTATTGTTGGCTTAGTTCCACACTTTTCATTGAATCCAGACACCCCTATCTCCTCAGCATTTTATGCCAACAAAATGTAGTGGACTGCATAAGCATTATTTTCTCTTGGAAGTTACTGGTGTTTGTTCACTCATTAAGACCTTTTTTGCAAAACTAATTTTTGAACTGCTTGTTTGATATCTATAATTGTAGATACATAATCACAACTGGGGCAGTTACTACTCTCTATACAAGTTTAATGGGTTCACTTTTTCCTCAGATATATATGTTAGCATTTTTGGTTTGTAATTTAGAACATAATTAAATATTGGCCCAAAAATTGCCAAACTATGTTTTATGGACAATATTACAATCAGTGAACAGTAGTTTGGGTATATTCAATAAGAATTTCTTTTAGTGTTTGAACCTATTGAATACAAACAAATATTTATTTTGACACAAATATTGAGATTGCTTAAAGTAATGAAAATAATTTGAGTATAATTTTTAATTAATTTTGTACTCTATGATTTTAAAACTTATATACAAAACATTTAAAATTAATTGTTTATAAAATTTTATAAACCCGTTGCGTAGTACGGGTACTCCTCTAGTTTTTATTGATTTATAAGAACAAAAATTAGATATATATATATATATATAGGTATATAAATTATATATAAAGAAAATTTTTAAAATTTTTAAAAAATAATAATAATAAATTAATTTAATGTACTATACAAAATTTTTATTGATGTACAATACAAAAAATTATAAATAAAATATATATGCAATAGTATATATATAATGATAAATTTGACGTACTATTTATGCATAATTTATAATGATTTACAATAACAAAAATTATGTATATGTATATAACTTATATAATGATAAATTTGAAACTTTTATAAAAAAATAATAATGATAAATTTGATATACTGTATATACAAAATTTTTTATAGTTGTACAATAACAACAATTATGAATGAAAAAAATATCAATAAAAAATTTGATGTACTATATATACATAATTTTTAATGATTTAGAAGAACATGGATTAAACATATAGGGTTATAAATTATATATAATGATAAATTTGAAATTTTTTTAAAAAAAATTAATGAAAAATTTGATGTACTATATATGCATAATTTTTATTGATTTATAGTAACAAAAATTATATATATGTGTGTGTGTGTGTGTGTGTGTATAATGAATGTGACCAAATTCTGTTGATTAGATTAATAATTCTAGTAATTAATTAATAATCAATTTTTTTATCTCACAACGGATGACATCATATGTCCATTACATTTTTTAGAATGGAACAAGATCGAAGTTGGATGTATTCCCAAGTGGATTTCTAAGGATAGAATTTGTGAATGGCATTGAAGACTTTATTCTATTTGCCTTTGATCAAACTAGATATGCAAGTATGAATAAAATTAGATGCCCTTGCTCCTGATGCATGAATAGTAAGTTCTTAATTGCTGATAAGGTTCGAAAGCATCTATTTCGTAAAGGTCGAAATAGATTAGATATGTAAGTGGGAATTTATTTCATTTTTGTTGAGGTCGAACATAGTGAAGAAGATGATGACGATGAAGGAGTTGAAGGAGAAGACGAAGAGACAAAGAAAGATGCAGAAGAAGACGATGATAATGAAAGCAATGATCCTGAATATGAGAACGATGAAAATGAGTTTGCATGTTTAAATGATGATTGATGGTTGATGGTTTTTTTTATATATTTAGATTATGTAGAGATGTTGACATGATGTACTTTTTTATGCTAATTTATTTATATATGTCATTAACCATTATTAACATCTTTCTAATGATCATCGAATTATATTTATTGACAGTACTTAATATTAATGATTATGCATTACATTTATTATCAGTTCATAATAATGGTAGTCGACAATGTGATAATAGATTTTTGCGTAGTCATGGTTAAATATAAGACTACTACTGGCCCTCGAGTACAGTCAAGTGGCATAGGTAATATGGCTACGCAACCTCCAATTCCACCTCTTCAGTCTTCACCACCGATTGTGCGACCACCGACGCCACCTTAGTCATCGATACCATCAATGTTCACTCTTATGTCCACATCGACCGCTACTCTATTCAATCCACAGGAAACGCTGCCAACTCTAACTACCATCACAGGTGCGTCAAACTCTTTATCGCAGTCTAAGGGCTAAGGGCCTAGTGTAGGCTTGCCCACTCTTACCAATCCGAACCGACGAATCCTTTTCCATCCTGTCGGAGAGAGGTAAGTTACAATTATTAGCTCATTTCATTATATGTAGTAATTTCATTAATATGTTTTAATAAATATGTATTGATTTTGTAGCACTTTAGCAAAGACTAGAGTGACTCCAACCATCATGAGAATAATCAAAAGTCACTTCAGTGGGCCTTGGCCGACATGGAAGTTGATTCCTACCATTGTGAAAGAAGCCATGTGGCGTAAATTTAAGGTACCATATTGTTATTGTATATTTATCCAAGTTTCCTTTAACAATACTGATATAAATATTCATTTTTGTTGTAGAAGTCGTTTACATGGGCTGATACTGATGCTTCGATGGTCTACAACATATGGGAGAAGATTTACAAAGATCAATTAAAAGATCTGTTAGCAGACAAGCATGAGAAAGCCAAGAAGGACACGAGCACTCGTCATGATCTCCTTTTGACAAAGGGAAGGCACACCCTTAGATCACAATAGAGGTTCAGGGCCAACTAGCTGATAATGTCAAATAAATATTTAAAAAGTGTTATTCACCCGTCGTCTAACACTCCATTGGGACCAATACATATCCTATACACAAATCAATTTATTTCTCCAAGCAAATAAATATGATCATATGCTATTCCAAAAGAGGAATATTTATTGAAAAAGATTATATGCATGATGGAATGTTCAAACTTAATATAATTAATAATAACGAGGCTATTGTTCTATTTATATAGTTGAGTCTTCTTATTCATAGCATTATAGACTAGGTCATTTAAATTATAGAAGATTTAGTGACATGTATAAGTTAGATTTAATTTCAAAATTTAGTCAAAAGATTTGATAAATGCAATACATGCACTATACTAAAAATACTTTCTCTAAAGTTAAAAGAAATACAACTCTACTGAAACTAATACATAATGATGTGTGTGACATGCACTACTAAAAAATTAGGTTTTACCAATGGAAAAATCCGTCGGTAAATATGTGCATTCCGTCGGTAATTTAATTATCGATAGAAAAAATTTGTCGCTAATCAATTGAAAATACCCTCATCCGTAATAAATTTCCATCGGTATTTTAAAATTCCATTAGAAACATCACCAACTAAAGTTATCGTTGGTATTTCCATTAGTAAAAAATCTGATCCGTCAATCAAAAAATTTGTCAATGATGTCAAAAATCCGTCAATAAAGTCATCGATCGAAAGTTTTTCTATAGGTAAATCCATCAGTAATATACCGATGAATCTTGCGGTTGGCAAGTAATAACTTGCCAAAAATAACGTCATCTCCCACATGACAGCCACATGTCTTCAAATCTAAAGAAAAACATAAGACTATAGTTTTTGGTAAGTTCTTCTTTCATACCTATTTCAATAATTTATGCATAACTTTTGCTCTAAACGTCCAAACAATGTGATTCTAGATGCATTGGAAAGCTAAGAAATAGGGCCATAATTCTTATGTTTACCATTTCATCAAATTCATACAGGATCAAGGAGAAAAACTCATCACAAGTTGTTGGGAATTAAGAAATTATGAATTATCCATACTGAGATTGTACCAACAAAAAAAAGAAAAACATAAGACTATAGTTTCAACTTCATCTTGGATTTCTCATACATTACAATCTAAAGAAAAAGTGAAAAAGAATTTTATTATTGTTCTATTTATAACAATGTGGAAACCACGATTGAATTTGATTTTATTCGAACTTCCTCTGTATTGTCATCTTTATGTGAAAGTTCTCACATCATCTGATCCATTAGCTGGTTAAACTCTTCTTGATGGCTTAGGAAATTTTTTAATCTGGGGTTTGATAAACTTCAGAATTTGGTTTAGGAATTTGGATTAGGGAGCAATTAGATTAAGGTTATTTTAATTTTTTTTTTGTTTTAAAAATATGAACCAATAATTTAGGACATGTGATTAGGCAAAAGAGAAAAAGTCAAGTCAACAACCAAAAAATCAAGTCAATAACATCTTTAGCCATGTCATTTGTCACATGGTAGTCCCATCCTCCAACATGCCACATCATTGACACATGATATTAAATTGTTAGACATTTTTCAACAATTATAATGGAAGAATGAAAGGAAGAAAGTTCTTTGAACATTATAATTGTTTGTTCAAAAATTAAGTTTGTTCAAATAGTTATGTTGGAAATAAAACAATTATGTTTTTTGGAAAATAAACAATTGTATCTATTGAAAATAGATAGTTATGTCTGTCGAGAAGCGGAATCTTTGCCTCGCTGGTTAAAGATGTATGGAAAAAAGGCAAGAGAGAAACAATTAGCAATCATTCACTCCATTTTCTTTAAATTCTTCTTAGATTGCTTTTATAGTATTTTGCCACAGTAAAACTTTATAAGAATTTGATAATCTTGTTGTACCCCAGTAAGTGCTCAATGGATTGATTTCATCAGTATGTCTGTCGAGAAGCGGAATCTTTGCCTCTCTGGTTAAAGATATATGGAAAAAAGGCAAGAGAGAAACTATTAGCAATCATTCACTCCACTTTCTTCAAATTCTTCTTAGATTGCTTCTATAGTATTTTGCTACAGTAAAACTTTATAGAATTTGATAATCTTGTTGTACCCCAGTGAGTGCTCAATGGATTGATTTCATCAGTACAAAACGTAGTTAATCATTGAACTTCATTGTATCTTTGAGGTTTATATCTCGGTAACTCTTTTGCACACTATAAGTGAGGGCGAATAAAACTTGAAAGAAAGTGGCATTGTTACACGCCTTGAAGCCATTTCTTGATTTTTCAATTCTGTGTTCCATCATAAATTGACAATTGTAACTTTGAATAACAGTGGTCAATTAACAATTAGTAATAAAGGCTTGTTTGATCCAAAATAAAAACATAGGAGTTTAACCGAATATAATAAAAGCATAGGGGCTAAATTAACATTTTTTATATAGTTTTGTTACACACGTGCTTTATTGCTTCTGAACCAATCCACCTAGCATCATTATCCTCAAGCACAATAATTTCAAAAGTCATGGCCACAAAATTTTTAGACATATCAACACTTGAAGAAGAAGAAGCATTTTTCTTCTTCAACAATCAACATTGTTTCTTGAAATGTCTTGACTTTCCACAATGAAAGCATGCTTCTTTCTTTTTCTTTTTGAATTCCAACCTTTTAGCAATATGTTTCAATTTCGTTTTATGCTTAATGGTATATTCTTCCTCCTTAGCAAGCACTTTGACTTTACAAAAATCAGAAACATTTTTGTTTCTTGTATTCCTCCTCAATTCAAAGATGATTGGTCAACCCTTAGGAGTTATTCTTTTTCTTGTGCTTCAAATTTCTTTTAAAATCTTCCCATGATGAAGGAAGTTTATGACACAATTATAGTTTCACCAATGTTCATCTTATAGTTTTTTTAAAAAAAATATATGTTGATCATCTTAGAGTTTTTTTTAAAAAAAAAAAAAACTATGTTGATCATCTTAGAGTTAATAGACGCATAGTTGTAACCACACAACTCTATTAAATATGCAACAACTAAGAATACAGGCAATTGATGCAAATAAATTCGAGAAAGGGAAGAAACTTATTCGATAATCCAATGAAAAATGTTATCATCAAACTAGTCCACTTTGAAAAAAGTTAAGGTCAATTCCCTTAAGGGATGCTTGGTTAGGGGGAATGGAATAACCATTCCTCCCCTATTCTCATTCCTAAGATAAAGTTGCATTTGGTTCAATGGAATGGCTATTCTTCAGAATAACCATTCCAAGAGAAACCTGAATAGCCATTACCAAGGCCCCCTTGGTAATGGCTATTCTAAATTGTTGGGAATAAAAAAAAAAGTTAATTAGATAAATATACTTTTTTATAATTTAAAAAATTACCTTATAAAAAATACTAAACTTATTTTTTTCTCTCTTCCTCACTCCTTTTCTCTTTTTAAAGCACAAAAGACACAAAATTTTTTACTTCATTTTCAAAAAAAAGGAAATGAAAATATTTAAATATTATTTAATATATTAATATTATTTAACTATAATAAATATTATAAAGCATATTACTTAATATTATTATTTGAATATAATAAATGTAACAAAGAATATTATTTAGTATTATTTAATTTTAATGAAGAATATATTTTATTTTTTAATATTAAAATATTATTTAATTATAATAAAAAGGTTTAATTATCTTCTAATACAAAAATATTATTAAATTATAATAAAATATGTTTGTATTTTGGTGAAAATATTATTTAATTATAGTAAAAGTTATTTTGATTTTATTGCTCATAATATTTTTATCTTTTAACAAAATAAATTCTTTAATTTTAATAAAGAGTATTTATTTCTCATCATAGTTTTTTTTGTTTTTTAATTAAAAAATCTTTAAATATTAATAAAAAATATTTTTAATAATTTACCCATTATTCTTTAACCATTCTTAAAATTATTCCTGCTAACTAAATAATGGAATAAGTAATAATAGCAATTTTTATCATATTTCATTCGCATGAACCAATCTACATAATAGCTATTCTTTCTCTATTCTATTCTCTTGGAATGACTATTCTATTCATATTCTATTCTTTCCAGTGAACCAAGCATGCCATAAATGTATTATCTTATAAATNTAATTATTTGAATATAATAATGTAACAAAGAATATTATTTAGTATTATTTAAATTTAATGAGAATATATTTTATTTTTATATTAATAGTTATTTAATTATAATAAAAGGTTTAATTATCTTCTAATACAAAATTTATTAAATTATAATAAAATATATTTTTATTTTGGTGAAAATATTATTTAATTATAGTAAAAGTTATTTTGATTTTATTGCTCATAATATTTTTATCTTTTAACAAAATAAATTCTTTAATTTTAATAAAGAGTATTTATTTCTCATCATAGTTTTTTTTGTTTTTTAATTAAAAAATCTTTAAATTTTAATAAAATATATTTTTATCATTTACCCATTATTCCTTAATCATTCTTAAAATTATTCCTGCCAACCAAATAATGGAATAAGTAATAATAGCAATTTTTATCATATTTCATTCGCATGAACCAATCTACATAATAGCTATTCTTCCTCTATTCTATTCTCTTGGAATGACTATTCTATTCATATTCTATTCTTTCCAGTGAACCAAGCATGCCATTAATGTTTCACTTACAATAGACATTATTGAACGAAAATAAACCTTATGATTGTTACTTGCAAACAAAAAATATTAGGGAAGAGCTTCAGAGGAGTATAAGCTACAAACCTCGAGAATACAATGAAACCTAATAACTGATTGTGTTTTACATTGAGAAAATCAATTCGCTAAACGTACACTCACCAACGTATAACAAAATTATCAAACTCTTATAGATTTTTTCTGCAGTAAAACAATATAAAAGCAATGAAGAGTATTTGGAGAAGGAAGAGAAATTGGTTGAAAATTGTTTTTATATCATTCCAAAAAACCAAAGAGTCTTATTTATACACAAATATATCTTTTTGTACAAGTATAATATTTTAAATAAACATAACTATTTAAACAAATATATTTATTTGAACAAACATAACTGTTAAAATAGATATAACTATTTGAACAAATATCCGTTCAAAAAAAAATTTTTTTTTTTTTTGGTCGTTCATTATGTCCAGCACATAATGTGTCCACATTTGTTTAGACATATGCTTGCATTCGTGAACCATGATGGATTGAGCCTCCCACAGTCCTACCCCACACCATGTGAAAGGATTTTCAACCCATTCCTTTGGGCCTCAATGTCTCTCTTTACATACATATAACTTTTAATTTACTTGCATTAAACCCAAGGAAAATTTTGATTCCATGTTGAAATGAGATGATTTTGACAATGACTTACATTACTTCAACAAACAATTTGTCCCCAAAAACAAGGTAGATGAAATTTTACAACTGAAATGTGAAATCAATTAATCACCGTGGACAATTATTGATTCTCGGTGGCCTAACCAAACCTGCCACCCAAAGGAAGTAAACACAAGTGAGAAAGCAAAGTCCCAGGTTTCCATTTTCATGTCAGCAAATGCGTGAGTCCATAACTCTTTTAACATTTGTTCCATTTCCTTGAAAGTTTTTGTTTTAAATATTCAGAGATGAAACAAGGCAGAGCTCTCGACACAAGATGGATGGACTTCCCAAAGCTATACGGTCCGGTTCAATCACCCAAAGCAGGGAGTAGAGAACATGAAGAAGAAGGGGAGATGTTTGGGGATATTTTGAGCAGGAGTCGTTCAGTTTCATTTGCTCCCACTCTTGCCTTGAGAGCTGAGAAAGAGAATTCAGCACTTGAGAATGCAGCGAGGAGGGCATTTTCTATGAGGAGATCGACCTCTGTTCCAAGTGGATATTACAAACTATTTGACCATCGCGATCCTTTTGCTGACAATGAAATGCATGTTGCCAGAAAATCCAGGAAAAGGAGGGGCAAGATATTTGAAGCCTGCAGGCGACTAATAGGTCGGGTTTTAGCTTAGTTTAGTTTAATATTTCAGCTGCCGAGTCTCATCTCATCAGCTGGAAGCCTCCCACCTGAGTTGGAATTACCAGTCAAAGCTAGCCTTGTCCCCATTGACAAACCGTAAGCCTAATTGTTCCTCCCTTGTCTTTGTATTCCAGTCATAGCTACGTCTTGAAGGTATTGCAGGCACATTCTCCTCCTGATGAATAAAGCATTAAGAGCCCATCCCTTGCAAGGTTTCTCTTTCTTAATTGCTGAACCTCTCCTCTTTATTTAGAGCTTTACATTTCTTTTTTTTTTCGAAAGAATTTATGAATTCTTGTGGAGCTTTCAGCTTGATTAGTAAAATATAATATGAGGGGTGCTCAAACACAATGAAACGAAAAAATTAATTAAATCTAGCTCCCCACGTGTTTAAAACATATTCAAAGTCGAGATTATTACCCTTTCTTAAAAAAATTAACTTGATAAGATGTACAGTATCCATACTTATAAATTTTTTAAAATCCATTACATGTGAAATTTTAACACTTTACTTCTTTTAAAGCACTTGACAGGACACACAACATACTAAAAGACAATTTTAATTATCCTCGGAATCCTTGTTTTCCATTTTAATTATGCACAAGAATTGAGAAGGAAGAATTGGAAATATACCCTAAAAGTAAGAGGGGTCAACATTCTTGAAAGCATACAACTCCCTCTTGTACCCCAAAAACCCAAAAAGAATTTGCAGGAGAGAGTTGGGAATTTAAACAGGTACTTCCCACTTCAAACAGCCCTTAATTTATCTCTACTACCAACCCACCCACAGCAATTATAAAATGAGACCAAAACACCAAGCTAAAATGTTAGACTTGACATGAATCAACTCTTAACAAGAAAAAAGAAAGAATTTAAATCTAACTCTTTTGAACTATTCGACCAAATGCTCATCTACGATTTACTTGGGCCATATACAGAAAAATTGTTATTCAAATACAAAAGCTTCTCGAGGCTAGAACCTTTTAGATTTAGCTGCCACAGTAGTTGTCGCAAGGACAATAAACAAACAGCTGGCTTTTGGATGGTAGCATATTAACTGTTGCGTACATCTCAGTCTAGTATGGAATCTTGCTAAACATAGCAAAAGGTAATTGGTATAAGGAAAGCGGCATGTTTCTTCCTTTTTTTTTTTTTTGGGTTTGGGGAGGGGTTTTCACAGATAGCATATACACATGGCCCTTCAGGCAATACTTCCCATACCAGTTCTCGACCTCAAGCACAATATATCATACTTACTGCAAAATGGAGACCTTCAGATAATAGCCGTCATCTGTGAATTTTCTGACATCATCTAAAGGCAATCTCTTCATTTAGCATCGCTCAAAAATCCTGTAGAGCTTCTCCAGTGAAGCCACCTGAAAAAGGCAAGGATCACAGATTAGTGTACTTCATTATCAACTAAACTGTGGGAGGAGAAGGTGAAAACAAGTTTCTGAAAAAAAGTTCAGCAGTTCTACTATTAGTATTAATTTTTTGGGTTTGTCCCACCAATATTAATTATTAATTATATTATGCATGTCTTATTATTATATATGCTACCATATACAAAAAAACTAATTCAAACTAGAAGAGTAATACCCTACAAAAGTCAATTGCACAATGGGACGTCTATCATCTCCAAGAGGATGCTCCAACTGTTATAACTTCAGACTTCTAAATTTAAAGTCTCAATTCAAAGTCCCAAGTCTTTGAAAGAAGGGTGGTTTTATAGGATAGGAGGTTATGCCCCATCGTGTAACCAAAGGCCCAATGGGTGTCCGTACGAACGTAATAAAAGAGAAATTATGTTTGGACCAAACATGGTTAGAAATTGAGACTCCATCTTGGAGATCTTGGGTTTAAATCTTAAGATGTGAGAGATGGGATTTATTGGATGAGAGATGGCCACTGCCTACCTTCTGGCCCAAGATCATATGTACTAAAAAAAGAAAAGAAAACAGAAACTAGCTATGGATTAGTATATATAACATGTTGATGGTAGTAGTCATAAGGTTTCAATAAGACTAGCAAACTAAAGGAACTCCTAGAGTAAACTCTGCCTATATTAGCACTTGTGAAGAGTAAAATCTGCCTACCCTGACAAAGGTTCCATTAACAGCCATTGACGTTGGAGGCTTTAGAAAGAGTCTCATGGATGGAAACAACACATGTTGGATTGACCATTCACGCTGGCCCCATGCAGTCTCTGCTTCTGAAAGTAGTTTGTGCTCAAATTCATCCTCTATTTCAATATCATCCCCTGTGAACACCAGAGCAAACAACGCCAATTACTAAAGGAACATAAATACAAATTTCCCAAAGCATTCTCCAGCACAAGGAATAGAACTATGTTACGTACTCAGACAGATGTTAAACATGGGTATGTATTCAACAGGGTTATGTCATATTGCTGGCAATTCTCTACATTAATTTTGAGGATCTAAGCATCATACCACCTAAATTTTAAGTGTCCAAGAAGTGTCAGACACAGGTACGAGGTAATGAGGAAAGGCTATGTAACATAGTGCATATGGGTTGAAAATTGCAAATTGAAGCAAGAAACCTATTACTTCATAAAGAATTAGACCTGACAATTTTATACACGACACGAGAAGACAGGGTTAAACAGGTTTAGGTTTAGTCTTATCACGTTTCATGTCTTAACCGTGTCAGACACAAGTAACACGTTTAAACACGTTATCGTGTTAATTGTGTTGTCGTGTTTAAACGTGTATATGTGACATTTATCAACCCGTTAAGATTAACAATTAGATACTATTTTAGCCTTACTTAAATAATTTTAAACAATTATTACAAAAGGTTTTTTGTATTTCATAAGGATAATAATGTAACAACTATTTTATTATAATTGTTTTATAATTATTGATTTTAAATTTGAACAATAAAATTATATTTAATTGTAAATATTTTAATTTAATCATGTCAAACGTGTTAAATGTGTTAATCGTATTAATCGTGCTATGAAAAAGTTATGTTTAATCACGTTTATTAATCGTGTCGTATTGTATAAAAAATCTTTGACACATTTAATAAATATTTCAGTCATGTTGTGTGATGTTACACAGTTATTAAACATATCCGTATACGTGTTTTCAGATACTGACACAAATAATTATTCGTGCCGTGTTCAGGCTTAGTCTTATTGTGTTGTGTCTTAATCATATCAACACGATTAAGACACAAAAACACCAATTGCCAGGTCTTTAAAGTATGACAGTTGTTTGAGCAAAAGCTAGCAAACATTTCTTTATTTGAGCAAAAGCTAGCAAACATTTCATTACCCCTCCCGTCACCTCTTTTCCCCTAGTAAGTACCTGATAGTTAAGATGAACATAAAACTTTACTCTCCTCAAAATAGTCTTTGAAACAAAAGGCATAAAGAAAACTAGAACACAATTAGATAACAAAGTACTCAGAAAAAAACTATTATATAAATTTATGCAGCACGACTCTTCTTAGATCACAAGAACCTTATATAGCCCCATTGTCAATAGTATCCTCAATTGCTGATAAGATTTAACTAAATAACAAAAATGATAAAGAACAATGTTTCTAGAGGTGAAAATTTAAGTTAAGATTACCCAAGTTGGGTGAAGAGAAGAAAAAGCAATGCCATATATTTTGAATAGAAGTAACACAACTAGCAATAATTTGAAATTAATCTACAATATTTTATGTAATTTGAAATTGTGTTAAAATTATGACAAATTTAAAGCAAACTTTCTAGTAAAACAAGCACAAATCAAATAAATTTCCTTAAAAGTAAGAGTTTCCTAATTAGTGGCCCAAGGACATCTGTTAAGTCTAATATTTTAATGCAATGGTTTGTCTTTAATGTAGTGATTTTCATTTATGATTTACTATTTCTAGACTGCATTAAATTCCAACCGGCAACAACTGCATTTGGTGCATCTTAAAACGGGCCTTAGAGCACTCAGCAGCAGGGAAAAGCTATAACATTGCATTTTATCTTGGCTTGCAGTTCCACTAGTAAAATTGATTTACTTATTACTGCTACAAGTATTGCCATGCTCATGCTTTCTACTAGTCTCACAAAAAAGAAGGCTTATCTTCAAGGGAAACATACACAATGAGATTCAGACATACCAATGTCACAAGAAGACTTTCCTACATCTTGAGGATTCTTCCCATGTTTTCTCTTTCTATAAAATTCCAATCCTTCACCTGATGGATGTGGCAACAGAGGAGGATGCATGGCATAAAAATTCCCAAGAGCAGCTGCAAGTGATTGGAAGCAATTTTTTTCATCTTCCCAATCAACCTACAGTAAATAGGAGAAATCATAATTTGTACAAACAAGTATTTAATTCCATGAAAAGGTTATATGTAAAAAGTTTGACACTTACATGTAAGTAGTATCAGCTATCACCACTGATAAAGCAAGATACATCTTAGTAAAATAGAATGAAGCACTTGTACAACAGTAGAAATTACCTGGTAAATTAATATATATACTTTCTCACTTATTTTTCTAATCCATACCTATGGTGGTTCCTTCAAGTGCTTCAAGCATGACTTGTTACAAACACAATTACAACAATAGCCAAAAAAGAAAAAGAAAATGAAAGAAAAAGGGCCTAGGCAAAGAAAGGGAGGAGGGAGGCTGCCAATGGGAGCGAATTAGATAAGGGAAAGAGAGAGTGAAGTTTAGACAGGAGGAAAAGAAAGGTAAAAGAAAGGAAGGAGGAATAAGAGAGAGAAAAGAAGGGGAGCAAAGTTCTCAATGTCACCGACAATGACGCAGATGATGGTGACAAAGGAGAGAAATGAACCCTAGATTAAAGCAACGGATAGGGGCTTGATGAAGTATCTGAAAAGGTCAAAAAAGGGGGAGGGAAGAGAGGGGAGAAATAAAAAAGAAAACAAGGAAAGGTATGTGAGATCGAACATATATATATACACACACACACAGAGTGAGAGAGAAACAAGAAAAAGAGCAGAAGTAACAAGATCCATTTGCATGCAAAACTCCATGTTGCTAATGTTGTCATAAGAATGACTTTAATGTGAAAACACATGAACTACCACTTCATTGTTCTCACTCTTTGAATTATTGGCAGTCTGTGTGCAGAATGAACACAAAAATTCAATTTCAAGTGAGATCTCACATAAGTTTGTGAGGAAGAGCTAATTTAACTTTTTAAGCACAAAAAGCTCACAGTCTCTAACAACTACCAGATGTCATGGCAATAGAAACAAGAATTACAGTAATTAAACACTGGAACTTACATCATTGCCCAAACATAGTAAGAATTCAGGAACACGATCCATGTCTGGAGTGTACTGGTCAAGTAGTATTGGAAGCCTAGACAGATTCCCATCTGAATCAATAAAAATGCAGAAATACTCCTCTAGCATTTCAGCTTTTTGCTTAAGCAGCTGTGTATTCATCTGCAGAAGATCAGAGGTTTGTATAAGCGCAACCATAATGGGTCACAAGGCACACATGTTGAAAGCTGCAAAAACAAATGTATTATGTACTTGAAAAGCAACTTTATGGCCTTAAATGAAATCAACTAACACATAATGAAAAATAAGAACCAGTCACATCAATCTTCATTTAAATTAAAAAATAAAGGAAAGGAAAAGAAAGAACCAAAAAAAGAAATTATATCTTTATGCATTTTTGTTCCTTTTTCACTCTTACTCTTTTTTCCTTTTGCTATGATCCTTTCTCTTGTTTGCTGATGGAGGGAAAGAAAATGCATTTTGCAATAATTTTCGGATTAGTTTTTTTTTTTTGAAGATTCGAATTAGTTAAAGATGTGAAAATTTGTTTTCTGATTAATTCTATAAACTCAGACAAGCTCAGGTGGCCGAACGACTGACAATTACACAAGCTAGGCCTCAGACTGAACTGGTTCTCCCTTAAAATAGTCCCCCTCACTGGACCTAGCAAAATATGGACAACCAAACCAGGCTTGACACAGTATGAAATTGTCCTGCTTGACAATTTATATGTTATACAACCTTTAAACCACAAGGCAAGTTATACTGTTTACATTAATGAAAAGCATATAATACAACCTGCTATATATAAATATATTACTAGCTATATTTAAGTCAGTTCAATCAAGACAACAGTTATTTCTATCAGTCTCAATCATGCTGGAAAATTCAGACAGAATTTCAATCAATCATGAAAGGAGAAATGAAGTTACTTCTGCAATCTTCATTTTGAGGTCATCATTTTCATTGCATTCTAGGTCCAACTCCTCCTCCTTCAGCGCCAACATAAGTAACTCTTGCAGGGGTGCTGATTCGCTTAGTTGGATAGCATTAAAATGAGCAAATCGACGAAGAACTTGCTGATACATAAGTTCTTTGCTGCAAATGCAGACAAAAAGGAAATTTCAAAAAACAATACAAAATAAAATATCTGCTTTCCAGGAGAACTCAGCAAAAGGACGCAAGGTGTGAATCCAACTCAAGCATACAAGGCTTCGAAGTTCATTATCTCCTATATTTATAATCAATTCTTCTTATTAATGCATAAAATACATTGTTAGTCCAACTTTGACAAACTTTCAATCAGAAAAAATCAACCTTGTAAAGGCATTAGTCTTTGCTATCAATATGAACAAAAATGATCACATGGTGCCACATATTAGTCATGCCATAACAAGACCAAAAAAGATAAAAAGTAACAACTATTTGCAGGCAGTTATCTTCATTTATTATTAAAAAGGAAAGCGCATAAAATGTTAGTGACAGCATCTAAAAAGAAAAACAGCCTAGGAACTTGGTACATACATGATAAATTGTGTTTGTTTATATATGTAAGGCTACATGGTTAATGCAGGGACTTCATGTGGCACAGGCAAATAGACTGAAAAAAGTAACTTTATACATGCAGCTCTTCTATGAGAGTGTGATGATTTGCCCAAATTAATGCTGACTTATATGTCTAAAAGGCTACATCTAGATCTTACCTTTATTTAATTTATTGATCTTTTTACCCTGCTTAACATTGTTCTCTTTTGCAACTTAAGAGAAAAGGAAAAAGTTTTGACTGATCAATCTATTTAATTTATTGTGGTAGAACCTGCAGGGGATGCCATGAAGAGGTGAATTTTCAAGTAGGTTTGACCAGATGAGAGCCTTCTATCTTCCCTCCCCCACCCTGGCCCCGAAAAATAGTAATATTATATATGCAAAGTTTCATTATGCCTGTCATGCATAATTGTAAGTTGCCTTGTAATAATTGTTTACTATTTTCACCATTCTATTTCTCTTTTTCCTATACTATGGCATCAACCATAATTTCAAATTTTTTTCTTCACTGATACGGTTAAACAGCAGGTTTCAATAGTATGATGGTCTACCGTAAAATAGTTACCTCATGAGATTTTGTTCAACTTGAATTTGTACTACAAATGGTACAACTAAATGACTTGGTGCTACAAGCATTTCCTTGATGTTATAACTCAAGATTTGCACAAGCAAAATGATTTCTTGTGGATGCTGACGACACTTTGAGCCAAAAACTAGTCAAGTCTCTTTCTAAAAATTTAATGGAATTTCTGGTGTCTGCCTTTATCTTGTTTGTTTTACAATACCTTCTGTCTGTCCTGTTAGATGATTATACATTTGAAAGATTATGCCCATTCTGATTTTATTTGAGATTGTTGGTTATAATGTTCTATTTACACGTGCATCTTCATTTCCTTCAATCTTTGTATCCAAAACGTGCTCCTTTTAACAAGTTATGCAAGATGTGTAAGCACGCATATGTACAGTTTAGATTTGTAATCTTCATTTCAAACCATTGCAAGCTCTCAAGAAAAAGGTTTACTACCATTTCCTACCCAATACTCCACAAAATCCATATAGTTTCACATTTTAGCAATCTTGTTTCAAAGATAGGGATTCAATCATCATTAATACCCTTCTCAACCCATTTTCATAATCCTGAATACGAAAATTTCAACTGTGAATTAGTCTTTGCATTTTATTTTTAAATCCCATGTGTGTTCGTGCAGCTATCATTTTGCTGATTTTCATTTAAGTAGTGCTCTGCAACACGATTGTTCATGTTGCAAGAAAAATTTTTGATGTAGATCTTAATTGTTACTATGTCATTAAGTCTTAAGTTTTCCCTTTGTCGTGATTTAGAATGTCTTATGAGCTATAGCAATGTTGGGTTTGAAAGTGTCTCTTCAAAAAAGTCTAGACCTCCTTGCTTTCTACCCACTGTACTGCATTTTAAGTAATAAATTTAAGGGTAAACACCACATAAACCCCTTGTGATATGACTTTTCTCACATAACACCCTGAGGTTCTTTTTTTTTATTTCCCAAATAAAACCTTGTGTTTTACTACTGTTACTATAGGGGCAACTATGTTAAATTTTCACTAAAAAGACAATAAGACCCTTATAATTTTCCTAGAAAGACAATAAGACCCTTATATTTAGAAGCCTTATTTTTTACATTTGAGCCCTAAATTCCCAATTTTAATATTTTATGATTTATGAAGTAGACATAAAAACAAAATACAATCTATAATGTCAATACGGAACAACATCAAACTTATTAATTTAAAATATAAAATACAACACTCAAAGCACAAGTACATAGATAACATTTGCAACAAAATACACTTGACAAAAAGGACAATTCATGAAAATTGCAAAAAACTGCAAACCTCATTTTCTTCACATCACTTCTGCGCACTAAGAGATTTTACTCACCTTAGAGCAAATCCATATCCCTATTTTCTTTTTTCTTTATATACAAAAACTTGTATCCCTATTCAACTTTAAAGAAGTGTGCTTGATTTTACTAGACTATAAAATGTTAGTGATATTTTAAAAAGGCTCTTTCAATCTGCCACTTTCTGCTCAATCAAATGGCATCTAATCATGCAAAGGTACATAAACACATACTACTTTATGTTTGTGATAAACCACTTGAAAAGTTATGGCTTCTCTCTTTGAAGAAGAATTTGGGAATTGAGGGCTCAAATGTAAAAAATAAGGCTTTTAACTATAAGGGCCTTATTGTATTTCTAGTGAAAATTATAATGATCTTATTATCTTTTTAGTGAAAATTTAATATTGTTACCCCACTGTGGGATTAGTAGTAAAACACAAGGTTTTATTTGGGAAAAAAAGAACCTCAAGGTGTTACGTGAAAAAATATCATACCCTAAGGGGTCTATGTAGGGTTTACCCTAAATTTAAATCTTAATGGGAAGAAAGAATGACAATGATAAAGTTGTGTTCACATGGTGTGCAAAAGTTAGCTTCAGTGATATCATTTTTACTTTTAAATTTAACCTTCTTGGTGTTGGGTTCTTTTCATGATTTTTTGTTTTAAACTCAATTTGGTTGCCATAATGTCTGGGAATCTGATGAGTTAATGTTTAGTCCCAAAAAAAAAGGCAAAATTTTACTTTGCTGTCCCATAGAGGTGCATATACTTGTCATAAGCACATAAGCATGTGGGATTTCAGGAATGTGTGGAAAAATTACCTTAAGTTCACCACATTAGCAAGATATAGATGAGTATTATGCTGAAGCAATGCAAAAACATCATCTGCCATTCCAACATAAGTGCATTGTCTCACAATGTCCAGCAGGCCTACATAATAAATTTTAGTAAGAATTATCGGATAAGTGCACCCAACTAAATTTTCTAGCACAATAAATTGTCACACAATTACCAGAGTGACATTTGCTATCAATATCATTGATAAGCTCCTGAATGCTAGTAAGATCTGCAGTTTCCCTCAGGTTCCTTCTTTGTCTAACTGACGACCTGCATATGAAGATTAAATATAGATGGATAGATAGATCAAAGTAGACTTATTTTATGTTTAAAAATACAGGCATCAGATACTCAAAACGCTTTAGCATTCTTGCACATTAATTTTTTAGAAAACCAAAATAAAGGAAGGGGGAGGAAAGGAAAAAAAAAGGAATTCAGAACATCTTTCTTTTGCAGCAAAGTCCATATGAGCACCTATTAAAATTTCCTAGGGAAGTGTAGAAACCAAAAGCATTTCTGAAAAAGTAGGGATTCTCCAGAGTAACTCAACATAATAGGAAATGGACTGTAAAAGAGAGGCTAGGTACAAGAAGGTAAGAACAAGCCCTGCCATCTCTTCCAGATAAGTCTAAACAGTACAGCAATTAAAAAAGAAAGAGCAGTTTACTCTTTTATAAGCATGGACTATCTATGCGTCCTACCTCACTGCTGTCAAGCTTGAATTCATTTCAAGGTGGTTCTGGGGTTTCTTATACAAGTAGGCATGCAACCTTCCAGCTGGATCTGATGAATCTGTTCTTACCATTTTGTGCACTGGAACTTTCTGTGATTTTGATCCTGAGAGTTCGAAAATGCACACAGACTATGAACAAATATAATTGAATGAACGTGTTCAGATTCAGAGTAGGAAATCCAAGAGCATGTAAGAGTCACGAGGAGAATGTTTTCTGTAGCATTACCAGAGGGTGAGGGATTAAGGTGTGACTCATTGTTTGTAATTGAGGGAACAGATGGAGAGGATTCCACTGTCTGTCATACGCAATAGACACCAGATGACAAGAAGAAAGTGCACAAGTGAGACTGCAATATCCATTTAAAAATGCTGAGAACTGAAAAATTAGTTGGAACATAAGATAAAAATTCAACAGTTTTCTTGCACTCTAGACAGCAAATTGCTAAAAATGAGCCAGCAAAAGATTCTTTGAGCATTTTGTAGACAGTGAATTGCTAGGAAAGGAGTCAGAAGATGGTTCTACAACTATTAGAAACTTTCTCCCCATGTTCTGAGAGCATTTTCTTCTGGAGTCCTAGTTTACACAGGAAACTGAATAAAGAGTTTAGCTCGACTTGCAGAAGTGCTTTAATTAACCAATCAACTTTTTCATTTGGGAGAGCACCTGTATCATAACTACATAGTTGTTTCTATTATCAAACAAAGCCATGTTAAAGTTAACTTAATATTAGTGCAAAAGGACAAGCACACAGCCTATGCTCAAAGATGTGTCTTGAGTTACTTACTACTGTTGGACCTTTAGTTATTTATCTACCTGCCTCTATTCTCAAACTGTCACTGTTACTGTTATATTCATGTTCTTGATAAATCTTTAATTTCCTCCAGTTTATACTGAATTTGTTGGAGTACCTAGGCACGCATGGCACCCTAGACCTTCTCATTTTCTTTCTGTTTTCTTTTCCCTTTCCCCCTATAGACAAATAAGCATTAGAAACTATCGTTCCTTCATGTAGCATCTCATGCAAGACCATAGTGTTTAGTGATCAAGATTTTCAACAATAGTAACCCAGATAAAATAAGGTTGCAATAATGGATCACGATACGAGCTTTTTCATAAAAACAAATGGATTGCAATAAGAGAACAGAACATCAATTAAAAAAAAGAATTTAACAGAAATATAAGTTGGTCATTCCATTGCCATAAAGAAAATCAAGACTTTACCCATGTGTGGACAAGAACAACAACCTTGTAAGAAACCAAACTATAAATGTGCAAAATTTAATGACCATGGATTTAGAGATTAAATGAGTAAAGTGGGTTATAAAAACAAATAACACTCCCACCTTACCCCCTAGAGAGAGAGAAATGCTTTGCTGAGGTTAGCTCAAAAGTCTATCAGAAAAATCTTTACACTTCTCCAAGAGAAAAAAAAAGGGATAAAAAAAGATGGAAGACAAAAATACATATTAAAACTTCTAAAAGTAGACCCAAAATATCAAATAATGCAACAGCCAATCAGCCAGATCCTACTCATCATCTTCAACAAGTTAAACTAGATGATGCAATAACATGTTATTACTGCACAAAGGCATGAACAAATTGACAAGCTTTCACCTTGATCATAGAAATGACTTACAACGTTATCAAACTTTCAGAGTTCATGACAGTTTAAGAAAAAGTGACACTGCGATTTCCTATTCGTCATTATGCTTTTAGAGGCAGTTACACTTTTAAAGACAGGAACACATTCTAAGATCTCTTAGTTGGAAAGCAACAGGTACTACTTCTAATTATAGAAGGGACAACATGTACCTGTTCTTGAAATGTCCTTGACTCATTTGAGTTTCTTAACATTGATTCAACCACAGACTGTATCTTCTCAATAATAACTTCCTGATTTAGAAGGCTTACCTGCACATCAATGTGTGTAAGAAAAAAAATAGGTGAGACTTGAAAAGAGAGAGAAGCCAGAGAAGGAGGAGCACAGGAACCAAACATTTTACAAGAGCTGATTCAACAACAAGCAACTCTCGTAACGCAAAGACTTAAACATGAACAAAGGTTACTTGCTGTCATAGAATAGGAAATCTGTAAATATTCCTTTATTAATTAATGTAATTATAGGAATTATAATTAATGTACTTATAAGAATTAAGAATCACCATAGTCATAGGGATTTTATTTTCCTTATTTCCTTTATTCTTTTCCTACTTTAGAGATGTTTAGACTGTATACATAGATGATGTATAATGAATGAAATATCCTGAGTTTTCTCTTCCAAAATAACATGGTATCAGAGCCTGCGTAGAGAGAGAACATTCTCAATTCTGGTAGATCTGTTTCCTTTGAAACAGAGTGCTTAGTTTTTGGAGATTTTCACTCAGGTCTTCTCTTCTAGTCTTATAAAATCACGCCGAAAGGTTTCCACAAGATAGTTTGGTACTCTTGTTGGGTTTTGTTACTGGGTTTTCAAGATGGTAGAGTTTGTGCCAGAAAAAAAAAATCAATGGTAGTGGCTGATGTGATTCCTGTGATGACAAAGGTCACAGAGCATAAGTTTAATAGTTCCAATTATTTGGAATGGAGCAAGACAATTCGGGCCCATTTAAGAAGCATCGATAAAGATAATCATATTACTAATGATCCTCCTACTAATAATACAAAGCAAACGTGAATGAAGGAAGACGCACAACTGTTCCTATAGAATTGAAATTCCATTAATAATGAGATTATTAGCTTGATTAATCATTGTGAGTTTGTCAAAGAGTTGATGGATTATTTAGATTTTTTATATTCCAATAAAGGAAATATCCCTCGTATTTATGAGGTATGTAAAGCATTTTATTGTGCAGTAAAACAAGATCGGTCTCTCACAGCCTATTTTATGGATTTTAAAAGAATTTATGAGCTTAATGTTCTGTTGTCTTTTAGTCCTGATGTGAAATTTCAGCAAGCTCAACAGGAACAAATGGCGGTTATGAATTTTCTGGTGAGTCATCCTTCAGAGCTTGAGACTGTCAAATTTTAGATTCTTTCTGGTTCCAAGATCTCCTCCTTGCATGACACCTATACGAGGGTACTTTGTACAAAAAGCTCGAGCTCTACGTTCGCTCAAACTAAAAACAATTCTCTTGTAAGTCGTTAGAATAATAGGAGTGGTAACAGAGGAAAGGGAACGGGCAATTGTAACCAAGATGTTGATAGTCGTACTCAGGAGTCAAGAGGAATTGTGTGCTATTATTGTCATGACCCGAGCCATACAAGCTTTTTTTTAGGAAACTCTGAAATAAATCTCAACGAGGTCAATCAACAAATGTTGTAGCTCCTAATATTTTATCTTCTACAAAGTCTATTCTAGTTTCTACAAATGAATTTGCCCAATTCTCTTAGTACCAAGAATCATTAAAATCCACTACTTATCCTATCATTGCTATAGCTGAGTCAGGAAATTCCACTACATTTCTTATATCCTCATCATCCAAATGGGTTATTGATTCTAGTGCCTCAGATCACATGACAGATAATTCGAATCTATTTTGCACTTTCCAATCACATACAACCTCCTCTATGTTACTTGACCAGATGGATCAGCCTTTTGTGTTCTTGGTTCTGAAATTGTTAATCCAACTCCATCAATTTCACTGTCTCATGTCTTGAGTCTACCTAAGTTTTCATTTAATCTAATCTCTGTTAGTAAACTGACTCGTGCCTTGAATTCTTGTATCTCATTCTTTCCCAATCTTTGTTTATTTCAAGATCTTACGATAAAGCGGATTATTGGTAGAGGTCATGAGTCTGGAGGTCTCTCCTACCTTTTCACACAAGTGCCAAGATCCTTTGCTTGTTCATGTGTATTAACTCCCTTTGAGGTGCATTGTCAATTGGGACATCCTTCTCTATCTTCCTTGAAAAAATTATGTCCTCAATTTCAAATGTGTCATCATTGGATTGTGAGTCATGTCAGTTTGCCAAACATCGTCTCCCGTCAATTTCCAAAGTCAATAAACAAGCTGTGTCCAATTTTGAGTTAGTCCATTTTGATGTTTGGAGTCCTTGTCCTATCATGTCTAAGTCTAGTTTTAAATACTTTGTTACTTTTGTTGATGACTATACTCGTGTCACTTGGCTATACTTAATGAAAAAAACGTTTTGAGTTCTTCTCCATTTTTGGTGCCTTTTGTGATGCAATAAAAACACAATTTAATGTTTTTGTGCGCACATTGTGAAGTGATAATGCCAAAAAATATTTTTTCGATAAATTTCAATCCTATATGATTCAAAATGGAAATCTCCGTCAATCTTCTTGTATTGATACACTTCTCAAAATAGAGTTGCCGAAAGGAAAAATAGACATCTCCTTGAGGTAACCCAAGCACTGCTTTTTCAGATAAAAGTTCCTAAACAGTTTTGGGCTGATGCCGTCTTCACAACTTGTTTTCTGATTAATCGGATGCCCTCCTCTATCCTTGATGGTGATATTCCCTATATTGTCGTCTTTCCTTCCAAGTCCTTGTTTCCTATTTAACCCAAGATATTTGGTAGTACGTGTTTTGTTTGTGATGTTCATCCCCAAATCACCAAAATAAATCCAAAATCTGTCAAGTGTGTTTTACTTGAGTATTCTGGTCTTCAGAATGTTACAAATGTTATTCTCCTACTCTTAACCACTATCTTGTCTTTGCAGATGTCACTTTTCTTGCAAATACTTCATTTTTTTCCTCATCTTCTAGTTATGATAGTCAAGGGAGGAATATGATCTACTAGTTTATACTGTAACCCATTCTGTCAGTACCCCAGATATTCTTGCGCCTACTCGACCACCTATTTCTATGTCTGCTCCAGACGATCAGAGACTCAAACCAAATACCCTTTACCAGTTCCTTCACTGTCAGATCTAGTCTCCAGTGATCATGATCCTAGTCTTCATCTCCCTATTGCTTTTCGGAAAGGCAAATGTCAGTGTACTTATCCTATTTCATCCTTTGTTTCTACTGATCACTTGTCTCCTCCTTCTAGTTCGTTTGTTGCATCCTAAGATTCTGTTTCAATTCCTAAAACTGTTCATGAAGCCTTGTCTCATCTTGGCTAGCGTGCTGCTATGGTAGAGGAAATGATGGCCTTAGATGGTAACGGTACTTGGGACTTGGTAAATTTGCCCGCCAAGAAGAAAGCTTTTAGGTGCATATGGGTATTTGTTGCAAAGGTAAATCTTCATGGATCAATGGCTCACCTTAAAGCCCGCCTTGTTGCTAAAGGGTACGCCCAGACTTATGGTGTTGATTATTTTGATGCTTTCTCTCCAATAGCTAAACTTACCTCTGTTCGTTTAATCATCTCTATGGCGGCTACCTATGATTGGCCTTTACATCAATTAGATATCAAGAATGCTTTTCTACATAGTGACCTCCAGGAAGAAGTGTATATGACGCAACCACCTGGGTTTGTTGCTCAAAGGGAGTATGGGAAAATTTGTCATCTTCGAAAATCCTTGTATGGCCTAAAACAAAACCCTCGTGCTTGGTTTGGCAGATTTAATGAGGCAGTTCAGGAGTTTGGGATGAAGAAGAGTAAGTGTAATCACTCAATGTTTTATAAACACTCTGACGCTAGCATAATTTTACTAGTTGTGTATGTTGATGATATTGTCTTTACTGAGAGTGACACTGCAGGTATTTCATCTCTCAATTCCTTTCTTCATACCCATTTTTAGACAAAAGATTTGGGGTTGTTTAAGTATTTCTTGGGTGTTAAGGTGACAAGGAGTAAGAAAGGTATATTCTTGTCTTAAAAAAAATATGTTCTTGACTTGTGGATAAAGGCAAGAAAATTAGGTGCTAAGCCATGTAGTGCACCAATGACTCCTAATTTGCAGCTTAAAAAAGAAGATGGTCAATTGTTTGAAGACCCTAAAACGTATAGAAGGCTGATTGAAAAATTGAATTATCTTACAGTGACTCGTTCTGATATTGCATACTCTGTTTGTGTTGTAAGTCAGTTTATGTTTGTTCCAACAATTAACCATTGAGCAGCTTTGGAACAAATCCTATGTTATTTGAAGAGACCTCCAAGATCTGGTCTATTTTGTGGAAATCATGGGCACACTAATATTGAATGTTTTTCAGATGAAGAATAGGCATGTTCCAAGATTGATAGGAGATCCACAACGGGATAATGTTTTTATTGGAGGGAATCTGGTCTCATGGAAAAGTAAGAAGCTAAATGTAGTATCTCAGTCTAGTGTAGAATCAGAATACAAAGCTATGGCACAAACTGTGTGGTAGTATGGATGTATCAGCTATTAAGTGAAGTTGGTCTTAAGTCTTCTTTGTCGGCAAAGTTATGGTGTGATAATCAAGCTACTCTACATATTGCCTCCAATCCCGTGTATCATGAACGAATTAAGCATATTGAAATTGATTGTCATTTTGTTCGTAAAAAGATTTAGCAAAAGTTCATCTCTACAAGATATGTTAAAACAAAAGACCAATTAGAAGATATCTTCACAAAAGCGTTGAATGGAGCTCAAGTTGAATATAATCATAGCACGCTAGGCATGATTAACATCTATGCTCCAGCTAGAGGGGGAGTGTTATAGAATAAGAAATCTGTAAATACTCCTTTTTAATTAACGTAATTATAGAAATTATAATTAACGTAATTATAAAAATTAAGAATCACCATAGTTTTAAGGATTTTATTTTCTTTATTTCCTTTATTCTTTTTCTATTTTAGAGATGTTTAGGCTGTATATATAGATGATGTATTATGAATGAAATATGATGAGTTTTCTCTTCCAAAATAACACTTGCATACTCATGTATCAAGCATTTGTTTCGACAAGGGCTTGTTCTTTAGTTTCTGTTCTTTGGGTCTCGTTTTGTACAACTTTAGCAGATCTAGTTTTCCACTATTTCTTGGAAGTGACATTCTTGTGGTTTTGGAGAGTCAAACATGGAACACATGCTATTATTCTAGTGTTCCATTTTCTTCTTTAAAGACATTCCTTATGCTAATCAAAACAGATCCAGGCATTTGATTGACGCCGTCATTTCCACAAATACACAACACACCTGTCATGAGTTGATTTCCTTTTTCTCCACCTCTGTAGAATACACCATTGAAGACCTTAAAGTCATTACTATTGTTATGTAATTACAACTTTAAAAATTTGGGATTTTTCTATTACAAAATTTCCAGTATTCTATTGTTCAGGGCCAAAACAGTAATTCCAAAAAAGTAAGTACTCTAGGAGTAATGATCTATATCACTTTGAGATAATTGTAGGAGCTTCCAGGAATCCAAATTTATTTTCTTAGGGTCCAACTTTTCCAATTAGGAATTCTAGTCCTAGGACTACTCTAAGAGTCGAAATACCTATGTGGCTTCATATTTGCAAGGGATTGATAGCTAGAATTTAGATGTGATACTTTCCCCCTTTCTTTTTTCTTGCTACTATATTATCAGGCTGTTCAAGCACAGGAAAATCTTCCTTTAAACAAGTTTCTTCTTTTTCTTGCAACCTAAACTGCATTCCCTTTCATTTATGTATCAATTGTAATTCTTGCCCAATACATTCATGTCAATTGCCACAACCAGTTTCCTGAACTCACCAATCAAACCCTAATCTTCTTGCTGCTAGAATTTGCAGCAAGACATTCCTTCTATATTTTCTTTTATGAGATTAAATCTCAATTGAATAAAACCCTAATTGATTCCAAAATGCTAAACCAGACCCTTACCTAAGTTATGAACCCAAGAATCCCTAGTTTTCCTAGCTATAGCCCGCTATAAACCCTAATGGGCAAACCAGCATTGTCAAAGCGTGCACCTAGGCGCTAGGGCTCAAGGCCAATCAGGTAAAATGGCTTGCACCTCCAGACAAGGTGCCTTTGATCTGGCACAAGCCTTTTTTTCAAGGCAAAAGGCACACAAAAAGTGCATCTAACTTTAGTTTCCCTTCGGTCTCTTTAGTTTCTAATTTTAATTGTTAGATATTCTTTTAATAGTAAAAAAAAAGGACAATTTCAGCTTCATTTACAGTAACAAAAACTAATAAAATGATATAGTTGATGAACAAAAGTTTTCTTGAAGATGGAAGTAAAGGAAACTTGGACCTTTCTTTGGTTAAATTAATTATGATCATTCTTGATCTTTGAAAGACATTAGGCAAGCTAAAGGAGTAAACTCTTTAATGTATACAAACTAAATAAATATTTTAAGCTTATTAGATATAATACATAGAATTTTCCTAGTCTTGTATATATTAACTATCTTTTAGAAATTATCATCTTCACTCAGACAAGCACTTTTTTTGCACCTTATGTAAGAGTCCTAGCCTAGAGTTCACCTTAAGCTTTTGACAATACTAGGGCAGATATCCCCAAATCTTCCATAGATCACCTTTATAAATATGTTTCTGCATCTCCACATTAAATAGTGGTGGATTAGAACACAAAACCCCTAATCTATACGAGAGACTGAAAAGTTGAATGTAGGCTAGGAATACAAGGAGAAATGTTTTTCTCCCCAAAATAATAAGTACTTCTAGGTTTCCTTTAATAATTGGCTCACAGTAAAGTTGTGTTAGCTACTAGGTGACAACATAAGAAATCAAGCAATAAAAAGGAAGGAAAAATAAACAAAGAAAGCTATTATTGCTTTAATAAGTTTTTGACAAAACTTTAATCCCTTTTCTTTTATCTAAGGTTAGGTTAATTGTGGATGCCATCGTGACAAATGCATGATGAAACTGAACATCAGCTTTTGGCTATACCATTAAGAGATTCATCAATGATTTCTTCCCCAGTACCACCTTATTCATAACTCTTCACCTCTAAGTGCTACAAGTATAATTATCACATGAAAGAGCAGAAAGGAATCCTTGATATGTATACCTCTCTCTTTGTTGGGTGCACGTTCACATCAACATGCTCGGGTGGCAATATAATTGACATATATATGAACGGTTTTGATGCTTTTGGTAAGGTTGCAGAATAAACAATTTCCAGAGCTCTCTTTAAAGCAGTGCATTCAACCAATCTATCTGAAGTAATTGACAAAGAAAAATGAAAAGAACGTGAGATAAGAGATACTAATAATAAAGTACAAAAGCAACAGCATTAGCAAAAGAGAGGATAATAGAAAGAAGTTTAAATATAGGTAATTTTCTGGGCCAATTAAATATGGGTAATGACCTTTTAAAATTGTTGGCCTACAGCTAGAATAACAGTTTCAGCATAAAGGACGAGACTAGGATGAATTCCCAAACCATATGATGTAATGAGTACCCAAAAAGTAAAGGAAAACCAAAAATAAGTATTTCTACAAAAAAACACAGAGAGGGTTCGAGCAGGTTGAGTGAGAGAATGGGAACACAAAAACCCTAATTTCTAACCCTAACCTGACATAAGTCCTAAGTAGGCAGACTCTCCAAATTCATACTACATCATGCATCTTAACCCAAACAAAAAGTCAAAATTTCAGGCATGCCAAATGGAGCTCAATTCTATAAACCTACAATTTTGTTCTCAAACATCAACCTGGTTTGCATGACCAGGTTACACAATCCTTTATCTATTGAGAGGGTTGAATTTGAGGTATTGAAAGAAATGCATGCTGATGATCCAGATTTTGGCCTTATATTACAAGTATGAATGATCAGAAATTAGAACAGCTAGAAATTTTTACATAAAAATGGGTACTTGTTTTGTGGCATTCCTAATTGCTCTATGGAAAGAACAGCTAATTCAAAGGGATTAATTGGAAAAACAATAAAAGTTAGATCTAAAATTTGTGAAAGTTATGTTCAATTTAACTTGTCAGAGCCAAGTACCTCTCAACCAGGAGTTAATGCAGCAGGAAAATAGCCAGCTTTTTAAGTTTCCAGCATAGGGAAAAGAGGAATTTGGCCAGCTAGGAGATTAAGTTGTTTGGTGCCTTCAAATCAGCTGTTAGCTTGTTCATTTCCAATGGGTGATTTTACTTTCTTTCATTTTCTTATGGGTATTTTATCTAGTGAATCTTGAGCTTCATATAAATGAATTGTTCTGTACATATGGAGGCAGTTTTAGTGTTTCTGAAAAAGTTATCCTTGAGAGCCATCCAAGGTTTCAGTCATTATTTAGCACTGCTACTTGGTTCTGCAGTTGGTTTTGTAAACATCTCATGTATTAGCCACCAACTTTGTTTCATTGTATGCTGCTTCTTTTTCACTTTCAGATAGTCGAGCAGAAGGGAATCAAAATAGAAGTAAGACACCTAGTCGTGTAATAGTTTCAATACAGAAGAGTCAAAACATACCATTGATAAAAAGCACCATTGTTGTTTTCTTTACAACATAATTTGAGTTGGAGATGAAGCCATCCATCTCAAAGACTGAACTAGAGGGATCATTATCTGAAGCTTCAATTTTTATCAGATTCCGAGCAACCGAGAGACCATACACAGATCTGATAGCATCAAGCCTTGATGATGTCGCAACCGAGTGAACATCTGCTCTAGCAGCTCCATGCTGATAACATAACAAGTTAAGAAACAGCGCTACACAAGTCATATTATATATATATACCACTCATGTAAAAAAATATAGCTAACAACTATACAGATAAGTTTTACTGATAAGAGGCCCACCTTTCTACATGAAAAGCTCACATCAATATGATGAATGGCAAACCGGCTTAGCAAGTCCACAATTTTCGTATAATCATCTGCAGAATTTTGTAGTGTCTTCCTCCTAGCAATCATGTTATAGAACAGGTTCTCAACCTGAAATACACAACCAAAAATGAAAGAAATCAAACAATATGAAGGAGCTAACTGCATAGGGTTAAAGTGAACAAAGTAGCTCTTGAGCCATTCACAAGTACTTGAAGCTGGACCTAATATCAGCTCGCTTACCAAAACAAACAAGCTTGAGCTTGAAAATTGAGCTCATCCGAGTTTGAGCAGAAAGGTGCTTGGCTTGTTTATATTTTACAAAGCAAGCTTGGAAGTAGCTTGTCAACGAAGGGCACAAGTCGCCGGTGAAGAAAGCTTGCTTATCAAGTCATGAGCAGGTCTCAAGCACAAACAAACTTTGTCTTTTTGTTTTGTTGGGCACGGAGCAAACCTTGTTTAGAAGTTTGTTTCATCTTTCCCCAGGAGTAGTTTTGATTACCTTAATGTTTTTTGTTCATGATGTTTAATTATACATATATTGTTTGAAAGAGGCTGAAAATTATGGTTCAAAAATTTTTTATATGTAATTTATTTTAAAATGAGTTTGAGTGTTAAACCAACTTTTTACAAGCTCAGGCTAGAGCTCCTTTCCAATTGTGTAAGGGCTCAAGGCTAAGTTACATAATTGATTCAATTTCAAGGTGAATAAACATGCCAGAAGCACGTAATTAGATCACATACACTTCCCAACAAGCGCATAAGTTACATAATTGCCGCCACTTAAGCTTACCATGGCTCATGTATTCCCCTAATTGCATTGCCCAAGAGCCATACACTTAAATTATTAATAAATTTTTTCTGTACAAAAACAGAAACCAAATCGGAGAGAAATTTAATCTTATCTTAAACAAAAGAAAACCAATGATTAATAGTTTCCTCAGTTCCATACAAAACATACTTACATGAAATTGACAATAAGTCAAAAGAAAGGAAAACAAAAGTGTAGTTGATACCATTATTTGGGTTCCTTTGACAGCAGCACATGCCTTGGGTTCATGCTCCATCAGGCCATCTCTATATGACACCCTGCCCAAAAAAAAAAAAAAAAAAAAACAGCGAAAGAATGGGGTAAGGGGGGAATTGTTAAATGAAGAATAAGAAGGATTTCAACATTTTGTGGAAGAGGTGAGATCCAAGAACCTGTAGCCATGCAATTGGCCCTTGGTAATGGTGGTGACGGTCACGTGACCCACATATGTCATGCTCGCTAACGCCTCCCCCCTAAACCCCATCGACTTTATTGACTGCAAATCCTCGTATTTCGACAACTTCGACGTCGTATGCCTCTCACACAATATGGGCAAGTCTTCATGCTATGAACAGCATTGAAATTCAATTAATAACAAATTTTTAGCTACTCTTTTTCTTCCCATTTTAAAGAAATGAAAATTAGCATTCAAAAAGAAAAAAAAAGGGAAGTTCAATACTCGAATGCCATGGCCATCGTCGGAGACTTGAATGAGTTTAAGGCCACCGTCCTTGACGACGACGCTTATGGAAGTGGAGGAGGCGTCTAAACTATTCTCTACCAGCTCTTTGACGGCGGAGACAGGGCGTTGGATTACCTCTCCGGCTGCAATTCGGTTGACGACCGACTCGTCCAGACGGTGGATTTTCGGTAGCTCCTTAGCTTCGCCTGGTGCCTCTATATCCATAGCTGATGCCGAAGTTTGATACGGGTTCTAAGTACTAAACAACAGTACAGAACTCGCGCCAAAAAGACACAGTATGATAATCGAACTTTACTCTGTAAAGCCTGCTCTGTTTTTTTTTTTTTTTTGGGTACAAGTAGTTAAAAAAAAAAGGATACAGTTTAATTCGACCCCATTGAAGTGCTTATAATTAAATTTAGGTAAAATTCGGATAATAAAATTATTATTCGAGATTAGACAATAGTTTTAGATATTCATTCCTCAAATTTAATTATAAATAAATTTTTTATATTAAAATTTAATTTTATACATATTATTTTTTATTTATAAATTTTTTATAATTCTTATTAAAATTCATTAATTGTTATAAATATGATTTTAAATTTTAATTCATTAATTTATAAAAAATCTTACATCGATAAAAAATAAAATAAATTATGATATCATTTGTCTCAAACTTACACTTGCAACTTGAAAAATATATTTATTACGTAAAAAAACTATTTACTTCTAAACTCAATACCTATAGCATCTCTTATTAACATAAGATAATATAAATAAAAAATTTTATATTTTCCATTATCCATAAAACAATCTGGTACAATAATGAATCACATGACTTTCCAAACTGAGCAAGTACTTGCATAAGAATCAGCACCATTAGTGATTTGTATAAAAAATTCACTACCTTTGATTGGGGAAATTAGATGCCTTTCAAGCTGCATTTCTCTAGAAGCTAAAGAATCTTTTAGAGGTTGCATTCACAGTCTCAGACCCTACCCATATAAGCCCCTTTCCACTACCATTCCCATCCATTTGCAACCTGCTGCAGCTTAGAATGGATATGTGCATTCATTTGTAAGATTAATCCCCTAATAATACAAAGAATAAATCAGAAAGAAAAGGAGAATACAACATCAAGAATTGGTGGGAAAATAGCACTTTCGTCCACATGGGCTGTATCTGCATAGACTTCCTTCTCTCCCTCTCTAACATAGCTCACTGCATCTCCAACGATTGAATAGCAAGCTTGGCTGCAACCGTAGAGGTACTTTCTTTGATTAGTTCTAATGAAATATCTAACCGTTGCACTGTATCCTTCAGCTTCATTGCCTTCAACTTCTCTTCCTGCAACTTTAGCAGTTCAGATTGAGTCGATCCTGTCACAAACAAGATTTCCAGAACTTATATTAGCGACAATTATTCTGCATAAGTATAACACCTTTCACAGCTTGATGCAATAAGCATACAAAGAGGAAACCAAACGGCTCCAGCATGTCAATATTCCAGCAATTCTCCCATCCGAGCAAAACGTTGTGGCTACAGCACCAAATTGTTTTTGATGATGAACCCTAGTTTCCAACAACAGTTTAAATACAAGTTGGTTTGAAGCAAGTGACACAACCCTCAACATAATAAATTCAGGATCTAAAACCCTATTCGTTGGCATAAACACCAAGGCATAAATGTTGAAGCTAGCACAATGAAACCTGCCTCATGGTTATGCAATCTCTGCCCTTTGGCCTAAGATCAATGTCTAATGTTTGAAAATTCATTCTGCTCATGCCAATTTACAAACACAACAACATCAAATACAATTATCCAAATAGGAATAAAAAGCTGCAACTGATGGTCATGCCAACACAAAACCAATCAACTTACTGGCATATCCTTCCAGAAGTCCTCATTGCTTCCTAAGTTTTCTAAGTATTTTCACGTGATTAATTTTGTCTCACCTGTGGACTCAAACCCACAACTGGGCAAGGTGCAAGGTGCAAAGAAAGCACTTGCTTGAGTGAAGATTTTATTACTAAAATGATAACTATATATTAAAAATACCTATGTTTACTAATTACTACAATTAGTGTGGGGTGGGTTGGTGGCTGGGGAAGGCCCCCTACCAGCCTCTACTTGGCTCTGCCTCTGCTTGTTTTGAGGCTACTTTGTGTATAGACCTTTATTAGTTTTCACTGCTTGCCTGAATATATTTTGTATTAGTAGCCTAAGATCCTATCAAGATTTGTTCCTAAAAGAGACACTTAATTTATCCATTTTTATCAATTGAAAATACAGCTCAAAATTTTGAAGAAAACAAATGGGCATTTAAGTGAGGTGAACCTCAAGGACATCCTTAGTGAATGTACCTTGCCTAGAGTGGCCAAGGCACTTTTATGGGATTCCTCTGAACCTTAGGCCTTAGAGCATACCTCGACTTTACTACCTAAACCTAAACGTCAAAACCAGGATAGATTTAATGCAGAATAGTCATGTATGCGTAATCTATAAACACTGTACTTTTTAGTTTGATAGGATGACAAAGAGAAAAGTATTGCATAATTTAATTAAATAAAGGATATTCCACATTTTAGTTCAAGGCATCATTTCCATGAAAAATACACTTCCATTTGCTACAGCTTCAGGCAAGATAAATAGGATAGGAGACATTTGACATAAAATAGGTCCAGACACAACAAAAGGCAAGATTAAGTCAAAGAACTTAACAATGGCAAGAATCACATACCAGAGACAGGCTGAAATGCTGCAAAGGATACACGCTCGGCAGAAGATGGGACAAAATCTTTGTCACATTCTAGGGATAGTTCATTTTCAGCCCACGTTAGAGAGTTCAAACAAGAAGTCTGCAATGGTGCCCCTTTTGGAGCCTGCAGATATGTGATAAGTGTGTAAGCAGCAAATATGTACCAGAAATGATGGCAATGCTATATAGTTAAGCACAAATTACACTTTACTCCCTTGCGGTTTAGACAGAAGTCACATATAACCTATTTGGTTTCAAAAGCTTTAATAAATGCTTTATGACTCAGCAGGGATTACAAATTATTTTTTTTATGAAAACAACAAAATTATCTGTATATTGACTTTCAAGAGCTATTAAAACCATATAGCCATAATGTTTTTGTTCTCTTTGGCCTAATGGTTGGGCTACACAATAAAGGTGGTCTACTTCCTCCTCATAAAGCCCCCTTACCTAGTGCAGGGTAAAAGCACCAAAAACCTTTACCAGCTAAGCTTGTTACCACCTTCAAATAAACATCATCTTGATATTAAAATTTTCATTCAATTTTGTATGCTCTGCTACTTTAATAAGACATAAATAAATAAACAAATAAATATACATCTAGCAGCAATTTGGTTATGCGGTTAAAATAATCTACTGATGCAACATCATCTAAAGAAAAGTGCAAACCACAAAATGTCAAATGAAACACTTGGAACCAAAGTGTTAGAAGTGTATATTTCCCTAATATTAATGATGTAAGAGTTAAAGATTAGTGCTAATCATACGTCATATTAATCAAAATAATATGATAGGTTAGAAATATAAACGATTATAGAAATCATAACTGAGACCGTTTAACATGCAACAAAATAGTGCCTGTCGACAATCACTTCTGGCATAAGTGGTGTTTATAAATTGAACAAGGTGATGAAAGCAATATGACGATACCACATAGACAAGAAAAAGAATATCGGGTAGCTGTGCAAACTATCCTGACTGATATCATTCTTAAAAGAAGCCTTTGAAGACAACCACATAAGTTTCCCCGTGACAACTAGTACTAGTAATTTCTTTAAATAGAGCTAAAGGATAAACACAATAAAAACTAAGAAAGCTTGATTTTAGACAAAAATATTTTCATTATTCTAAACCTTAAAATAATATCTACAGTAAACTTGCTCAATCCACCAGCCACTTGACTGCAGTCCACACACCTCTGAAAAAAATTAAGATTATGAACAATCTAGGTGAATTAGGACTTCATTTCTGCCTTCTTATATGAAACTTCTCAAGGATGTATTTAACAAAATTTGACTACCACCACCTACAACATCACCACAGCGCTTACCATTAGATATTCACACTTCCAAAGGCAGCCCATCATCACTGGTACTCAGCAGCGTTGATGACATCAAGAACCCACAATTTATACTGATTTGTCACTCAAAAGTTGAAACTGCCATCTTTTCTTCCTTGAAAATGTCAGTGCTCACAACCTTCATAAATACTAAAGCTTTAAGGAGTTATTGGGGATATGCTTCAAGATAAGATTTTTAGACAAGTAAACTTGGGAAAATTTAATACAAATCTTTCGTGTTTATAGGGGATACAAACGCACAATTAAGAGGGGGCTGCCACATAGTATAGAGGACATGAGATTTTGTTCAAACAGAGAGAGCTCTAGCAAGGGTTGATTTTCCCCCCATATCATCAGAGTGCTAACTCAGGTTTTTAGTCTGCCTCTCCCATTATATATTCGACTGCTAACTAATCATTCCTTCAGTCCTTCACTTCGAAACTCTGGCAAAGAAACATACCTGAAAAACTCATTGAGTTTGCTCACACCTCAAATCTATCAAAGTCAGAATAGATCATTCTTCAAACATTTCATACATTTGTTTTGTAAGATAATCTCCTAATTCTATAATTCTAGATGAAGAAGCGTGTTAGAACCATGTCTAGGTCAAGAATTTTGAACGACAGTATTTGAAAATAAGAATCCAACAGAAATAAACAGGGATAACCGCTTCTGACTACTGCCAGAAACTTGACCATCAAACCTAGAATTGCTGTCTTCAGCATCACTTCACAAGAATAATGCTTCTACGTCTCATTTGCTTCCATGAACACTGTCTTGACTCTTGGTTCTCAGGACTCCAAACAAGTATTTGGCAAACTCAACAGAAGATAGTTAAGGTCATTCATGGATCCAGTTTCTCTGAGACATTATCAGGCTTATTTTAAAGTTATGTAGATGAGGTTAGCCTATAAATTTGTCAAAAAATGGTAGACCAAGTCGGGCCCTGGCCACCAAGCATTTGAGGTCATGTCCAAATACATTGAAAGAGATTGTCAATCATTTTTGTAAGACCACACTTTCTAATAATGCTTACGCAAGGCCTACTTACCACTTCTTTGGGACTAAGTAGGCTGTCTTCCTACTGTAACTCGTAACCTATTATATATCTTATGGCATGATGCGCAAGCAACATTCACAAGCACTTCCATGTTGTGGAAAATAACCTGTAACAGTAATCGCCTACCAAGCACATGTTTTCCAAGAAAAATAGGTAAAGGGTATGCAAACTTCAGTAAGAGGCAAATTTATACTTTCTGGTGCGACTATAGCTCTAAGTAACAATGTTCATTTTAAAGCATTAATTTGATACCATAACATTACAAAGTACCTTCCTCTAAGCAGTGCTTACGTACAAAATTGCACTATACAAACTTTTAGGAACAGTGATAATCTAGATGCTGAGGAAACAAAGTACTTTTTTGACTTGGATATGCGTGCAAGATCTCTAGGCAACCCCAGTTTCTAAAAACAAAACTCTCATTCTTGATTAAAACAAGAATTTAATGTAATGCAACTTATTGCTCTTCTATCAGAATATTTGATGTCCTTGGAAGGAACAATCAAGGCCACATGCCTTACTTCTCAGTAAATATAACGTTACAATATCTCACGTTCTCAACCAAATAAGCTAGTAATATGCTTCTTTCTACCTTTATATCTCTTTAAACTGTTTGGGACATATCCTGATTGGGGTTTGTTGTTTGCTGTGATGAATATGCAAGTGAATTAAAGGGCATTTTAATGAAATCCCTTAAAGGGCCTAGAACATTGATCCAAAACTAAACTCTCATGATACCCTAGAGAATTCACTCAGGCTCAGCATGTTGATGAAAACTTTATGGTTTACCACATTTTAAGATAAGGATGTCAGAATATACACCAGATACTCATTTCTCTTAAAAAAATGCATCACAGAGCTGGAGCAAGAAACTAAATCTATCATGAGCGCAAGCATATATGGGTCTATGCACACAAGGAAATAGATGTGCACACATACGAAGAGAGAGAGACCTTCAGCTTAATTTCCAATTTATTCAAACTGTGAAGTGCCTCCTTTACTTGCAAAACTTTTGAGGTTATATTAGTTGTGCTGTCCAGAACCATGTCCTGCTGTGGTCTGACCTCACCTTTCAAGTAAGGATCTGCCTTTAGTTGCATTTGTAAACCAAAAAAGAAAGAAACCAAAACAAAACAAATGGATTAAAATTACGCTGCAAGAACACACACACATAAACAGAACAACAAAAGCAATTATATGAAAATATTAGAGAAAACAAAAAAGGGACAAGAAAGATGATGGTGCTATTATTAAAGAAAAATAAAACAACTATGGACAAAAAAAAATAGAACCAGTCTTACAAAAACTAATTTATCAAGAATATCTCTAACTTTTTTTTTTTTTTGAAGAGCAAGAATATCTCTAACTTGTGATCATTTCTGACAACTGCTTTTATTGAGTACTTTATATGTGTTGCTGCTTCATTCAATCAAGTTTGTGTTGGTTGCAATCACAAAGAACAAAATACAGACAAACACAGGAGCAAGAGCAGATGCAGAAGCATTCATGAACAACTCCTTTGATATGCTAAAATTTAATCATGCAGGTCTTCATAAGATTGAAAAAAAAAATACAAATGGGACTGAATGGCAACTTGTAAGGAAGTTAACATGTGGAAGTTCTATGCAAGTCTGAACTTGAAACATCAATGACTCATATGGCAGAAAAATGCTTTCAATTGAAACTGTTCCTTTAAGGTGGAATCAAGTTGTAAAAAAAAGACACCACCACAAGGTCAAAAAAATGAAAAGTAAACTAATGCTTCTTAGTTTTCTCATTTAAAATGAGAAAGATTTCAAGTTATAGCCATCTCACATAATACTGAAAATAAAGGAAGAACCAGAAATTAAATAAAGACTTAATAAGAGAAAAGTTTTACGGTAAAATAACATAACCAACAAGAAATACAGGTGCTGCAGACAATGAGCAGCAATATTTTGACCAGAAGTAACTGTAAACCTGTTTGTTTGTTTACTCACTTGTAAGAATTTTATAATCTTCACACGACCAATTCCTCTTATAGAGACCAATGCTCCAACATCTAATTGTTCAATCTGCAGGGTAACATAACAGAAATTGGTTCATTAAGTACTTTCAGCGTTCTTGTGTTGTGATCCCTAACAATGACAAAAAAAAAAAAATTCAATTTTTCTTACATTTTCTATGAGAACTAGACAACCATATCTAGCAGCAAATGATGCTTCACCACGTGAATTGCTAATGGCGATTGGATCCAACACAAAATGCACGAAGAGTTTCTTTCTTAATAAAGACTGCAAGAATAGTATTAGGAGCAAAACTACAAGCACCATTTAGGTGTAGCTTATAGTCTTGTTGTAGCAATTAGAAGGCTCTATTAAAACTTACACAAGAACCAAAATGCAAGTAGAAGAAAAAGAAGTAATTATGAAGTGGTGACACCATCAAACAATGTATCCCATATACCACTTAAAATTAGACAAATCATCAATTCAAATTGACAAATGAACCATTGTACATGATTAAGGTTTCTTGGTATATGGAATGTAGGAGAGTAGCAGGGGTAAAAAACATGACATGTCAATTTTTAATAAAGGTGATATAGATATCAGTTCTCATATAGTTATAAAGATTACATAACAACAAAGCCCCGAACTATATCAGTTTATGCAACTAAGCCCCTTGCTATTATTGTATCCGAAGAAAGCCCTTATCTTTTGATTTATACCCAAAGAAACCCATATTCTTTTATTGTAATAGACCTAAAGCTAGTTGGCATTTTCTATCCACGTGACATGTGATGTAGCCATGTGATAGTTGAGGTGAATTTTTTCCATTTTCCCCTTTCACACCCGCCATGTGGCAAAGGATGTGACTTGATGATGCGGCCACCTCAGCTGCCATGTGATGACATCAAATGCCATGTAGATAGAAAATGCCAATTGGCATTAGGTTTGACCATCATTAATTTTTCGTTAAAAATTAAGGGCATTTGTGGTTACAATAAAACAATAGAGGTTTTTTTTTATGTGATTAGGTAGGAGAGTGGCACAAAAAACATTACATGTCAATTTTTTATAAAAGTGATATAGATTCTCATATATTTATACTATATAGGCTTACATAACAACAAAGCCCCAAACTATATTAGTTTGTGCAACTAAGCCCCTTTACTATTATTGCATCCAAAAAAAGCCCTTATCCTTTAATTTATACCCAAAGAACCCCCTATTCTTCCATTGTATCCACATAGGCCCTTAATCCGTAATGAAAAATTAACACCTAGCAGACCCAATGCTAGCTAGCATTTTCTGTCCACGTGACATATGATGTGACCATGTGACAGTTGAGGTAGATTTTTTCACTTTTCCCCTTTCACACCCGTCACATGGCATATGATGTGGCCACCTCAACTACCACGGAATCACGTCATATGCCATGTGGATAGAAAACGCCAACTGGTATTAGACCTGACCATCGTTAATTTTTTAATAAAAAGTAAAGGCATGTGTGGCTATAATAAAACAATAAAGGTTTTTTTTGTATGTGATTAGGGTTTCTTGGTCTATCGAATGTAGGAAAGTGGCAAGGGTAAAAAAACGACACATCAATTTTTTAATAGAAGTGACATACACATCAGTTCACAAATAGCTATGCTTAAACAACAACAATACCCCTAAACTAAATCATTTTATGCAACTGAACCCCCATACTTTTATTGAATCCAAAAAAATCCTTATCCTTTGATTATACCCAAAGAAACTCCTATTTTTTTATTGTATCTCCATAATGAAAAATTAACGGTCGTCAAACCTAATACCAATTGACATTTTCTATTCATATGGCATGAGACGTGGCCACATGACAATTGAAGTGGATTTTTTCCATTTTACCCTTTCACACCCACCATGTGGCATATGATGTAGTTTGATGACGTGGCCACCTCAACCGCTACATGACCACATCATCAATTCATGGCATATGTCACGTGGATAGAAAATGACAACTAACATTAGGTTTGATGGTCATTAATTTTTCGTTCAGGATTAAGGGCATATGTGGGTACAATAAAAAAATAAGTTTTTTTTTTTACAAATGAACGGAACCTTTTTGGGTACAAAAAAATGGATATAGGGACTCAATTGCATAAATTGACATAATCCTAGGGCTTTTTTGTTATTTAAGCCTATTTATAGAAACTTAGACTGCATCTTATTGATACTTTTACCTTTTGTTTTTCAATTTTTTGCAAGATAAATAGCAAACTGTAAATACCAAAAGCATGAACTAGCAAACTGTAAATACCAAAAGCATGAACTAAACGAAGCCTTAATGTCTTGCGGATAAGAAAAAGCAAGAGTTTTTATATCTGATGCAATGTTTGTATATAATTTACAAACATAATTAGTGAACCATAACTTGCCACTTCATCAAAACTAATAAACAATAGTATGTACTAATAAAGAGTATAAAAACAATTAGCAAAGTCACCAAACAAACGAAACTTGCATAAATCCTTCAAGTTTGCAAAGGCTAGAGACCATGAATTAATAAAATTAAGAAGTAAAAAAATTTAAAGCCCTATCTATCCGCCAATGATATGATTTGTTACAATGTCAAAGAATTCAACGGGAATCTCACAAACGAAAAACAAAAAAAGTAAACAAGTAGCATACCCCAATTAAGAAAAGGGGAAAAAATATTGAAAAATGTACCTCCTCCAATAGAGCTAGATATCTGGCTTCATACAGATGCAGTGTTTTGCTTTCCGAGGGAACAAGCACCTGCCTTCCCATTAAACATTCTTTCAGTTCAACGCTTCCTTTCACATTACACCGAAAACAATTTTGAAAGAAAACTTGCCTCGTTCATGTTGAAGGGAAGAAGCGGGAGCTCCAGGGACACCGCAGATGGGCATATACGGCGCCGTTTTGAAATGCTACGATCTCCATCTCCGGGAAAATGTTTAACCCCGTAGTAGTAAGGAAACGTGTGGGAAAAAGGGCGGGGCCTTCGGGTTTGCGATTCCCCATTTCCAAATCGGGGCTTCATACTCATACTGGTAGCATACAAGACATGGCAACTCATCACTTTTTCTCTTTTCTTTCTTATTTTCGGCTGAAGAAATTCGTTTCTACCCTTCCAATTGCAAAGCCACTGTCTTATCTAATTAGCCATGTTTTCTTTTTTTTTTTTTTTTATAGAAACCGTCTTCCCCACCTCAACTGTTTTTTTTTTTTTGGTTTGCCAATAAAATTAAATTTGAATTAGTGTATATTCTAATTCAATTACATATTAAATATTTTAAAACCTATTTTTAATTCAATTGTATTCTAACTTTGAGATCAATGCATTAAATTATCTTTAGTTAAAATAAATTAATTTTCATTAACTTGAAAAACAAAATAGTGATAAAAAATTAATTAAAATGGATAAAATTTTAATAAATTAAAAATAGAGGTGTTCATTGATGCCAGTAAGCCCAATCACCGGACCGAGCTTGAGCATGAAATTTTTGGTCAAATTTGACCCGATTAGATTATTATATTAATAAATGATGTATTTTTATTTAATATTTAAAAATATAATATAAATATATATATATAAGTATTACATTATTTTACACTTATTTTAGCTATTAAACAATTTGATTTTTAATAAAATAAAACTTTAGCTTTATTCTATTAACTCAATTAGAGTGAATAATTTAAAAATGGGATAATTAGATTTTTAAAAATCTTTTTCAAAAAATTTCAGCTTTTTCTGAGTATCTATGTCCTATTGAATCCAACTAATACAATTGTTTTTTTTTTGAATGATTTATCTTCTAAGATTTAAATAGTTAGTCTAACTGCACTCAAAAAAAAAAATAGTTACTCTAACAAATTAAGCTATAACTATAACTTTCTTCTTTAGTTCTCAAGAATTTGAATGTTTGATGAACTAAGTATAATGAGTACAAGACAATATCAAAGATATTTACCATAGAATACGAATGAAGGCAGCAGAGAAATGTTTGATCTCTGTTTTCCCTGTTTTTCTTTTCTCTTTCTTTTTTTTCTCTTTTTTCATAATTTTTAAATTCTTTTCTAATTTTTTTAACTTTTTTATTTTAATTAAAAAGTTTTTAAATTAAATGATTGTTTTAGACAGATGATGCCATTCATGGTTGGTTTTGGACGTATGACTTGTTTAATTGTAAATTTTCTCGACTATTTGAATAGTAGTAGAATAGGAGGAAAACAGGTTAAGACGTTGAGTGGGCTTGGGGCCCAGACTTGGAGCAGATTATAATCAAACCGATGCTTTGAGTGTTTGATGAGATTAAGAATTTGAGCGAGAAGATGGAGGGACCTCCGGTGAACGACTGCTGCTCTATTTGCCATGGAAGCTTCAACGTTCCTTGCCAGGCCAACTGCTCTCATTGGTTCTGCGGTGCCTTTCTTTTCCCTTTTCTCTTTTCTTTTCCATGATTAATTTTTTTTATATGTTTTAATTGAAATTTATTTGATCCATACAAGTTTTATTAGATTGAAATAATGATTGCCCATTTAGTATTCTTTTTCTTTTTTTTTTTGTTTTTGTTAATTGAAATTAGATGCATAGAATTGCAGAGTTTCTTAGATTATATTGCTTAAATTAATGGGTAAAGCAGACATGGAAAGATTGGATGGCAAAGTACCTACAAACACTTGGAATGAACTAAAAATAGTCAAACTTAAATCAAACCTGTAAGTAGCAAATGCACATGAAAATAATTCGGTTGGAGAAAAGGAAGCACTATACCCTATCTGTTGGAGAGCTCAGAGATGGTTATATAGAGTTCTTCTTAGAAGTTCTGAGTTTCCTAGAATGAGGATATGGTGGTTTTTCTGTATCAACAAGGGTCATAATCTACTATTTTTTTTTCTTTTCGGGATTAGCAATGGTGTATAAACGTTATACCATAGGTGTTAATGATCAAGATGCATGACTATTTGCGGATATGTCTCACAATGATGTTGATCATCCACAAGCAGGGATGGATTTAGGGTGGGGGAAGCTGCCCCCACTCAAATCCTAAAATGCCTTTAATATATGATAAAAAAATTTTAAAATTTTTGTAAAAATCTATATTTTTCCCCCACTAAATTGAAGAAAACAAAGTTTTTTTTTTTATATACTTTAGAAAATGAAATATCCAAGATAATTATCGTGAAAAATTACTCAACTTAAAAGTTGAAATTGTTGGATGACTTTTAATCATACTATGAGAACTCTTTTAAGCAAACTGATATATCAGATTATGCAAATATGAAAAGTATTCAAACTGTGGACTACTTAATACCATTTCAAAAATCACTTAACCAAAAGGTTTAAATAATTAGCTAGGTAACAGCCCAAAATATGTTTATCCTCCAATTAAAAATGGCAAATCTCCATATTTATTTTCATAAAAGTTAAAGTTCTTTGCCAAAAAATAATGGCAAATATGTCCATATTCATTTTCATAAAAGTTAGAGCTCCACTTTGTTGTGACCTTAACACATAGGATTTACTTTTTGTTATTTGCTTATTACTTTTTGATCTCTATTAAGTATATAATAGTAGTACAAGTAGATAGTCTATATTTCTTTGATACATATACTAATATCAACATGATATTATCTATAATGTTATTCATGAAATTCAAAAATTGAATTTGTTTAATCCTTCATTTTTTTTTTTTTTTTTGCTTTTGTACTATGTAAGTAAAAAGCAAATAAATGACTTGAATGTAGGGTTAAAAGTTACTCTTTTTCTATAAAGAAAGTTACTTGTTTTTACTGTTAAAAACAGTTTATATAGCATAAATGGGTAATTAGATTAGATTTTTATACTATGATAAAATTTGTCAAAGCTATTATCGTATTTAATTTTACCAAGTTTTGCATAGTTATTCTTAATAATTTGTGCTCCTGCTGAGTAAATTTTTTGGATCTGTCCCTGTCCACATTGCTATGTAGTATTTAGTTGAAAACTAAAAGACCATGCTTATTATCAAAATTATAAAAGTTCTATACATATCTCATTTCGCTGTCTATTTTAATCTCGTTATTTAAATAAATTATCAGGTCTTGTGGAAAAGAAATAAAAAGAGACCATGGTAGTTAGTTGAGTCTTTAGGCTTGTACTATACTAATTTCATTTTGTAATTTTCTTCTTTTGCTGGGAACCATCTAAACTATGGTCAACTATGGTTTTTTTTTTTTTTTTTTTGAAATTGAGTTTTGGCGTTCCATGGGTTGTTAAATCACTGAATCTTATGATACTCGGAATCCCAGTCTTATCAGAATTACTGAGTATAACTCTTACACAAATGTGTGTCCACAAAGGCATACAAATACTTGTAGTTCTAGAATTGTTGGAGTCAATTTAGTAACAATAATGTTTTTCTTTATATCTGTGAGAAATTTCTAGCCTGCGTTGTTCTTCTGTCCTTTTTCCTGTTCTTTCCCCTCATTTTTCAGCACATATCAAGTAATTCCAGAATCTGCCACACCTAACCAACCCTCCTTTGTAACCCCAAAGTCCCATCTTACTAAGTTCATGTAAATCTTTTCTTTTTATAGCATAAACAGGGAATTTTTTCTTTAATTTCTTTTTTGATTTGTATCTATTACTTTAAATTGCCGTTGTCCTTTTAAAACCTCTAAAACCACACGGTGCTAGCTTAATCAACTTATCACCCTACCAAACCAACCTTTGATACCATACTTCTGTATGCATGTCTTATTTTTATTAATAAATTTATTTCATTTATTATTTATTTGCTTTGCTTTCCAATTACTCTTTCAATCTCTAGTCTGAATGAAACCAATTCCAATACATGTTAAACCCTATCCCTCACTTTTTTAACCTTTACAAACTGCTAAGTCTTTTATTTTCTGTAGCTATGGCTATTACATAACCCGTGTTGGTCAGACCACTTCAATTTGCTCTATATGATAATCTCTTCTAAAATAATATGGCATCGATTATCAGTAAGACTATTCAGTAAAAACAACTTTTAGTTCCAACTATTGTTGATTATGAAGTAATTCTACTATTTCCCTTCTAATTAGGCAATTGTATTATGCTTGTTTGGCATCATGGATCCTCACTTCACCCATGTAAATGCCCCCTGTGTCGACGTCACATTACTTTGTTGGTTCCTGGTGAGGCCTCTTTAAGGGAGCGTCATAACTCAGCAGTTGCTGAGATTCTGGAAAAGGTTGAAAAATACAACCGATACTTTGGTGGACAATCCAATGGTCTCATTCAGGTATGTGCATGTTTGTTTGTATTGAATTTGCTATGCAGCTTAACAACCTTTATTCTTTGATATAACCTTATTCCAATTAGTGGTTTTATATATTAGCATAAGGTTATTAATTATTTTCCCTTTTCCATTCTTTTTTTTTTTCTCAAAATAATAATTCAACCTAATGCCTGGCCTGAGTGTAAAAAGGTTTACTTATCTACTCCGTTTATAGAGTGGATATGTACATTGATTAAGAAAACTTTGACCATTTAAATAATTTGATCTCATTTTTCGAAAAGCCCTTGACCACAGAATAAGAAAGTGTAACTTTGAGGGTAACAACAGAAAGTATGATTTTTTTTTAAAGTGTCACTATCGTTTTGACTCAAAGTAAGAACCAGGTTCTACTGCACTGCTCCTAATCAACAAAACTGTATGATAATCCTAACTTTCAAGAAAGGAACTTTGAAGGATGACCGAGTACAATGTGGTAATCCCTAGCATAAACAAACATAAAATTAGGACAATGAATAATTCTTTGTGGCCTATGCAAAGAATTTCCTAAAATATCCACTGTCGAATGGAGATCATAATTCTAAACTCTGATATTTAATCTTGACTTTCCCAATATATAAATTATCTGCATCACATGCCACTCTGGTTGTTTAAAGTTTTTAAGTTTTTTGTTCTTGCTCATTGTGAGCAGTCTTTGTACCAACTAGCATTTTGAACATTCTTCGTACATCTTCAACACTCTCTAGCACTTACTATAGTTATGTACCAAAATAATTCAATCCTAGGACTGACCTATTAGCACAAAATTCAGAAACAATTGTTAGGACTTTCAGTGTTTTGACTTTTTTGAGAGGTACTCTAATCTGACATCTGAATCCCAGTTTCTCTTTCTTGCAGAGACTGCAAGACCTTCCTTTCCTGCTTCGCAGGTTGTTACGAGAAATGACAGATCCTCAGAGATCTCTTCCTCTTGTCATCAAAGCTCGTGTATATCTTGCAGTTAAGTTAGTTAACCTCATCTGGATCATTTTTCACATAACATATGCCTTTATTGAAGAGTTATCTTTCTTATAACATAATAACTTCTAAGAGCTTTGGCTTTTCTTCTGCTGAACTCAAAGGAGCCTTTAGATTTATAATGCAGTACCTGTGCTAAATTAATGCTTTTAAGTACAGCCATGGCGCACTTGTGCATGTTTAGATAGAGATTGCTCACTTTTTGGGGCCTTTTTCCAGACACTTTACCTTTATCATTGCCCTGACTTTTCATCTTCCTTGAACGTATGCCCAATACGTATCTGATGGACATGGGCATGAGGTCCAACTCTCCAAATGTATTGAATAACTAAAAAAATTTTGAACTTAGCGACGCTGGACACATAACTATATCCAATACTCACTCCCAAGTCTGAGTAACATAGGCTTTGTGCATACACATACTTCCTCCAACCCTTTCAAATTGTCACTTGTTGAATTTTCTTGCACTTTAAGAAGTTACAAGGAGAAATGATGATATGGAAAAGTTGCTGTTAAATTGTGTTGATCAATTGAATCTCTTTTATTTCATTTGTGTTTGAAGCATTTTAGGTCAGCAGGAAAAAATGTTGATTAATCCTGTTAAACACTAATCTGGCTGGCTTTTAGTTCTTACCAGAACAGAATCATTAAGTCCTTTGCAAACAATAGCAACAAAAGTTTGGAATATTAGACATGCTGCAAAAGTAAGAAACATTGTTGCTTTATTATTCTTTAACTAGATTCAAATATGAATTTGGGAAGTTTAAAAATACTAGTGATGTATTCTAGTTTCAGATTTCAAGATTAGGCAGGGGAAATATTTTCTTTTTTCTGTACTTGCAATGTGACTAGTAATAATTATAAGAAACTTTCAAAAGAGATTTGACAATGAGTTTAGGGACTCGTTGAAAGATAATGGGCTTGAAGGTAACAAGAAGAAAAAAAATCAGTAACATTTCCTATAAAAAGTTTATTATTTCCCATTTTTTCTATTATATTATGGCTCTTTAGCCATATCTTGGACCATCATGCCATGTGTATTTTGATCTGATTGCTGAAGCATAAACAACAGCATAATTTACTGTAACATCAGCAACGATCTTACTGATTGGATTTGCTAATAGCGGTGCAATCGATCTGAACTGAGCTGAGTCTGAAGCTGTTCAGGCTTTGGCTTGAGCTCCATGTGAGTTTGAAAATTTCATATTCAAGGATGGCATTTTAAAATTTGAAAAACCTCGATTTGGTGTAGTCTCTTCCTATATATATATATGATCATATTAATAGGTTCACAAGTCAAGCTTCTGTAGGCTCAGATTCGAGCTTGATTTTCTAAACAAGCCTAGATTTTTACTCAGTTTGGCTGCTTTGGTAAATGAGGTTGAGCTGAGCTAAGCTCTAGCATTTGCATGCCTTTTTCTATACCTAAATGCAATTGGTGGGCATCAAATAGTTGTTATTGAATTTGTTATAGAAAAAACATCACGTTGCCAGTTAAATTAGATCTTTTAGAGTAAAATGAATAATTTGTTAGATTCTATGTTTCTGTTTATTGCTTCAGCTGTTTAGTGTAGCGTTTAATTCATGGAAATTAATTATCTTTTATCAAGTTTGGTATAGATATGGTCTTATTTCTCGTTCTTCTGCACAGATGTTCTTAAGTACCATCTACATATTCAGCCCCATAGACATTATTCCTGAAGGTACATCATATTTGGGTTAATTATCTTGGGATGATTGTTTGGTAACTAACAGTTGCTTGACATCATAAATGCTTGGTGTTGAATCACAGCAATCTTGGGGATAGTTGGCCTCTTGGATGATCTTCTTATAGTTCTCGTCTGCTTTCTCCATGTTGCTGCCATCTATCGGTCTGTTCTCTACTATCGTCATGGAGGTTCTTGAAGTTTACTGGAGCGTTGATATAGGTAAACTCACAGAACGCTAAACACACATAATGAGTTGGAAAGTATATAGTTGTATGGGTAGTGAATTAATTAGGATTACTTTCAAGTAGTTGTAAGTGTAATATAGCAAAGTTGTTTGTTGAGTATAGTTCTACTTGACAACTTGTGCATTTGACTTGTGTTGATAACCGTTACACAAAAATTTGATTTTTTTTATTTATTTTTTCAAAAGTTTATCATCTGCTTACTGAAAGTTATTGTGAGCCAGACTAGAGGGCTGAATGTGCACGACGACTAAAACCTTGAATGGTCAGTTGAATGTATTGTTTATCATGTGTTACCCCCTGCTTCTCACCTTGAGTGGTCAATTTATGCTGTTTAAGATAAGTTTCCTGTGCCAAACCTTGATTGGTCTTCCCCGCTTAAAATCTGGCTCATAGACTTACAATGTTGGTGACCCAACAACTGTAACATAGCCTTCAGATTTATTGAATACTTCTTTTGCTCTTGATACCCACTTCTCTGCCCCTCTTAGTGCTCCTTTCGATACCCTTCCCATTTTCTCCAAATAGCTCACACTTTTTAGTAGTTTCAAAACATGGTTGGGGACAGTTTCAGTTTTTCTTGCCATTTCATCAGACAAAACCCACAAGTAAGCAATGGTTAACGCAAAGGTTGACGAACTGCAGCCTCAGTTGCTCCTGCTCATTCTCTTCCACACACTTTGTTGTTATGATTTAACATCTGCAATTGTCAACATTGAATATGTGACTGCCTCTTACTAGTCGGTTGGAATAATGGCAGCCAATTCCTTGGCTTCACCTTTTTGCTGGAGAAAAAGTGACCAAATGTGTTGAGGATTTTGGATTAAATCTCTGCTATATATAAGTAGGGGTGAATTGCTAATATAAGTCGAGTCCTCTTGTGGCTTGGCTTGCAAACAGATGCCATGATTTGGTGAAATGAGCAAAAGATAGTCACTTGGATGGCCATGGGAGGCAGCTGCTTCTTGCAACTATAAGATTCAGAGGACATGCTTGATGGTGGCACGCAACTTGGGGACCAGGGTCTAGAAGGAAAACAAGATGTCATACGTCCGAAATTCGTAAATTGAAAAAAAAAATTCAAAGACGAATCATGTGCCGTCCTGTTCACTTAGAAGGCATCATTTAAGTTAGTCATATAATTAACTACAAAATAATTAATTTATTGATTAATTCTCTCAAAGACACGTACGTAGATCAATTAAAATTCATTTATAAGTCATGTATTTATCTCTTGTGGTAATTTAAATATTAATATTGGATGAATTAAAATTTGTCGATTAATTATTTAATATTTTGAAATGGAGAAAATTATAAATGTGACTGCATCTTAGATTTCTCTATTTTGTTCATCTAGAATATTATCTCTTGTTGTTGATCTTAGGTAAGATCAACAAAATTAATAGCAACACACTTTTGTCCATTTCAACAACAACAACAACAACAAGAGATATTTAAAAATTGAAATAATATTTTAAATATTTTCATTATTTTCAAATACTCATTTACTTGAGTGTTCATTTCGAAAATTAATAAACTTTCGTGTAATTTCAATTAAAATTTAGTGAGGTAAGGATATTTTACCCTAAAATTTAACATAACGCTAAATATAATAAAAACTATATCCTAAATTTAAGTTAATAAAGTATTAACATATTAAAGTAACTTATTATATTAACTTATTTTTATATTAAGTTATCAATATATTATATTCTATATAACATATTTATTAATATATATTATATAGTCTATACGCTATAGTAACTTACTTTTTATAAGTTATTAATAAATTATAGTAATATAGCATAACTTATATTAACATAGTAAGTTATATTAAATTATTAATATTAGTATACTATAGTAGTATAACTTATATTACTAAAGTAACTTACATAGGTAATTGAATATAATAACTTATTAATATACTATATATTGATATATTAATGAGTTAGTGTTATTATATTATTATATATAACAATATAATATTATACTATATGTATTATATGACTTCTTAGTGTACTTATATACCATATAAGTATATATTAACTATATATAGTAATATATTAATACACTATACATAGTATTAGTTTATAGTTATACACTAAATATAATAATATATATTAGTACAATATACATATATATTAATTATATGTAGTAAATATTAATAAAGTATACATTGTTAACAGTTATACATTATATAATATATATCTTAACACATTATACATAATATACTTATTAATATATTATTTAGTCAAAAATTATATATTAACAATATACTATATTAATATTTTAGTAAAATTATAAGTAATAATGTAATATGCGGTAACATAAAATACAATATTAATATATTATTAAATAAATTTAAAAAACAAGAAGAAGTTAAAAAATCAGTTAAAACTGATTTAATTGACTAAAGTTGGGTAATTTAAAGTCGGTTCAATTGGATTAATTTTTTAAAAAATGTTGATTAAGTTGATTAATGATTTTCTTTAATCAAATTAAACGATTCAACCGAATGCTTACCACTAAATGTAAAGTGTGTTGACGATCCGACAAGTGCGTCTTGAAAATAGAGAAAGTGGATTCTTAGAATTGAGTCTCTAAAGAGGCTGACAATAAATTGAAGAAATATTCGTAGATTGAGAAAGTGCAAATGATGTTGCTAACCAATTGGGCAAAAATAGGGTGTAAAGGGAGAAAGACTTTATTCATATTGCTCCACAAAATTGGTGATTGTAATTTCATGGGTTGCTTTTGGGTTGGAGATTGGATTGTTTTGTGCGTGCTCTGTTGATTGCTTATAAATGATTAGTCTGGTATTGTATGCATTGAAGGCTATGGCATGATCCTGCTCTCTTCGCATTGTCTGTTGTATGTCCAGTTTTGCCTGTTTATGGGCAACGTCGGTTCCACGAAGGGTGATTGATGTGGTATTTTTGGGTTCTATCTATGGTAATAAGAGGTTGTGTTTTTTCCTTGTAATGTTCTCTAGATTGAAGTTCTGGAGGTTACTATGCTAGCCTTGTATATTAGCATGTTAATCACAGGTTTTATTAAGGATGTTAACGGGCAGGGTACCTTATAATTTGAAGGTACCCGAACCCTAACTTTATAAAAAATCAACTATCTGAATAATTTTAAAATTATTATCCTAACTCTAACTCTATTATATTTTTACTACCCTATAATTATCCTAATCCGTTTAAAAACCTGATTAGATTAAAAAATTATTACAATCTTCTTCATAGGTATCTAATTACCTAAACTCGTATACATATACAATAATATTTTTTTACGTATTTTATAAAATTAACTACTAATTAAATTAATAAAATAATAATAATAAAATTTAAATTTAAATAATCAAAAACAAAAATCTTAAACATAAACTTAAACAACTAAAATAAATATCCATACAACGATATAAACTTAAATAACTATACATAAATATCCAAA
>NC_030857.1:17617400-17625988 GCF_000208745.1 Theobroma cacao | reverse complement strand
AATATAGTAATTATATTTCTTATAATATTACTCAATATATATAATATATATATTTAAAAACATTTCAAGTTAATTAATAATCATAGTTTAATGAATTAATTTAATTAACTATATAAGTTTATCTTTAATTACATGAAATTAAAAAAATAGTTAGATTCCAAAACTATTCTAAATTCAAAGACTCTCTTTAAATCTATATATTATAAGTTATAATTTTTGTCATCTTAACCCAAAATAAAAAGTAAATACATTTTTATTAAAAATGTATATAATTGTAATTATATTCCTTTATAATATGATATGATATTCATATTATTTAAACATAATTAATAATCTAATAATATTTTTATTTATAAATATTCATATAATCACATTAGTAATTTAACTAACTATATTTTTAACATATTTGTCAACATTTAATAAAAAAATTATTTGTCAAAATGGTAGAGAGTTTGGGTGCTTTCCTTCCTTACCTGGGTTTGAGTCCAATTAGCATCAATTTTATTCAGCTATTTAAATTGTGAATACCCTATAATAAAATACCCATTGACATGCCCCATCAACTTTCTTAAAAAAAAAAAAATTTTAACAATGTTACCCATTTGAGAACAGTAATAAAACAAAAATTTTATTTGAACAGAACATTTTGTAATGTTGTGTGATAAAATATTATATTATAAAAATGTATGAGAAATTTATCCAAATATTTAAATATATCCAATTTGTACATAAAATCTAATTGCATTCAATAAAATTTTTTTAAAACATTTATTTTTAATTCTAAAAATATCAAATAATTTATAAAATTTATATTAAAACAAAATTTTAATTATATAATAATTGAAATATTAATTATCTTTTTATGAATTTTTTTTTATGGCAGTTAGTGAGCAAAGGGCTTCTGTTGTGAGGAGATATTTTGTCCACAAAACCAAAATATCTTGAGTCAATCACTCGCTCATCCGTCTCCTTCACATGTGCAACGCTCCTTCTCTCCCCTCTTCCGCCACGCAAAAGCAGAAGAAGATATGGGGCTGGCTTCAACACCCTCCTCCTCATCCTCCGTGCTCTCCACCTCCCTTTGCGCAACCAGAAGTAGCTCTCTCCCGCTCCGCCACAGTCGTCACCATCACCTCCGCTTCCTCTCAACTTTTGTACGGTTCACTTGTCCTTTTCAACTCTTTCTTTTTGAACATTTGTTTCTTTAATTAATTGATCATTATAGAAATTATCTGCAAATTCTGACTCCAACCTTTCAGTTTATGTTCAGAGAAACTGCAATTTAAATTGCCGGGGATCATCGGGTAGGAGTTCTGCTGAGAGAGTGAGGTGCAGTGCAGTGAAAGTGGAAGACGACATAGATGATGAAGCATGTGAGTTGGTGAATGGGGTGGAGCTTTCCATCGGGGAAGGCGATGATAACATCCAAGCTTATCTCTTTAAGGCTGTCAAGAACAACAATGGAACATGTGTGTTGCTCTTATCTGATATCTTTGGGTTCCAAGATTCAGCCACCAGAGATTTTGCTTACCAAGTTGCCTGCCATGGTTACAAGTATGTTTCTTAACCTTGAAACACCCAAAGGTTTCCTCTGCTTATTAATCCCATCTTTAATTTTTTATTTAATCCGAATGTCGCTTTATATCGCATATAATTTAATGTTGCATGCAGTCAGATGATACTAGTGATGTGATAGACACGACCATGTCACATTTTCATCATTTATATTAATATTATCTAAAAATAAAATAATAAATAATATTTTAATTAATGATAATCAATTAATTATTAATCATATCAATTTAATAAAAATTTATTTTAAAATTTTTAAATAATTCAGTAACTTTTTCGAATATTATACCCTAATATTCAAGTGAAATTTGCAGCGTCCTTGTTCCGGACTTATTTCGTGGGGATCCCTGGGCAGAGGGCCGGCCGAGAACAGTGTTAGAACAATGGTTGGCTAGCCAAGATCCGGAGAGGGTTGCAAAGGACATTGCTACCTCAACAAAATGGATAGTTGATGAATTTACAGCAGCAGGAATTTCAAAGAAACTTGGTATTATTGGGTTTTGCTTTGGAGGTGGCCGAGTCATAGACGTTTTAGCTGCAGACCAGGGTGCATATTTCAGCACCGCTGTCTCATTTTATGGAACCAGGATGGACCCATCTGCAGCATCTAAAGTAAAGGTGCCTGTCTTGTTCATTTCAGGGGACAATGACCCGCTTTGTCCAGTTAGTGTTTTGAGTGAGTTTGAGAAGAGCATTGGCCAGGGGTCTAGGGTGGTAATCTTCAAAGGAAGAGGTCATGCCTTTGCACATCGACCTGGATCTCCTGAAGAGGATGGAGATGCAGAGCAGGCTTTTACATTGATGAGAAATTGGCTACATGATGGCCTCCTTGTAAATACCTGAGACTGCAACTATGTTTATTGTTATGTTGTATGTTGTTAGAGGTAGAATTGGTACAGCTGATTATGACTACTGCATCTTTCTTACCATGCTCTCGGAGATTGATGTACATGCCCAAATAGCAACCTGGTTTGGATGATTTAGTGAAAATCGGTTCAGTTCGATCCGAACCTAAATAGGCCCACTGAGCATTCATAGGATTCTAGGCTCTTCACCCGGTTGAACCCTCAAATTACCACCCAAGAGAGGTTTGGAGGAAATTTTGATCTCCATGCACAAAGGATAAGAAAGCAAGAACAATATAAGCTCTGCTATTGACAAGTAGATTTAAAACCATCCTTTTCTTCTCCTCTTTCCACTGTGTTTTGTCTAGCTTCAATATGCGTAAAAAATTGACCATAATTTGGGTTCTTTACGCAAAGCTTGCTCCATTTCACACAAACTAGGGTGATACAAGCTCTAAGATTTTGTTTAGATTGAAGGAAGAGAATAAAAAGGGAGGGAAGGGACACTTTTAGTTTGAGCAACATTTTAATAAAACGATGAGGTTCTTCGAGAACTAATTGCATTCATCCACAATCCTCTAAAACTCCCAATCTTATTAAACTCTTCAAATTAAAGGAATTTGGGGAAGCCTTCTCTGCCTCTCTTCCACTAATAATTTGAAAAGCTAATCTAGATTCTCTACATCCTTTAATATTGTACTGTCTACCCAAATTTTAGCCACAAAAGACCATTCTGTCCAGTTGTCCCATATGACCCAAATGAGAAAGCAGAAAATAGGGGCCTGGGAGAAGAAAAAACATATGACCTACAATAAATATAAGATAAAGAGATTAAAAAATTAAGACCTACATATACATCCTTAACTTTCCTATGCAATAAGGCAGCTGAAAAGGAACTTCACATATCAGACAGCACTCAGCAGGCCAAACAAGTACAACTCTTAACAATGATCACACAAAATTCAAGCCTGCAACAGGAATTATTTTCATTTTCCCCTCCAAATTGTGTTCGCTCATGATATAATTAGAGAACAAAAGAAAACAGGATTGATACCAAATTTTTGGTGCATCATAATTGTTTACCCACCAACAACAATGTTTGTACTACAAATTCAAGACATTTCTGGGGAAGAAAGACTAGAAATATCAACTTGTGAAAATTCTGAATTTAAACTGTCAACTTAGAGGAACTTCAAAACATCAACTCACTCCTGTCCATCCTGGAAAGCAGACAGAGAACTAAATAAACTTTCTTATAGAGATTATTGCAACATATATTGAGTAAAATTCACATAAAATAAATTTGACAAACAACTTTCATAGACTGATTTTTTTGAAAACTAGTCAAACTTAATAGACTGCTACTAAAAGTGTCAGAAAATTTGACATCTACTGCAGACATAACTAGTGCTTAAACTGCCAAGGCTGTACATAATTATCATCCAAGAGACTGGGTGGCAAAGCACCAATTGGCTATGCTTGGGCATTGTTACTAATTTTTTCCCTTGGGTGCAGCCAAATTGATTTTGCAGAAAGCTTTCCATCTAAATGCTTTTCATAAAAGTTTAAAATTCTCTAAACATTTCACAACTAGTTTAGTTTTTTAATATTCTGAGAAATTTCATCTTTTAGGATTACCTTGTCTGAATTAACAGTTGTTTAATACTATATAATGGTTGTTTTAAGTCCACAGCAGTTATTAAAAATAAATAAGATGAAAAATATACACCAGAGAGATGGCTTAAGGATTTGTTGAACTCCAAGAAAAAGAGGCAAGAGAGAGAGAGAGAGAGAGAGAGAGAGAGAAGAGAGGAGAGCACCCTATACTTGTCAATGTTTCAATAGTATGGTATAACACTGAGTAGGTAATTGACCTAAAGATATCTTCCCATCCATTTTCTCAGCTAATGCCTATAAGCAAGTTGCAATAACCAAAAGAACTCTACTCAAACAGCTCACATGCACCTTAGGAGAAGAGTTCATGTCAAAATATCAGATAACTGACACATACCAACTTTTCAGTATCCCAAAAAGACTCCAACTTCCTATATTAAAAATTTATGAAATATGCCTTGGTGTGTAAATTTGATCCATCAGTATCACACTATTACAGTACATCATTCTCTTTTAGTTCTAGTTATTATTATAAGAAATTATCTTAGGATAAAATTTCTCATCATCGCAAATTATTTGATTCAGGTTGCTGACTCCTATATGGCTCTAACATCATTGGTTGGGAATGGGTGTTGAAGTTGAAGAAATCATAAATGAGTTATGTAATTTGGGCAATCATAACCTAACCCAGAATGGCACTACTATTGCTGATGCATATCCACCCATTTGACACCTTAAAAACTATTAACAAGTTTATGAAAATTTTAACTTTTGTATAGACAAAGGATAACCACTAAAAACAACTAAAACATGAAAGTACGACCTTGAAAAGGAAGCGGTCCAAAAGATTAAACTCTTAGTTGAATAAAACATTAGTCCTACCTGAGGAGCAGGAGCATCTGCAAGTTTAGGAGGAGCCAAAGTTGCAGAAGATCCATCAAAAATACGAGAACAATCTGTGTATGCAGATCCAATTCCAATCCCAGCACCAAAAGCTACAGCTGCCCATCGAGTCACTGGACTCCCTGGTATGACAAATCAAAATGCATCAATATTATGAATTCAAGGAAGGAAAGTACAAAAGAAAGCACAGAATTAACAACGCTTGGGTAGAAGACTACCATAAAAAAATTCAATGTAATCAAAGGGACCAAACAATAAAAGTTAAAACGCATAGTCAGTTTAAATGTTTAGGCTTTTCTTGGTAGGAAGGATGGAAAGGAGGAAGGAAGGAAAAATTTAAACTCAATGGTTAAGCTACAAAATAGGAAGGTGGTCATGAAACACAAGATTTAAAACCTTTCCCTTTCCATCCTCGCTGCGAAGCAAAACCTTAATCCACTTTATCATTAATTCTAGGCAATCTACAAAGATGGCAAAATTTAGCTTCTAACAGGAGCTAGTTCTGCTGTTGGAATACAAGTCAGTGAAGTAAGACGCACACATAGGGATGCAATCACTGCTCAAATATCTTAAGATAAGAGCATGATATGGTATCATCGATCACACACTGATCCTTAAGGAAGCCACTTGGTCTATAATGTTTCCAATTAAATGTATATTAATGAGCAGGTATGTTCATGTATATGCATGTGCCTAAATATCTACATCCATATCTATGAATGAGGATGCACATGCATGTAAACTTTAAAAGCAAACACTAACAGAACATAATTCCATGTTGCAGGTACAAAACCAAAGGCACTGAGTTAATTAATTACAATCTAATGAAACAATTGCAAGACCCTTGGCATTCAAAACAGACATAGCTCCATCCAATTTCAGACATTATTAGATATCGCTGTATCACATCTTATCCAAAACTGCTGGCTGGCAGCCAGAAGTTCAGAAGACATTTCTAGAACCTAATAGACCAATCTGCAATCACTAGAACTACCACAGATCCAAAAACCATCAACTGTTTGGGCATCTGGCTTAATCTATAACTTAAAGACGCTAAATTCTAATTAATTACAATTCTTTTCAACAATTAAGCAATTGAGCAGTTCAAAAACGATGTCTTGAAAGAAATCAATTTGGGGGAAAGAGAGACGAACTGAAGAAAAGGAGGCCGCCAAAAGCGCCAGCCAAGGATGAGTAAACGAAGCGGCGGACAGTCAGATCAAGGCAGGCGTCCCATTTTGCGTTAACGTCATACTTTGCCGGCATCAAGTCCTTGTCCTCTGCCATTTGCCTTTTTTATTTTTCAATTACCACTATAATTATTCCTTCTTCTTCCTCTTATTGTTCCTTTGATTCCTTCTTCTTCCGCTACGTTGCTTCTAGCTAGGTAACGATCGTTGCGCTCTTTGCCTTTCCTTGGCATTCGTCTGTGCGAATTCGGGAATTGTCCGTCTCCTTACTTTTTCGGGTCTAGGGTTCCACATTTTGGGCTGGCAAATCTGGGCCTTCAAATCTACGTTTGGGCTAGCTGTTTTGCAAATCTTATTTTTTTAGAAAATAAATAATGATAAAAAATGAGTTAACTCCACACAAAAAATCAACAAGAGAAAAATAAAATGGGACCGAGAGAGCGTTTCTTAACATACTTTAACTAATTTTTATTAGACATAATATATAAAAAAAGTCTCTAAATTATTTTAAAAAATTTAAACAAATTTTTATATTTTTATTATGTTCAATCAAGCTTTTATATTTTTATTTTGAACCAAATAAATGTTTATACTTCAATTTTGAGTTAAATAAACTCTTATAACTAATGATTGACTTAATCTAACTGTCATTTGTTACTCTATTCAACGTGACGTTAATATGACATGTTAAAATATCATAATTTATGATAATGTAATATGTTGGTGTATCATAATTGATGATGATATGACTTATTAATTTGATATGATAACATGACAATGTGATATAACTTACTAATTTGGTATGATAACATGACAATGTGACATTTTTCATCCTTCACATCAATGACGTATCAATGTCATGTGTATATAAAATGACAAATAGCATTTTTTACTAATAAAAATTAATCAATCATTCATTATAAAGAGCTTATTTGATTTGGATTTTAAACCCGTTTAAGGAATTTGACCTTTTTCTCTTTTTATTTTTGTTTCTATTTCCATTTTTATTTATTTATCTTTTCTTTCTTGCATGCACATATTTAAATTTGAGAAATTATTTCAAAAAAATTCTTTGAATAATAAAAATTATAAAAATAACATTTGTTTTTTTAAATACACATTTAAACCTATGAAACTATTTAAAAAATGCTACTTAGGAATAATGAAAATCGTGTTAAATTATTAATTAATTTCATTCAAAATATAATTATTTAGAATAAATATTTTTAAAATGGGAAATTTTAAAGAAGTTACAGGTGGTGATTTTCTTAAATTTTTCAAAGTGAAAATGATTATGGGACCTTACCAAAAGTGATGGGGGAAATCTCATATTTATTATTACAAGAAGACTTATTTCTAAATAATTAATAAAATATAAAAAATAATAAATATAATAATAAAATACTCTATAAATTAGAAATTAAACCTATGATAGAATTTCAATGAAGTTGTAGGTTAAATTTTTTTTTTTTGAAATTCTTAAGTGCGGAAAACATTTTAAAGTTTCACCAAAGTTTCGAAAAAATTAAAAAAAATCAATAAAAAGATTTTAATTTCTTATTCAATAAAATGTTCATATCACATCACATACATTTTAATTTTGATAATTCAAGCAAATAAAGTCCACAAATGATAGAATCTTCCAAGGAAATTTTACTGACAAATTTATTGAAAATTCTCAAAATAATAAAATATTTCTAAAATTCAATCAAAGTGTTAGGATAAAAAAAATCAATATAAAAGTTTTCATTTGCTATTGCATAAAATTGGCAAGTCTTCAAGTCATGAAATGAATAAATAATTCAAAATATAATTGGTAAGAAGTTGGGATAATAGTAACATCGCAAAAAATTAAAAATAAAAAATTAGAAAATAAAAAAATGAAAAATTGAGGGAGAAATAATGGCATGAAAAGAAAAACAATCAAATCAAAGCCTCTTCCATAAACAATCAAATAAATCGGATAATAGAGTTCTTTCCAGAAAATAAATGATGTTCTTAAATACTTTCATGTGAGGAGAATTTAATAATATAATAAAAAAGGAAAACTGAAAAAAAAAGTCAAGAAACAAGGTTAAATATGAAATTAAAGACTATTTATCAGAGTTTTAAAAAATAACACATGATTAATTGACATTGTTCTTTGAATAAACATTATCCGACACTTTCGTTAGCGTTTGGTATGAGGGAAGTGAGAGCACATTCCCTGCAATGTGTCCAATTAAATTACATTGCAGTGTTTGTTTTGCAACAGACCACTGCAATGTAAGATTACAATGCAATCACATTACAGTCAAGAGATGTAATGTGATTGCAGTACAAAACCAATGCAATCACATTACATTGCACTCTGCAATGTTCTTAAAGACACTTTTACCCTTCAACTTTATTACTTTGTTAAAAATATTTTATAACGTTATAATTAAAATAAAAAACATTAAAATAAAATATATAATATAAAAAT
>NC_030857.1:17574102-17615521 GCF_000208745.1 Theobroma cacao | reverse complement strand
CCTACTCGTGGGAACTACCCACGTCACCAAATATAAATCGGGACTTCAGGTCCCCCTTTACCTACTCGTGGGAACTACCCACGTCACCAAATATAAATCGGGACTTCAGGTCCCCATTTACCTACTCGTGGGAACTACCCACGTCATCAAATATAAATCGGGGCTTCAGGTCTTCATTTACAATCAAATATCAAAAATTATTGCAATTTCAAGTATTTGCAAAACATAATAGTTTGTAAACAATATAATCATAAATCAGGGTTATGCATAATTTATTTCAAAGCATGGCATATTTACCAAATCAACATGCAAAATGAAATAAATAATTTATCATCAACTTCTATGAAACAAAACAAGGCCATTGGCCTAAACATAACACAAACTTGCAAGTTATAATTTTGAAGTGAAAACCAGTCAAAGGTTTGTTTTCCCGTATTTAAAAATATGTAGATATATATATTTATATATTTTAAAGAAAAACAGATATAAAATCCTTGTCACAAGCACAAACAACCTAAGGCTTTCTACCAACTCATACTGTCCACAATTTCATCAACTATCAATTGTAACATATATAACATTTCATAGGGAAATAATTTTAAAATCTAGCACCCACTCACCTCACAATAGCGGGACGCTACTTCGCTATTGGTTCTTGCGTATATTTGGCTATATTTTTTTCTACTGCTGCTCTTTCTCTCCTTCTTCTTTTTCTCTTTCTTTTTTCTACTCTGTCGTGCTCTCTCTCTCTTTTTTTCTTCTTCTTTTTCTATTTCCTTTTTTTCTTCTCTTTCTCTTTCCTTTTTCTACTTCGTCGTCGTGCTTCCTTTCCTTTTCTTCTTCTCTTTCTCTTTCTTCTTCTCTTTCTCTTTCCTTTTTTCTGCTCTGCCGTGCTCCCTCTCCCTTTCTTCTTCTCTTTCTTTTTCCTTTTTCTGCTTTGTCGTGCTCCTTCTCTCTTTTTTTTTCTTCTCTTTCTCTTCTCTCCTTTCTCTCCCTCGGGTCCCCTACTCTTTTCCTTCTCTTTCCTCTTCTCTTTCTTTTTCTCTTTCTCCCTTGTCTTTTCTCCCTTTTTTTTTGGCAGCATTGACTTTTCTTCTTCTCTCTCCTTCTTCCTTCTCCATTTTCGCTGGCCCCCCACTCTATTCTTCTTCTCTTTTGTCTTTTCTTTGTGAGTGGGGCATCACATTGGTGGTCCCAAAGTCTGTGCTAGAAGGGAGTGAATAGCACTTTTGGAATGATATGAAAATTCTTTTTAAGTAAAGAGCCGATTAAAGGAATTTGAAAATGAAAGTTTAAAACTTGCTAGATGAATGATTTATGTGCTAAGAGTAAGAACAAAATAAAAGAAAGTAAACAAAACACAATGATTTATAGTTGTTAAGTCCCTTTAACCTACATCCAGTACTTTGATCTCCCAATCAAGAACATTCAAACCAATTCACTAAAATCAGTGAAATTCTCAAGCTTCCACCAAGCTTTTACAATGGCTTATCATAGGCTCAGCCACAACCTTTAACAATGGTTTTTCCTAAGATCAACCAAAATCCAAAACTAACGTTTCTAAGGCTCAGTTAGAACCTATAACAACAATCAAGCTAACCTAAGCTTAATCTACCCCTTAGAGTGCCTCACACACTCTAAGTAAACGAGAAATGAAGAAAAGATGAAGTACAAATTATCACTTAGTTGATATAAGATGTACAAAGTTAAGCTTAAATATTTTTTCAAAGGATAAGAGTGAAATATAACTGTAAAGAGAAGGTTTTTGGTCTTCTAAGCTCAAAATCACTTTAGATAACTTCTCTTTATCATTTTTGATTGTTGGAGAGGTTTTAAATACTTGAAAAATCATTTTTGGTAGTTGGAGACAGAAACTAGCTGTTTCTAGCCGTTATTTTATCCTTTTGTGCTTAAATTCAAATGCACAGACAATTCTTCATTAATCGACTAAAGGCAGGCTTTAATCGACTAAGTCTTCTCTGACTTGCACATTACTTCTTTGTGTTAACCAATTAACAGGAGCTTTAATTGATTAATAACTTTATGTTTTCAGGCACCTTCAAGCACTGTTTTTGACCAGCCTTTTTTCAACAAATTAATACTCATTTTAACTGATTAAAACTTCTCTCCATTTATCCTTAATTGTTTAAAATGGGCTCCAACCAATTATGAATTCTTCAATTTTAGATCTTTTGGTTTGGTGCCTTAGACGATCATCAATATTTTGAATTTGAATTTTGGCGCTTCTTGACACTTTAACTTTGACTTTTAACTAGTTAATTTCTTTCCTTTAACTGATTAAAAGGCTTCTATTTTGCATCTAGCACCTGCTTAACTAATTAAACCTTGCCTTAACCAAGTTAGACCTTTCAGTTTGTTCTTAGTGTAGCGTCCAGAATTACTTTAATTGATTAAGAATTTGTGTTAATCGGTTAAGACTAATCTACCTTCATTAAAGCTCTTTCTTCTTTGCTTATTTAACTAATTAACCCATCTTGCAACTGAACAAGCATCTGGCATGCTTTCAAATACCAAATATATTAATGAATTTAAGCTTTTTCTTGTACACTTAAATAATATAATTAGACATTAATGAATAGGAATGTTTTGTTATCATAAAAAACGCATGGAGTCAACATTCTCTCTTTCTCTCTCTCTCTCTCTCTCTCTCTCTCTTTCTTTCTCTCTCTCTCTCTCTCTTTCTCTTATTTTTATGATGACAAAATACTCCTAGATTAAGAGTGCAATGTCTATGTTCAATATGAATGCTATTAATCTTTACGCATAATGAGTTGCTCTCTTTTAGTTAATGCATCTAGTTTTCTTTAAAGATTTGTAATAAAATATTTATAATATCCACAGTAGTTAAACAAAATATACAATATCCACAGTAACTAAGCAAGATATATTGAATATCCATCAAAACTAGTGCATAATATTCAACAAAACCATAACTAAGCATCACACACATAAATTAAACACGAAGGCCTGTCAAACTCTATTTAACTTAGTCTTCATTCTCTCATTTTTTGTCATCATTGAAAAAGATATTCAAAACTCTCCCTTAATGAGTGCATCTAGATTTTCCTTTAATCTTTAGATCAGACTTTAATGAATGAGAATCATATGCACTTATACACCTAAGTCATACAAGCTTATAGATATAGTTTAATAACTTTAAAAGTCAAGCTTGTATCTATGTAAGAACAAATGTATGAAAGTTAAATCATTTCAAGAACTTGCCACGGATCACTTAAATAATGTTCAAGCAAATTTAATCATTTTGTCATTATTAAAACTATAATAATTTCAAAGCTAACAATTTCTTTTTTTTTTATATGACAAAACTATGAGCATAGTTTGTATTTGAAATGATTTTAAAATCTCCCTCTCAATATATGTATAAAATTAAATTTGCTTATAAATCTTCTCCTCTTTTTTGTTATATAAAAAAAAGTTCAGAAGAGTGAACATTAAATACTTGAGCTCAAGAAATAAGGATTAGTAAAATCCATCAAGAAATATGCAACCATTAAGACCATGAATATGTAACCATAAAGTCACCAAGTCATCATATATACGCACTTAATATCCTCAATCAAGTCATTAAAAAAATATACCTATTAAGCACATTCAAGTATTAATTCATCAAGAGAATCATCAATAAAAATGCCACATGTATATATATCTGTAAACAAAATGTGGACATAGCATTTATGAAGTTTAAGAAAGATAAGCATAAAGATGGTCAATAAGCACATAAGCAATATTTCAACTCCAATACCAAGTGTTAAAGCTCAATACACTAATTGATAGATATAAGTAGAATCTCCCTCTTTGTAAAAGCACAATATCAATTATGAGAGATGGAATCATTTTAAAGCTCATTATATCAATTGGTGAAGCACTACTAACACTTCCCTTATCATTAGGCATTCCAAGCATATCAACTTCAAGGCTCAAAACATTTAAGAAAGATATGATCAATTTAAAACTCAAGTGACAAGAAACAATTATAAAGCTTAATGCAAATTTTAAAGCTGGATACTAATTAAGAAAACTTAAGGCTTGATACCAATTATGCATTTCAACATTAAAGTTTAAGTGAAAAGCAATATAATGCACAATATCTATTTTGATGTTCAGAAAGATGTTACTGGTAGTAAAGAACACCAAATGTTGAATTCTCACCAAACCTTGTTGTTAAGGATCTTAATTCCTTATGATATCAATAGCAATGATTGACTCTCCCTTAAGAAATTATAAGCTCAACACAAATTGTTAGAGATCCTTAATAGATCAAACATTAGGAGAGAAATCATGAGCTTGGAATAAATGAGCATTCAAATGGATATTAAATTTATTTTCTTAATACTCAACTATTCATAAAACTAAAAGAGTATGAGCATTTGAATAGATGTTCAACAGATGCATCAAATACTCATATTTCAAGAAATATTTGCAAAATAATTCCTAAGCATGTCTAAGGTGTCATTAGTCTTCAAGCATCATTCTCAATTATCATCAAGTATTATCAATAATAAATCATCACCAAGCATTCATTATTTATTCTCAATATCAATCAACCAGGTAGTATAAATCAAGAATTTCTAGGAAGTTCCCTAATTCACATATAAAATAGCAACTCAAGGAGAAATTGAAAAAAAATATAATCATTAAACATTTTTAGTAAGTATTCTTTCAAATCGTTTTCAAGCGGACATTCATCCAAGTCATTTTGAAACAAGCATTGCAAAATGTATTCTCCAAATTATATATGAAATTATCAATTTAAGGAGAACTTTCAACAAAAGGCATATCATTATTTATGAAGCATGACTAAAGTATTTTGTATTTTTTGCAATCATGTATGAGAGTTATGATCAAATAAGCACAAATATGATTACAAGAAATAAAATGGCTATCTTTTTTAATCATGATTCCAATTTTGTTTATCAAAATGCAAGCATAAGTTCAATATAGACATATACGCATTCAAAAAATATGCAACCATTGAAGTTCAAGGTACATGCAATTTCTCAATAATTTATGATTCATGAGTGATATTAATTGTTATAAAATATTGAAAGGTAAAGCACTCAACTCATGAACATATTCAAAGTGAACATTCAATTATCAATAAATACCAATTGTCAAGATTCAAGAAAGAGATATTTAATAAAAGCACATTGGGCATTCATTGCTAACTAAAGCTATAGGCTATATTTCTTTTGATATGTGGTAACCTATAAGCTAAAGTTTGATGCAGACAAAATCTTTAGATAAAGTAAACATTAAGGCTTAATGAAGACATAGTTAACATTTAAATGCATATTCAAAATAAATTTCAACTATGTCAACTTACAATGTATGTCATGATCAAACATGACAATTAAATTCATAATCAAATGCATAGCTCAAGTCAAGTTTTAGACTTCAAGCCTTAAGGTCAAGCATAAAGAAAAATCATATAAGCATGTGTCTTGACCAATATAATTGATGAACCAAAAATTATTTTCATGAAGTTCAACAAGTTCATCATGATCAATTTCAAAAGTAGAATAAAAAAATCAATCTTGAAACAATCATTTAAGTACAATCATAAAGCATATTTCAAGAATTGATCTTAGGATTCATGGAAAAGATTTTTCAACATAAGCACATGAATATTTTATTCTCAAGAAATGATATTATTTATATAAGTACATAAATTCAAGCATTCATGAATAATTTCCCATTTTTCAATTTTAACAATGTAAACACATGAGAATTTATGGAATCAATATGAGTGTCATGTTTGAAAATAGATAGATTTAAGCAATTAAGAAAGTTTTTCCATTTTTCAACAATTGTTGCAATTTTAAGAAGATGTACTTACACCAAATGATCATGAGAATATTCAAAATGCATGTTTTAAAGAGTCAAGAATCATCTTTGAAAAGAAAATTCATGGAAAAAAATATAGCAATGGACAAGAAATTAAGAAAACATTTTGGAACTCAAAACCTGTCCATTTTGACTTTAGAGCACTCAATTATCAATTACATATCTTTAGGGGTTGACTTTTTGTCATTTCAGCAGCATTTTTTTTTTTTGCATTTTGTTCTCTAATAGTTGACTAGCTATGCTTAGGAGCTAATTATGCTTGATCCTTGCATATTAAAAAGCCAAAAAAAAAAAATGCAAAGCATGCAATATTCCAAGGTATAATGATCTCAAAATATAGACTTGTGTGAGAACAATTCAAAATTTCATTTCAACCATGTTTAGAACATCAATTTGGACATGTATGATCAAAGATTCTTCAAGAAAAATATGTGAACTCAAATTTTAGCTTTTATTGCTCATTGTTCACAAGTGCTAAAATGTTGAAATGCTTATTTGAAGAATCATGTCTCTAATATGCTCAAACATGTTCAATTTTCATCATAATGTGTGAATATAACTTATAAAATGTACAATCATTTTAAACAACGTTTATGCATAATAAGCATCAAATTTCACATTTTCAACATTTTTCCAACATATAAACATATATGCCTTTGAGGTCATTCAAACATTCATTTGCTACAAAATAAGTTATAATAGCATTTTCAACATAAGGCACAGTTGTTCAAGTTTTATATCATTGAAATCATTGTAGCCTCAAGCATTACAAGAAGATTTGTACTTTGCTTAAAATATCATCAATGCCAAATTATCATACTCATAATTATACTTAAGAAAACTCTTTCAATCCATTTCATAAATCATGAAAGAAATATCAAGCAAAATGGGATTTATGCAATTCATGTATCAAATCAATTTTGCTCAACCATGTTATATCATTAAAAATAATAAATCAACTTCAATCAAAGAGAATAAAAAGATTTTGCAATTCATGTATCAAATCAATTTTGCTCAACCATGTTATATCATCAAAAATAATAAATCAATTTCAATCAAAGAGAATAAAAAGATTTTGCAAGAAAATCAATTGATAAAGATTTTGCAAGAAAATCAATTGATAAAGATTTAATCTTTCTTTACAAACTTTTCAACTTAAAACATTCAAGATTAGATATGCTTTGTGAAAAATCATGAGCTTAATATTACTCAATTTTGTTCAATTATGCTTTAAATGATTTATGAAATGTGTAATGAGTGTAATGAATCATGTTTATACATGTCAAGGGTCATTTGCAAATATCTCACAATCATGTTTCAAAAATGCCCTTATGACCATTCAAGCTTACAAGCAAGCATGCACATCCAATAAGAACAAGTCATAAGTATTTTCATTATGAAACAAACTTGTTCAATTCATAAATCATTTTAAACTTAAAGGATGGCAACATTTTTCTCATATAAGCCCATTTTGCTTTAAAAGTACTAATTAAAGTGGTCAAAATTTTCAAGCTCATTATCAACCATCTTGAACTATTCAAGCAAGTTTTAGAATGTAAATCGAGATTGTTCAAATGGTCAACTTATGTTAGGCACAAGGAAATCAAGGATAATTTTTTTTAATTCAATTTTTCTTGTTTTAGGCTACTTGCATAGTTATGAGTGTAAGTCATCAAGTATGCTCATATTTCTATCACATTATACAACCTTTTATGTTTCAAAATTATACTCAAAAATAATTTTTCGTTAAAGAAATAGTATGAAAACAATTTCACTAAACATAAGGTAATTTTATAAAAGCAATTTTTCATAATCAAGTAATCTTAATAAAATAATTTTTTCAAAATAAGAATGATGATATATTCAAGATCAAATATAAGTATATACTCAATCTTAAGATTTATACTTCCTTGCAACTTATAGCATGCATCATATCAAATCAAGTTGCATATCAAGATTTATCAATAAAGCTCAAAGAATTATGCACTTAATATTCAAGCAAGAATAAGCAACCAAAGTTTTCAACTAAAAAAAGCAAACAATTTTAACCAAGCTAAATCAATGAAACATTCAATAAATAAGCAATAAAAAATCTCATTTAAACAAACAATAGGCTTTTAGCATAAAGATCACCCATTTTCCTTTATGTGTGACTAGAGAGTGTTCATTTTTTAAGAATTGTTCCTTTTTGCTCTAGCACACCTACAAGAGACATTTTTCATATGATTGTTAGTATCCAAATTGCTTTATATCTTTGAAAGTTACTCTCGTCGCACAAAGTTCCTTTTGGAACCCATACTTGTTTAAATGTATAAGGTAAACATTTCTTATTAGACAAGTATATGAACAATAACTATAAAATATGCAATGATTGCATTTGGTCACTTTGGAAGATGAGGAATTCATGAAAACCTTTTGTTTCTTATTTAATAAATCATCAAGTTTCCTTTGCATATCAAAATTTCCTTGTTTCAAAATATCAATTTTCTTTTCATAAACTTCAAAATCTTTTTTCAAATTTTCATTTTCTTTTTCCAATTCAATTTTTGTTTTCACTAAAAATTTACTTTCAATATTAAGTATGGAAATGGTTTTCTTGTACTTCAAATTCATTTTCTCAAACTCGAATGTTAAATCCTTAAAAGCATCATGCAATTTATTATAAGTATATGAATTAAGTTAACAAGATGAAAAAATTACCTTTATCTTTTCAAGAGCCTTGAGGTATAATTCAATTAGATTTGAAGATTCATCTTCACTTGATTCCTTATCTACATTTGCCATGTTGCTTGTTGAGCATTGATTCTCACAAGAATTGTCTTCCAATTCCTTTTCCTTATTTGTTTCTTTATATAATTCTTCTAATTTTTCTCAAATTTTCTTGGCACTTTTGCACATGAATACTCTATAATCAAGTGCACAAATGAGAGTGTGCATGACCTTAGAGTTGATTTGTATTTTTCTCATTTCAGCTTCAGTCCACTTACTTCTATCTTTGGGAGTTTTCTCATCATTTATTGCATTAACAGTCATAGAGATGAAAGGATCGTTGGTAATGACATCCCATATCTCATAATCATAAGCCCTAACATAAATGGACATTCTAGTACTCTAATAAAGATAGTTTGATCCATCAAATAAATGCGGCATATTTATGTGTTGACTATGAGCATCAATAGATTTTGGTGGAGCCATTTGGATCTCCCCTAAAAATGTTAAGCCTTAAAAATGAGAGTTAGGTTTTGATACCATTTATTGGTCTCAAAGTACGTGCTAGAGGGGGGTGAATAACACTTTTGGAATGACACATTCTTTCGAAGTAAAGAGCTGATTAAAGGAATTTGAAAATGGAAGCTTAAAGCTTGTTGGAACAATGGTTTAAGTGCTAAAAGTAAGAAGAAAATAAAAGAAAGTAGACAAAACACAATGATTTATAGTGGTTCGGTCCCCTTGACCTGCATCCACTACCTTGATATCTCAATCAAGGATTTTCAAACTAATTCACTAAAATCAGTAGAATTCCCAAGCTTCCACTAAACTTTTACAATAGCTTTTCACAAGCTTAGCTACAACCTTTAACAATGGTTTTTCTCGGGATCAACCAAAACCCAAAACTAACTTTTCTAAGGCTAAGTTAGAACTTATAACAACAACCAAGCTATCTAAGCTTGATTAACCCCTTAGAGTGCCTCACACACTCTAAGTAAACGAAAATGAAAAAAAGATGAAGTACAAATGAAGTACAAATGATCACTTAGCTGATCTAAGATGTACAAACTTAAGTTCAAACACTTTTTTAAAGGATGAGAGTGAAATACAAGTGTAAAGAGAAGGTTTTTGGTCTTCTAAGCTCAAAATCACTTTAGATACTTCTTTATATCATTTTTTTATTGTTGGAGAGGTTTTAAATACTTAAAAAATCATTTCTGGCCATTGGAGACAAAAACTAGCTATTTCTGGCCGTTATTTTATCCTTTTGAGAGGCCAATCATTAATCTAAATGTTAGTCCAAAAGTGGATTATGAGGCTACTGTTCAATTTTCTGCCAACGCAGGTGTATGCATCATAAAGATAATATAGTAATGAGTAGTGTGTCGATCCCACAGCGAATTGAATTAATTCTTACTATTACCTGCTAAAATTATAACACCCTAATCTTATTCAAACAATTAAATTTAAAATTATTAAAAAGAAAAATTAAAACTAATAAACTAAAACTAAAATTAAATAGTAAATTTGTTTTATAAAACTCACTTAACTACTAAACCTAAGATTATGATGTCCCTCAATACTTCATCTGATTATTATTCATCTCTCTTAACTTAGTTTAATGGATTAAGTTACAAACATAGAGTCTTAAATTATTTATAAGCGTCTATCGAGTTTTTCATAAAAATACCTCTCTAATTAATTTACTATTTATTTATGCAAATTAAATTGAAGCAAAATTTATTAAGTTCGTACTCTAATTTTGGCTACGTATGACTTATAGGTGTATGTTTACCCTATATGCAAATCAAATCACCTAATCAACTAAGTGTATTCGATCATACGCTATTCTATTCAAGGTTTACCTAAATTTCCTTCGTTAAGGTTTAACGTAGGTTTTCAATTCAATTTAATTGGTGATTAAGCAATTAGAAGCGTTAAGAACAGAATAAAATAAACAATTCAAATCCATTAAACATAAGTAAAAGAGAGATAAATAATTCAGACTACATATTGAGTTCAATTATAATCTTAGATAAAAAGTTTAGTTTCTCATCAAGCCACACATCATCATTAAATAAAATTTAAACATTAAAAACAAAACCAAAAAAATAAAAGAATAACAAAAAGATAGAAAAACCCAAGAATTGTATTCTTGATATCCAAATCCCTTAAATCTTTCAAATTCTTTTTAGCTTCAATGACTTTGTGGCTTGACTCTCAACTGTCAATTTAGTGTTTCGTTCTCTCTTTAAAAGTCCTCTGAAATGTTGTTTTTATAGGGCTTTGAAGTTAGACCAAGTTAGGTGAAGAAATGAGTAAATTCAAACTAGAATTTCCTCATCAAACTATGTGGGCCAATGCGTGCTACCTCTAAAATCACGGCCTAGACCATTTAAATAGTAGAAATCGTAATTGTTTTAGGACTGCTGCAGTGCTTCAACTTCAATAAGATTTTTAACCACCTTCCAAGTAGAACTGGGTGAAGTGGTTAACATGAAAGTTGTAGATTTTTCTTATCTTTCTAATGGTTCAAGAATAATCTCATTTGACCTCTGTAGAGAGAGTCATGATCAAAATATCAAAACATATGCAGTGGAAGTCTGCACCTTGAAATTGCTCTTCTTCTTCCATTAAAATTCTTCTTTCATCAAACACCTACAAAAGCACAAATAAATCAATAAAAACCTATCTTAATCACATTAACACCAAATTAAGTATAAAATTAACTAAGATTAGATTGACTCACCTAAATTATCTAATTTAAAATAATTAAATAAAACTTACTAATTTTTATGCATTACTACAAAAACTAAGCTAAATTACTATCAAAATTAAGTTCAATAACTCTATATTAGAGGGTTATCAGAAGCCATTAACAAAGAGGAAACCAAGATTAGAAGTCACCACATAATGGAAAGCATTGATAGAAAGAAGGGGGGCAAGTGATGTTCCTCCATAAAGTGATGACTTACGTGATCGAACAATAGGGAAAAGAACCTTTGGATTAAGCTCATTCTTGGCTATAATAACATTTCTCCATAAATCAAAAGGCTTGTTGGCATATCAGCATAACCATTTATTAAGAACAGTGCAATTTTTCAAATCCAAATCAACAATGCCCAAGTGACCGCAACTTTTGGGTATTGTAACCAAAGACCAACCAACATTAGTGGATTTCCTCTTTTCATCATCCTGACTGGAGGAAGTCTCTTTGAATTTTTTCAAGTTGTTCTTAATTTCCACCGACATTTGAAGTATGGAAAAGCAATAAAGAGGAAGACTTTCGAGCACTGACTTTATGAGAGTAAGTCCCCCACCCATTGAAAGGTATCTTCCTTTCCAACTAGCAAGCTTAGAGTGGAATCGCTTAATGATCGGCTACCATAGAGACTGAGAATTAGTAGTGGAGCCCAAAGGGTGGCTGAAGTAGTTGGTTGGGAGCTTGTCGACTTTGCACCCAAGAGAAACGACCCATGGTTAAATGCCTTGATGTGATGCATTGATGTCAATTAGGCTACTTTTAGCATAGTTAATTTTAAGCCTTGAAACAGCTTGGGAACCATTGGGAATTCTACTCACATTTCTCATATAATAGAGGTCTGGCTTGTAAAAAATGAAAGTGTCGTTAATGAACTGAAGATGAGAGATAAGGGGAGATTATCGTGGATGCTTAAACCTTCTAAAAGGTTGCAAGATATTGCTTTGTGATTCATAATACTTAGAGATTCCACAACAATGTTGAAAAGCATGGGAGAAAGTGAATAGCCCTATTTTAGGCCTCTTTGCATGTGAAATTGAGATGCAGGAGAGCCATTGACAAAGATAGAGATTAAAACCGTAAAGAAACAATGTCAAATCCATTTGCACCACTTGATTCCAAAACCCATTAGCTTTATTAGAAATTTTCAATATTCCCAATCGACGCAGTCTAACTCATTTTTAAAATTGACCTTAAAAAGGATCTCATGTGCTTCCTTTCCTTTATGGAGTCAATAAGTTCATTGGCAATGAAAGAGCAATCGAGAATCTATCTCTTTTTGACAAATGTGAATTGAAAGTCACTAATAATCGAACCCATAACTGGTCTTAGTTTGTTGGCAATAACTTTTGTCAAGACCTTGTAAGCGTTATTAACCAAGTTAATTAGTTGAAACTAAAGAAGAATGGTGGTGCCTTTGCATTTTTAAATTAAGGTAGTGAAAGAACAGTTGATTTTCCTGTTAAATACACCATTAATGTAAAAGTAATTCAAGAAATTTAGGACACTACTTTTGATTGTGGGCCATAGTTTCTTGTAGAAGTCAATGTTGAATCCATTCGGGGCTGAGGGCTTTGTTTTTGTCAAAGTCCTGGTTTGGTCTACAGATTTCCCTTTTAATGAAAGGGGTTTCCAAGTCTATTCTCTATATGTCACTGATACAACGAAATGGGCAATTGAAGGACTTGAGCTTGAGGGTGGGATCTTTCTTGTAAAAAGCCTTAAAATGCTTTATCACTTTAGTTTGAATGTCTTCTGGGTTTTCCAAAATGGTTTTTTTAGCAGATTATTGTCGAATTAGATTTGATCGATTACGATTGGAGGTTGCTAGATGAAAAAATTTAGTATTTTGATCACCCAGTTGCATCCATTTGAGCCTGGACTTCCAAAACCATGATTGTTCTTCTTTTCTATAAATATCTCATAAACTGGAGTGCAAGATTTGAAGGGTTGTTTTTTCTATGTGGACAACGCTTTGACCTTTACTTCTTTCTCAATTTTATTAATTTTTTACTCCAATTAAGTGATTTGGTTGTTGTTCTGATTGTGGTAGTCCGATTGCCATTTTTTGACTGCAAATTTAAGAGCTTTGAGCTAATCGAAGAAACCTATTCTAATTTGGTGCTGTTGGTGATGTTAAAATTTGGGATTGATCTATTTATTATTAAGGTATTTCAATTTTAATTGTTCTTTAATTGTCTTTAAATATAGTAGTTTATGAATCTCATACAAAGAAAAAAAAAGAAAAAAACATAATGGTTTAAAAAATTGTTGAACTATTTAAGAAAATTTAAATAAATTTTCATTTTTAATTACATTAAATCAAGTCGTGTACTTTTATTATTTTTATATTTTTATATCACATGATGTTTACTTAAAAAGTGAAACATGTTAGATGTTGACGTGAAAAGTAAAAAAATGTTACAAACTTTAAATACTAGTACTATACAAACTCGTTGACATAAGAGTAATGGCTTCGCACTCTAACAAGAGCGTCTCACATGTTGAAGAGTAGTGTAAACCTTTAAATGCTCAATTTTACTCTAATACACAACATCGGATGTGAAATTTATGGCTCCCATCATTTGTTAGGAAATGTTAACATATCATGTCAATATCAGAAGGTATAAAATGATAAGTGAAATTTCAGTTAAAAGTAGTTACAACCCTTAAATACTAGTACTGTACATACTCCTTGACATGGGATTAATGGCTCCACAATCCAAAAAGAGCATCTCACATATTGAAAAGTGACGTAAACTCTTAAATGTTCAATTTTAGTCTAACACACAACATCGAATGTGAAATTCATAACTCCTCATCATTTGTTAGGACGTGTCAACATATTATGTAAATATTATATGATAAGTGATATTTCGGTTAAAAGTAGTTAATCATAATAGCCTATTTGATTTAAAATTAAAATACAATAAATTAATTAAATAAAATAAAAAATTAAAAATTAAAAATTTTCAAAATAATTAGAAATTTTTTAAAAATATTTTATCCATGAAAACGAATATTTTTTTTTTGATGCATAGAAAACAAATTGTTCAAACTTAAAATGGGGAAAGAAGGGAAGTAGTAAAAGCTTTTGAAGGCTGCAACGCAAGGGTGAAGTGTTGTCTGATAACACAAAAAAGGGGCATTGCATACAGTTGGAGAACTTTTTAGAGCATAGGATTCCATTTCCCTTTTTTCTTACCGTTCCACTCCCTTGTCCTTTTGAACCTTCTCTCTTGTTCTCTTCACACCCTTCACTTCACTTCACTGCGTCTCTCTCTCTGCCCTTTCTTTCCCTTCACATGGCCGATGAAACTCCAGCCCCAGCTCCCCCTGTGGCAGCACCGCCGCCGCCGCCGCCGCCACCCGCCGTAACCGAGTCTGATTCTCCAGCTGTTGTAGAAAAAGAAGACCCTTCACCGCCATCTCCTGTAGATGTTGTATCCGTTACTGTTACGGAATCTGTTTCAACTGCTATAGAAGAAAAAGAGGAGCAGACGCCGGCGGCGGAACCTGTTGAAGTGGTACCTGATTCAACGGATAAAGGAGAAGAAGAGCCGCCTTTACCGCCACCACCGCAACCAGTGAAGTCAGAATCTGAGTCACCAGCTGTAACAGAGAAAGCAAAGGAAGAAGAACCACCAGCTGTAACAGAGAAAGCAAAGGAAGAAGAACCACCAGCTGCAACAGAAAAAGCAAAGGAAGAACCACCAGCAGCAACTGTAGCGGTGTTGGAAACTGAGCTACAGCAACCACCAGAACTGCCGCCGCAAGAGGTGGTTACGGAGTCGAAGTCGCTGGCGGCGATGATGGAGAAAGAAGAGGGAGGAGCACCAGAGCCTACTGTGGCTACTACCACAACAACTAGTGCTGAAGAAGGGGTTGCTGTTGTTGTTGAAGAGAAAAAGATTCCTCAGAATTTGGGTTCTTTCAAAGAGGAAAGCAACAAAGTGGCGGATCTATCCGATTTCGAAAGAAAAGCTTTGGAAGAACTGAAGCACTTTGTACAGGAAGCTATAGATACTCACCTTTTCACTTCAGAAACCAAAAGTGAAGAAAACCCAGAAAAGGAAAAGAAAGAAGAGCCAAAAGAGGTTTCCATTTGGGGTATCCCTCTTTTAAAGGATGATAGGAGTGATGTCATCCTTTTGAAGTTCTTAAGGGCGAGGGATTTTAAAGTGAAAGATGCGTTTGTAATGATAAAAAACACGATCCGATGGAGGAAAGAGTTCGGAATCGATGAGCTTTTGGATGAAGATCTTGGTGATGATATGGAGAAAGTTGTGTTCATGCATGGACAAGATAGGGAAGGGCATCCTGTTTGTTACAATGTTTATGGGGAGTTTCAGAATAAGGATTTGTACCAGAAAGCGTTTTCAGATGAGGAGAAGCGAATGAAGTTTCTTCGTTGGCGGATTCAGTTCTTGGAGAAGAGTATCAGGAAGCTTGATTTTAGTCCTGATGGTATTAATACTATTTTTCAGGTCAGTGATCTCAAGAATTCTCCTGGACCTGGAAAACGGGAGCTTAGGTTGGCGACAAAACAGGCTCTTCAGTTGCTTCAGGACAATTATCCGGAGTTTGTTGCAAAACAGGTTTTTTTTTATATCTTTAATGTGGGATTATTATTCTCTGTCCGATTTTTGGGAGATGCATTGATATCAGTTTTGTATTCTGTTTAGGTGTTTATTAATGTTCCTTGGTGGTATCTCGTGTTCTATACAATGATTAGTCCATTCATGACTCAAAGAACCAAGAGCAAGTTTGTTTTTGCAGGGCCAGCAAAATCTGCTGAAACCCTTTTCAAGTGAGTGAATTTTTTTGAACTGATTGAGTTGGTATTCTCAATATTCTGTAGTATATCTTTTTAGTGGTTAATATTCTAAATTTTGATGTATAAAACAGGTACATGGCACCAGAGCAAGTACCAATTCAATATGGTGGCTTGAGTGTGGATTACTGTGATTGCAACCCAGAATTCGGTGACGCTGATCCTGCCACTGAGATTACTGTGAAACCAGGGACCAAGCAAACTGTTGAAATAACAATCTATGAGGTGCAATTTCATTGTTTCTTCATGCTATGCCTACATGTGATACATGCTCATCCCACATTCTCCTCTTATTTACTAACTTTAACTAAATATAAGTGGCTAATATGTATTTGTGCCAGTGATGAATGTAAGGTATCTTCTCTTTTATAAATAATTGGAAACTTTTGCATTGCAGAAATGTGACCTTGTATGGGAGATCCGGGTAGTTGGGTGGGAGGTGAGCTATGGAGCTGAATTCATGCCAAATGCTAAAGATAGCTACACGGTCATCATTCAGAAACCCACAAAGATGTCTCCAAAAGATGAGCCAGTTGTGTCTCAATGCTTCAGAGTTGGTGAACTGGGTAAAGTATTACTTACTGTTGACAACCCAACTTCAAAAAAGAAGAAGCTTGTCTACAGGTTCAAGGTTAAACCCCACTGCGACTGAGGGTATCATTCTCGCTATGAAACATGGATATGGAAATTTAATTTATTCTTCTCTAATGGGCAATTTGCTTTTTTTCTTTTAATTTATTTTTGTTTTGTATCTTTGTGAGGAGCATGGCTGACAGGGAGTTGCTCATGGTTAGATTTTGTTTTGGCATGTGGGGTTTTTCAAAGAAATAGATTTGTTGCTCATTGAGCAAACACACAAACTTCTGTCTTAGTGGAGAGAATGTGGCTGTAAAACTTACTGTATGTGTATCCAATTGTTTTGTGGTGTTTTGCATTGTATATTTTCTTCTGTATCATGTCTATATTTTGGAACTTTTACACTCTTGTAGATTTGGAAGAACACAAGCTATTGTTTGGTTTATGTAATCCTTCGGATTCCTTATTGCTATTTGATATTAATTTTCTTTGAAGTAGGAACCTGTAATCTCATTTTAGCTTTTAAAAACTTTTAAGTTGATGATATTTATATTTCAGCCTTTTTATGTTTGGTGTTTATTATCTGTATTTAGCCTACTCACTGTCATCATGCTTGTTTCATATTATTTTTCAAAGACAAATGCATGTTTCATATTTGACCATTCAGCTTAATCATGGTTTCTAACTTTTTACGGCAACGTATCATGGTGGATTTTACTAGGACATGCGGGAACTGAAGTTGCTTTTAGTTGAAGAAAATGTAGTATAAATCTTTGCAGGAGCTGGGAAATTGTGGTTGCACAGTTGCTATCTGCCTACTATCAATACAATACTTTGTTATTGAACTTTATTCACAGTTGCTACCAAATCAAGACTTGTCTTCCCCCCGTAAGATGTGTTATTATTGTTGATGTAATTGTTTACTTTGAGTTGCCATAAATGAGTGGTTAATCCCCCTTTTCCTTTTAAATCTATATATCAGAAAAACTTGTAAATGAGGTGCTGCCAACGAAAGTGATCCCAGCAAAATGCATGGGAGAAAATACACTTTTAGCTCCCTAATGCTAAGTTCTTACTATGCGTAGGAACTGGAAGGCTGTTGCTTGACATGCTAGCTGAATAATCAAGTAACCCTTAGAACTATACGTAGGATCTCTGTGGGACAATCTTTGTTAACTTGGGAACTTGGGTATCTTTGGAAGTAACCATTCCTGCTACAGATTGTTTGCATCTGGCATGGGAAGCCACTGTTCTTCCTATCCACTGAACATTTTTCGTTTAGAATACAGCTGATCGAATCATGGATGGAAGCTTAGAGTTGTACAAGCGTTTAGAAGATTGGGATTTTGTAATCTTCATAGATAATGGATGGTGGAGGGCCCAAAAAGCAAACAGAATCATAACAAGTTGAAAACCTTTTTCGTGTAGTGTAACGCCAATTTCATTTACAGCTAACACGTATAAATGGAAATTCGACTATAAAATTGCTGCAACTGCTGTCTTTTATGTAATAAACTCAAGACTTGAGCCCTCTCTGTTTGTGCATTCTGTATCTGTACCTCAGTATCCGGAAACTCGTGACTGATCCTATTATCAGTCGATTTGACTGTTCTTTATTGAGCTTGATTCTGGGCTAAACCAATGGACTGACAGATATGCAACAGCCTGTTCATTGTTCAAGTCCAGATAGCCATTGAAAGGAAAGATACCACAGCTCTTGTAGTGATTTGTCTGGCATATGTCAGTGTGCTTTCTGATCTCAATGACTCATGCAGCTGACTGGGTATGTTGGCTTAGAGAATTATAACTAAATCCACTGGATGAGAGATGCAAGCTAATTAAATAGTACATATTAAATTTCACAGAAAGTACATCCCAGATTTAGTATTAAATTACTCCAACTTACCTGTTTCCTTTTTGATGGTTGAGCTTCTTCTAGTTGACTGATGATGATTGCCCGTGCTGAAGGCCACCCTGTATTGATTGGAAGGAATGAGTTTGTTGAGCTTTCAATTTTTAGGTGGATTTTGGTTGGTTGGGACTTTGGGAGAGGCACAATTTCCTCTCTACTTTGCCATTAAAGTGAGCTTCTCCACAGGCGTGAGCTGTGACAAATTCTGGGGGACCTCCCATGTTTACGTTTCAATCATTCTTTGCTGTTTTATTATATATATAAATTGCATATGAAATCTTCATTGCCTGGCTTAAGATTCTGAGCCAGAATGCAATCTGTGAAACCCATTGCTTCCAAGGCCCTGAGAAACTAGAACAACATGATTGTGGCTGTGATGCTTTTAGAGCTTGCCACTTTTTGCTTGTACAGCTCAGCTCAGCTGGGGTGTCCATTGGAAGTTGAATAATAGAAACTAGTATTGTTTATGTTTCCGGTGATTGTGTGTTCTGTCCCTACATGAATGTGTCATCTCTTTTGCATATACTATAGCTTTAGGACTGCTGAGGGTTAGGCATGTTATGACAACATTGACTTTTTGTCCATATGGACATTTCAGATATTAAAATTGGGAAAACAAAAATTAGATTTATTTATACAATCAAAGATGCAAATGGGAAATGTTCATAAACAAAAACAAGGTTGGTTGGCCCAACATGGCTGGCTGTTTGAAAACACATTCAGGATGATTTGGATCACTGAAAGATGTCAAGAAAATGGGGCAATTCAAAAGACTATAGTGGGATATCAAAAAACCAAGGCAATAATCTGAAATTTAGTTTCCATCAAGTGAGAATTATATCCAAGATGCCAGAGAGCCATGTTTCTAAGATCAAGTATATACTTGTCAACAGACACTATAGTGATACTGATCTTTGATGAAAGCTGAAGTGCAAGACAAAATCTCAAATGTACTTGAACATACAATTAAGAAGCATGGTCATAAACATTTCACTGGTTATCTTGTGAAATCAAATGTTATCATCTTCAGTGAGAAAGTAAAAATGTTAAAAGGGTACCCATTGCCATCCCTGATTTTACATTTATTAAGAGATACTTGGTTTAAATGAGGTTAAAATTTTCTTCTTCTAGCACAAACTCCGTACAGATTGAACTTCATTCTGATTCTCCATGTTTCCGCACATATCACTCAGAACAAATTTGTTTAGCAGTGACATTAATGCAGTCTGCACTTGCAATGGCTTCACTGTGACCTCTATTGTATTGATTTGTACTATCCGTTAACTCCTCGAATTCATTAGACTGGCCATTTCTGGTAGACCTCCTTTTAGTTTTCTTCATCTTCACAATTCTGTTACTTCTCTAACCAGCAGTTGGATGTTAAAAAAATATTTTAATACCAAAGAATTGATCCCATAAGAGAGATTCGGACTCAATTTTGAGTATGAAAAATATACACTCATCATTGAGTTGAATTTTTATATGACTATGTTTATAACATATGATAATCATATCAATTAATAGTAAATTTAAACCAAAAAAAAAAAAATACACCTACCAGTGATGAAAAATATATACATAAGTGAAATATAGCAGAGAGCAACGTAGGTACCTTGTTCTAGTTTTACTTTGGCATTCTTGGGTAAGGACAAACGGGGACAAGAATCCTGCACCCAAAGACACCATGCTTTTCCCTCCTTGGTCCAACCAGAAAGGTTTCTGAAGATGCCAACAAAGATGCGAATGGGGTTAGTCAAGAGCAAAACAATTTGGTGTTTGTGGTGTTCCTATATTTTCCAACCCACTGCACTGTCCGAAGTGTTATGTAAAAGCCACGATTGTTAGCAAAAGTGTCTTTCACAACTATTTTTGTTTACTAGCAAAGCCCTTTGCTGATTGGGCAAAACGCTCATAGAGATAATGCACAACAATCTGTTTGATTTACCCATTAATCATTACCAAGAACCAAAGCATTATCCAAGTTGATGAGCATGACATCCCTGACCATTGAGTGAAACTAATAGCCAACATTTGCTTTTAATATTAGGAGATTTTCTTCGGTAAAGTATAAGTGGTTTTCTGGGATGAGAATTGGAGATGTTTCCTTAACAAAATTATTCAAAATTTCTACTTCTTTGGAGCTGTGTGAATCTAAAACTTTATTTTCTTTTTCCAAACAACTCTTAATTCTATGCTATGTTTTATTGCCTATTACTAATAATAGCCTAATAGGATTCGTCTGCCATCCAATTTCCACATAAACAAACACTACCATTTAATGTAATTGTCAATCTGCCAAGATGAATATTTCTATGCATCAATAGCCTAATTATCCTGCCAAAATAAAATGAAAGTAGCCAAGGGGCAAGATATGATTGATTGATTGACTGGGAACACATCTTCAAGGGACAGTGCTATAGTGAGGTGAATTATTGAATCAGGCTGAGAGACAAGCAACTACAATCCAAGAGTCCTAATTCAATGGAAATATTATTTGTGACAAGAAGAGGAAAAACCCAGCCCACTATGTAGGAAAAAATGAGAATACTTACTTTTCACAAATCCGTTACAAAATAAGCGACATATCACCTACGGTAGCGATAGCGCTTGAAGTTAAAATATATATGCAAAATTCCATGTTCGAATGTGCATTTAAATCCCTTCTTATGAGAATATTCCCAGTCTTTGTTTACAATCCGGAAAGCCTGTGGAACAAATGCAAATGAATCAGTAATTTACTTGGAAAAAAACATCAACAGATGGATCAGTGGTTTGGTCATGATAAGGCTAAACAAAATGAACTTACAATGTCCTCATAGGGTGGCCCAGCATGGAACCTTATGACGCATGTCTCCGCACCATTTCCATCCTTCTCAATGGTATATCCAGGAGCCTTTGTCTTGTCAACAAGGTCTGGGTAGAAAATATTAAACTTGTATCCTTGCACAATTTTAGGAGGTGGATTGTCATGATCGTAATGGGTCTGGTTGTATTTGTTCCACTCATATCCAGTGTGAACACGGTTGAAATATTTTGGTTTTCTCGGTCGGTATTTGTCATGCCACCAATACCCCTGCACCAGTACATATATTAGTTGACTTCCAAAGATAAAAATAGAGAGTGGTCAACTGCCAATTCCCAATTTTAATTGAATAAAAATAGGATGAGTGGTTAAAGCACCTGTGAGTCCAAGTTTACTTCAGCAGCTGAGCCAAATATTGTATCTCCCTCCTCCATTGCTCCCATAGCTTTCATGGCTTTTAGCTCAAAGTTATCTTCTGAAGGGGTAGGTTTTGATGCCATAACTTCTTGCATCCGTCTTTGCTGTTCCTCTAACACGGCCATACATTTCCTTTCCTGTTAACATAAAATATGGTTAACCATAAATACCCCTTAGCTTGCATGCTCATTAAGAGGCAATTAAGATATTGAGTTACCAGTATAGCCTTGTCCTCTTCAGGGTCAATAGCTTCTTCATTTTCATCACCATGCAACGGTTCTGGTGAAAATGATCCAGCCTCTTCTTCCACCTCATGTGTCTCTTCTTGTAGTATGGGATCTGGAGGGTATCTCTCAGCATCTTCAGAGGAAGAAAAATGAGCCAGCTATCCTAGATTCAGAAAATCTGAAGATGAAACCATCATATTCCTTAAAGCCTTGACTAAGCAAATACCTTTCACATCATGATGACTATCCTCCACTCCAGATCTTAAACCATGATCAGATTCCATTCTATCTTCACCTTCTGAAGGTTGCTCAAGGCGTTGTAAATGTTTACGCAGCATTTTAGCATGTATTTCCTTCAAACAAGCCTGTTAAAACATAGACTTGCACATAAGTCCTAGGCAAACATCATGAATATAACAAGAACACCATGAAGAATACCCAAACAGAAGTACCTTTGCTTTGACAATATGAAGACGTTTAAGAACAGCCTCCCAATACTCAACAACCTTTGCCATGCCAGAACGCATCTGTGACTCAATCTGGGATTGTAATGCCTCCAGCTCACAATAGGTCTTCCCTTCCAAGAGATTCTTGACATCTGCTTCAATACTAGAGTGCAGACCTCTTTCTTCAGCCATCAACTCAGCTGGAGGTTCCTCCCCACGCACCCTAGCTTGATCAAGTGCATCCTTCTTCCGGGCATCAGCTAACTCCCAATCACAAACCACCATAAGTGCCTATGGAATTAAACATGCCAAGATTTTGTCAAGTTACTTCTATAAATAAAATGCATTATAAATATGACAGACAAGGGAGCATACATGAGAGCCATAGGGACGAAGATTGACAAAATATTCTAAGGGACATGCTTTACTACTCTCGGTTCATCAAACCCACAATTTTCTTCTATCTGGGGCTGTCCTGCTTTACTAGTTCAAGAGAGCATGGTGGATGGAAATTTCAAATAAGTATAATTATAATACTTAAACTGCCTGATAAAAAACTTCACAATTCACACACATAAAGGGAATGATATCCAAAAACAGTTGGCTCTGTACAAAGCATGAATAAAGAGGAAAGGGGCAATACCTCCCAGTACTCTATGAGTGTTGGAGTTGCCCTGTCCAAATCAAGATGCATTTTTATGTCATCACGAAGCTCTTCCATCTCTTTGACTGTCAAGCCCTGAATCAGACACATCAAATGCCAAGGTCAATAATAATCACAAATAAAACTACTAAATGCACAAAAACCATTTATAATCAGAGTACAGCATTCAACTACGATAGCATAATACTAAGGGTCACTAACCAATTATGTTCCCATTGAAGTGTGCTCCTAGAAACAACCAAAAACTATACTCTAGTAATTATGAGCCAATGAAAGAGAACTCCCATAGTCTAACTATATTTAGCAAACAGGTCTTCAGTAAACGAATCTTTAAAATACTCTAACTTAAAAGCTAAAGGTATGAGAAAGTGTCAACTCAAAGAGAAACAACATTGGGCGGAGATATATTTACCTTGAAAACCATGTATGGTTCATTTAGCTATATATCCATATCATCTGACCCATTAAAGTGCTTGGACAAAACATCAATAGGCTTCGTACGGCCTTCACGAAGTCTAATCTCTAATCTGACTTTGCTTTGATCAAAATGAAACTGTCGATAGCACATGTTACTAACCCAACCGACTATAGATTGGAAGAGAGAAAATAGAATAAACAACAACTCAGAACCTTACCTCCTCCTCTTTCTTCTCCCAACCGTGGAACTCAGTTCGAGCACGGTTCTCTAGCTAACAAAGCCTATAGGAAGACACACAGTTAGAAAACCCAAAGACATCTAATATCAACAAAGGAAAAAGAAGAGAAAGTTCATTGTTTCAAAAGGTCACAATCTACTTCCATACAATCCAAGGAACCAAACTTTACCATTTCTTCCTCATGTTGTGCTTTCTCAAGTGCCCTTTCCTCTCTTCTCTTTTTAACCTTTTCAATCTCAGCCTGCAACATGAATTTTAATAAGCATTGATGAAAATATGGTATTGATGTCACAATGTCACATGTCAATATGGTTAATAATACACAAAAATAATCTTAACCTGTACCATCTTACCATTCTTTCTTTCTGCCTCTTCTTCTCAGCTTTCACTGAAAAGGTGTCCAATGGTACTCCTTGGGCAACATCTTGCTCAATCTTCTCCCGCCACACAAATCTATAAACCACATAAAATTCATTTATATTCAATATAAGCAACCAAAACAAAAAAAACCTCATACCAACAATTGTATTACTAGTTTAGTGAAACCTGCAGGTTCAAAAACTTTAAATTTAATACACACAATTGCCTGATCAGTGGTAAAGTAGGAAGTACTTCAATTGCGCTGAGTAGCAAAACTTGAAATTCTTATAGCTTGCCAAGGTTCTAACACTATAAATGTTCACGACTAATAATAATAGTACAATTTGGGAAAAAAAAGCCTTACTTTTCGTTGAGATTGGAATCGCCGAAAGGATTCGAATCATTTGAATAACCTAACACTGTTTGCGCCTTCAATTTCTTCGCAGCTCTCAATGCCTAATTAAAATTTTCAGTTATTCAATCACCGAAAAATTCAAAATTTTCGACCAAAAAAATTAAATGAAAGCAAAAAAAAAAAAGAAGAAAAACCTTCTTTTGAGCTTTCTTGGCCAGATACTCAGCAACTTCCTCTTCCGTGATGTTTCTAGAAGACCTCTTCTTCTTACTACGACATCGATCGCTTTCATCGCTGTCGTCACCGGAGAAATCGTCGTCGGAGCCACGGTCGCGACGGCTTCGGCTTCGGGTATGTCTATAACGGCTGCTTTTGCTTTTACTACGACGGCTTCGATCCTTGCTACGTTTGCGGGAGCTTAAAGAGTGTCGGCTGTTGGTCTCGTCTGATTTGGACTCCGAAGCGGAATCGTCGTCGGATCTTCTTTTGCTTCAATTGCTTCTGGCCATGGTTTAGGGCTTGAAATTAAATATTAAGAGTTTACTATGAAAAACACAGAAAACCCTCGAAGCACACAGACAATCCCAGCACAAGCAATTGGGCACACACCCTGTACGCACAAGAAAGAGCATAAAGTACCCCCCAAAAAAAATCAATCAAGAAGAAGAGGGTTCTTTTGAGAAAAGGGGGGGTTTCAATTTGGGTTTAGATTTTGGGGATTTTGTCGATTCCCAATCGGTGAAAAGAGTCTGAAATAGGTAAATAGCTGGTTGTTGGCGGCGGAGGTGTGGCCGGAGAGTGTCGGTTTCTTTCAAGAGAGGCCGTAGAGAGACAGAGAGAGAAGGAAGGGAAGAAAAGAGAAGAGACTAGGTTTCTGAAGAATGATTTTATAGTTAGGATGAAACGGCATCGTTCGGCAGGAAGAAAAAGCGACATCGTTTCAATCTGTATAAAGAATCACAGAAAACGACGGCGTTTCGTTGTTGAGGCGTGGAACAATTGACTAGACTTGTTGCGTCAGCCTAGAATCCTAGTCTGATTAAACTAGAAAGAGCTATATGGACTTTATGTTGCGTTTGTTTTTACTTTAATTTTCTGTTTAATTTTATATTTTGATTATATTATAGTTACCATTATCATACAATACGTGATACGGATCCTGCGATATGTTATAATATTAATAAAAAATTATACATATTTATAATTGTATTACATTTAATTCATTATCGAAAACGTATCATACGATATAATCGATACATATTATTATAAGTTAATTTTAAATTAATTACTAAAATTTTTATTTTTTTATTATTTTTTGAGTTAAGGCATGAAAAATTATATTTTATGAGATTCAATCTTTAGATTTTAAACAACAAAAATACTAAAAATCAAATTCACTTTTAATTTTAACATGATAAATGTTTTTTATTTTTTAATTAATAAATTAATATAAAAAATATATATTTTATTTAAAAATCTATATTATTAAGGAATATGTTAATAGTTAAATTAAAAAAAATTATCTTTTCAATTTGCATCCTATAATCTTCAATTCTGCTAAAATTTATAATATTTTTAAGTTTTTTATTTACATGTATAAATATTATTTATAATTAATTTTAAAATTTTTTATCGTATTTTACGATACAATACTCGATATTAAAAAATAAAATTTTAATACACGATACGTATCTCAATTTAATAACTATAGACTAGACTTGTTTCTTTTTTAATTGTTTATAAATAAAAAACAGTTATATATATCAATTATTATATATAATTAATAGTTTGCAATATTAATCTAGAAATTAGAATTAGGGAAAATATTTTTTTAATGAATCTTAGAAATAATTATAATAAATGAACAATATTTAAAATGGCAAATTAAAATTATATAACAATAGGCAAGTGAGAGAGCGGTATTAAGAACATCTGCATCCCTCTTTGAAGACAAGAAAGCCTTAGAAATCTTGGGTCGGTTTGTGGGATGGGAGAGAAAGGGGAAGACAAAGAGAGGTCGATTTATATTTACGTTCATAGAAATTTGGACAGCGGTATGTGATTAATCAGAGGCCTGAAGGTGGGGAAATCTGCCCAGTGTTTGAGGACATACCACTGACGCTGCTCTGCTCTTAGGGATACCAACTGTGAGGTTGTTGGTTCCACCCTGTGGGTCATCGGTGGCTGGGATTCCGTGGACAACGCCTACACCAATGTTGTCCGTTGTCTGGACACCCGTAACCCAAGCGAAGGTTGGAAAACTTGCTTTACCTTTGCCATCGGTTGCTGTCGAGCTTTGTCTGCGGTAAGTGGATGTATGTCATTAGAGGTGATTATGAAATTTACCCTACCCACTCCTACCCTATTCCATGGGCTTTGGTCTTTAATCTAAACCCTAACCCTAACCTTAACCTCAACCTCAACAAAAGGTTTACATTGAGGCTTTTTTGTCCTCAACGTTGTACCATTTGATCCACATGTTCAGATGAAGACAGCAGTCGCAGGTTGATGATTAGAGCTGACGGTTAATCTCACCAGCCAACCAAGAAAATTAAGGTGGATGATTCAACAAAAAGGGGTGGAGGAGCTTCGTTGGAAAACCAAAGGGTTAAGAATAAAAAAAGAAAAAAAATTATTACGTTAGATTTTATAAAAGATGTTAAGAATAAAAAAGGAAATTGTGAATTGATGCTACATGGTTAAACAAGTAAAGAATGGTCCCATTTAATCCTAAATCCATATCATAATCCAAGCAAGAAATGCAATAAAGGGTCGACAATATGCTCCCACGGTTATTGTCTCCTTTCGTTCCAAATTGTGTTGAGCAAGCCAACATGCACAATCTTAGAGTAAAATCTTAACAATTCTAGCTACTCTAGCTAAGATATAGCCTAACTTGATAGGATGTGCAATGCATGACATTCTCTCCCTCTAGATCTGCTCCACGTGGGTCAAGTCTAGATTGGGTACTTAATCATATCAATTTTCACCAGATCATTATCTTATACTCAAAAAGGTTAACATGATAGGATGCGCATAATCTACACTTATAACCTTTTAAGGATTCCCTTATTTGCTCGATGTAGGATTAAAACATCTAACTACTGCCTTTGAAAAGCTTAGTGTGACACATGTTCCCATTGTCAAAATAAAAAAATAATAAGATAAATATTTATGTAGCCACTCATTAGGAATGTAATGAGTTATTGTTATATGGTACCCCAGGATATCCAACTCGATAAAATAGGGTTAGGGTACCCTATAGTCAGTTATGGAGCATATTAGGGTAAGATTTTTAAAACCCGACATGGATTTGGATAAGATTCACACAACCTTTAAGATACCTTAAACTCGAACCAAATTATATATAATGTTATAAAAATTTAAAATTTAGTGGGATTTAAACCTTTGTCCTCCTTACCTAAACACAATTTTCGTCATCTCAATCAATCTACCTTTTTGTAAACTAATAAATGTAATATCAATTTATATTAGATGAACCAACTTACCTTTTTGTAAACTAATTAATATAAAATTAATTTATATTAGTTGAACTATGCTGCAAACTTAAATATGTAAAATTCTATTAGGAAATACTCCAAGTCTTTGCCATTTTTTTCAACTATTTATTTTAATAATTATTAACAAATATATTATTAAACAAGTATCTAAATTAAAAAATTGGTATGATATAAATGGGTATTTAATGGGTTTGGATAATTAACACATAGTTCTTTACTATTAAGATTCAGTTTTGGATGATATTTTGTAATTTTATGTAAGTTTTAATAGGATTAAGATATTTTGATAGCTAAACGGTTTGAGGGTAGGTATTTAAAAAATAGCAGATACCCTATCGTTTACATCTCTGCCCGCGTCCATGTATTTTATTCTTATTCATTTTGAAAATATGATTTAAAAGTAACTTGATTCAAATACCCATTTTCTAGAAAAATTTACTTAATTTTTTTCTAAATTAGAAAAAAAATTGCTTTTCTCGACCTTCTTTTTCTATCGTAGCAAAAATCTTTAGTCACTTTATGTTTGTCTTTTGTATGACTCTTATTGGCCATATAATTACTATTCAGATTCTATTTGATTGATATCTTTATATTTTATTCTGTAAAAAAAATGAATAAACAATAAAATGCAAAAATAAATGTTGAATAAAACACAAAAAACAAAGAATTCAAAAATTAAAGAGGATATCAAAAATCAAAATGAAGCAATCATTACATTTGATAACATTAAAGACAATTCTTGTGTGGCAATATTTTGACATAAAGTGGGTGTGGGTGCACAAGTCCAAAATAAATCAATTCATGACGTAGACGGTTGATTAGAATGAATTAATTCACTAATTTAAAGACAATGATTTTAGAAATATTGACATCCTTTTCAATCTGCCAAGTGTTTGATGATTTGATTAAATATCAGATTTGAGCTGGACCCATCCAAAGATGTGTACTGACTTCAGCTTTCAAGCTTAAGGGATAATAAATTGGCTCTTCCTTAGAACATAGGGCTGTTTACTAAAACAAGACTCCGATCCCATAAAACCCTGTATTTTACTCTTATCTTCGTGATTCGTCATTCTTCGCATATCTAAGATTTCTCTCATAAACAAGTTGTGTTTGTATTACTACTGTAACGACGACGTTCGGTAATCATGATCAATTTGAAACTCTGATATCATTTGATATGGAAATTAAAACTCCAAAAAAAGAAAAATAAATAAGGTAAACAAGTTTCCCACCCTAGGGAAGTCCGCCGAGGGACATCGATCTTCATATAAAGAAACTCATCACTTAACTAGCTAGAATCCACTAGGAGATGCAGAGTTTAGAAGAAAAACTCCAAGAGTTCACTCAATTTCTATTGATAATGCAATCCAAACACATTATAGGACTAAGTATTTATAGATTGACTTAGAACATTCCCTCCTAGTATAGGTAGCTCTGACAATTCGTGTTTTCATGTTTAAATTGTGTTAACGTGATTAAGACACGAAATACAATAAAATTAAACACAAACACGATACAAGTAATTATTCGTGTTAGTATCTGAAACACGTATACGGTTACAGTTAATAATCGTGTAACACGACACGACTGACATGTTTAATCACACATTTATTAAACGTGTCAGGATTTTTTATATAATATGACAGGATTAATAAATATGATTAAATGATTAACATAATTGTTTCGTAACATGTTTAACACGATTAACTTAAAATATTAACAATTAAATATAATTTTATTATTTAAATTTAAAATAAAAAATTATAAAAACAATTATAACAAAATAATAATAACATCAAATATAATAAAGTTTAACATAAATAACATACATAAAATTCATTATCATGTTGATAAAATCCATCATTAACATTAAATATGTCACTTATATACCTTTAAATACTATAACACGATTAATTAAACATGTTTAAACGTGTTAATCATATCAACATGATTAAGACATGAAACACAATAAAATTAAACCCAAACTTGTTTCACTTCATGTCTTCTCGTATCGTGTTTAAAATTGTCAAGTCTAAGTATAGGTGATTCAGTCCCCACTAACAACTTCAAATGGACTATTGACTGCAAGCATTCTTTTTTAAAGCTTTATGGGCAAGAATATTTGTTAATGGTGTTAGTGTAGAAATCTCAAGGGGTAATATACCAAGAAAGGGGTGAATTGATATTTAAAAATTCTTTTTAAAAACTAAGTATAAAAATCAAAACTTTTTCACCCAAAAATATTTTCTAATATCAAAAACAAGTTTTCAACAATAAATTACTAAGCATAAAAATAATATACCAAAGAAAAATACAATAAAAATAATATAACAAAATAATAATAACATCAAATATAATAAAGTTTAACATAAATAACATACATAAAATTCATTATCATGTTGATAAAATCCATCATTAACATTAAATATGTCACTTATATACCTTTAAACACTATAACACAATTAATTAAACATGTTTAAACGTGTTAATCATATCAACATGATTAAGACATGAAACACAATAAAATTAAACCCAAACTTGTTTCACTTCGTGTCTTCTCGTATCGTATTAAACCCAAGCTTTATGGGCAAGAATATTTGTAAAGCCTAACCTTATAAAATACTATTCATGACATACATGTGATGATAGCATGATTGCATGCTAGGAGAGTCCCGAAAAATTTACAAAAATCGGTATTGTACCTAGAGGTACAACAAAGTTTATTTAATCTTCGAACTAGATCAAATAGGAATTTTAAGGTGAGATTAAGAGTTTCACAGTTCATGGATGACTTAAAATGGTAATTTGGAGTTTGAGGATCAATTTGGAGTCAAATCAGAATTTTCACTAACTAGAGGCAAAATGGTCATTTGCCACTTGAGGACAAAATGAAAATTTTAGAAAAGAATTTTTTGACCCCATTTGACTTATTGGAGTATAATTTGACTTATTGGAGTATGATTTGAGGTTTAGAAGTGAAAAATTTTAATTTCGGTATAATTTGGAGTATAAGGGTAAAATGGTAATTTTGCCACCTCAGGGGCAAAATTGTAATTTTTCACCACCAGGATATTTTTTCCAGCACATGGTCTTCCTTTATCTTCATCTTTGACCCTTGACTAAACATGTGGTGGAGATAAAATATTTAAATTTTTAAAATTTTAAAAACGGACCAATGACATGATGCCACGTGTCATGCCTTTATTAATTTATTATTTTCCTTTTTAAAAGGCACAAAAATCAGCTCATCTTCCACCCCATGGCCGGCCAAACCAGCAAGAAGAGAGAGAAAACAAAAACAAAACCCTAGAGAGAGAAAATCAAAGAAAAAGTGTGAATTTTCAAGGAAATTAAGTGAAAAAGGTGAGATTTTTCTATTAAGCTTGAGTTTTCTTATTCCCAAGCATTTCTCTTTATTTTCCATGATTAAATTACATGTTTTCATGATGAATTCAATTCTGAAAAAATGGGTTAGGAGAGAGAAAGTTGTTGGATTTATTTGATTTTAATTTATGTTAGTGTTTTTAGTTAGTTTAGCATATTTAGAAACAAAACAACAAGAAAAGAATTTATTTTCTCCCCCAACCATTAATGGCTGAATTTACCATGTAGTGAGTGAGGATGAGTTTGATTTTATTCTAGGAGAATTGGTTAAGGAATAATGAATTATGAGCCTAGAAAAATAATGGGAATTTTCGGAGCAAAAATACGAATTTTTACCCACTAGGGGTATTTTCGTAATTTGCTGTTGGGACTGATAATTTGCATCACACTGAGGGACATTAAGTTAATTTGGGTGCAATTGAGGTATAGAAACTGAAAAGAATTAAATTGGAGTTTAAACGAACCCGTTAGGAATTTAATCGGGTGATAAGACGAATTAGGCCAATACCGGGTTTAGATAGTTACCAGTGCATTTTTGCATTCCATATCATGCATTGGTAGTCTAAATTAGTTTAATTTTGATTTAGTACCAACTTAGTGAAATTCTCGATTTTGTACTGTGTCAAGGTGGTGAGTCCTCCAATAAAGGCAAGGAAATTGCATCCGAGGACCAGTAGACAGAGTGCTTCGAAAGTCTGCATTCTAGACATTGTGAGTAAACTTACTGTCATTTTAATTATCTAGGGTGGTTTTTAGATGCTTTCATGAATTCTATGGAAAAAGGAATTTAAAAAGATAAATTTTCATGTTTTATGAATAAATGAGTTTCAATGAAATTAAATTATAAATTGTTTTGAAATTAATAGTGATTTTGAAAAATAGAGTACACGGAGACTGTTAATTGTGGCAATTTGATTGTTTAAATTAACTGGCTTATGATAAATCGAGCATGATTGGCTAGTTGGCAATTGTATTGAAATGCGAATTGTTTGGTTACCTTGAAAAACTACGAATTACAAAATTGCCATATCATGTTATTGAGTTTTATTATATGGTGGATTATATATTAATTAATCACTGCAGTAGGGGGTTTCTGTGGACCAGCCTTTTAGAGGGGCACGGTAAACCCCATTATATTCTTACCTCGAACGGAGAGGCGCGTAGGGTATCTCCTGGGGTAAAGTTTAGGGTTCACTTCACGCTAAACCACCACGTGAGGGGGAACTCAGCCAACGCCAAGGAACGGCTATGTTTTCAAAACAAAAACATGATTTATGTGAAATGTGAATTTTAATAGCCTTGGCGGTCTCGGTAGGATGCCTCGGCCAAGGTGTCCCCGAGAATGGATTTATGGCACAAGCCTAGATTTTTATGAGATTCATAAGCCTCTTTACGTGTTTTGAACAAAATGTGTTCTAATGCTATAACCCAGTTTATGATGATTTACTTTATTGTCTCCATGTACTCAACTCTAGATGTTTATGATGATGTTTGTTTACTCATTGGGATTTTATAATCTCACCACCCTCCTTTCCACCCATTTCAGGTTCAGTATAGACTGTAGATAGCTGATCTCATCGAGGACTACAGTGGGATCTGCATTTTCCAAACCGTAGGTTCACAGTCCTCTTTACTTTTGTTTATTCGGGGGCACTCTTGTTATTGTAAATTAAATTAAATATTTTGGCTTACTGTATTTAAGTATGTATAAATTTATTTAGCTTTTACGTTATAAAAATTATTCACGTATAACTCTATAAATATTGTTTTATAAGAAAATAGAATATTTTACTTAATATTTTTTTTATTTTCTTAATATATTCAAATAACCATAATTTCGTTTTAAATGAAGATTTTAGACTTTTAAACTCATTTTGAATATGAATTATGTGTTTTGTACTTGTATATTACGTTTTAGCCAGTTTCAAAATTTTTGAGAAAAATGACCAAAATACCCCTGTGAGACGAAAAATTAATATTTTATTTGTTTAAAGTTGGAAACAGCTTAAAATCTTTTAGAACACGATATTTGACAATGGTTGCTCACAAGGGAATAGAGAAACTGATAGTAAAGCCTTGTGGGGTTTCGGGTTGACATTCCGGGCAATGAGTGTCTACCGAGACACCGCAACGGTTGTCACGGGCTCGAGGGGAGTACCGGGTCGTGACAATATTTGTTAATTGTGTTAGTGTAGAAATCTCAAGGGGTAATATACCAAGAACGGGGTGAATTGATATTTAAAAATTCTTTTTAAAAACTAAGTATAAAAATCAAAACTTTTTCACCCAAAAATATTTTCTAATATCAAAAACAAGTTTTCAACAATAAATTACTAAGCATAAAAATAATATACCAAAGAAAAATACTTTCATAAGTTACATGTTAGCTACGAATAATAAAGTGAAAATATTTCTTAAGTGTAAAACAATAAATCAATGTAAAACTATTTTCCTAAGGCAAATGTAAGTAATGAATAATAATGTGGAAAGTTAAAACAGACAAATATTTTATAGTGGTTCGACTTGTTTTATGCCTACATCTTCTCCCTTGGCAATTGAGGAATTGCCAATCCACTAAAGGATTCTTGTTTTTTAACAAGATCAAGTGATAACCCTTACACTGACTTTTTCACGAGATCAAACGATAACCTTTACACAATTCACAAAGGAATTCTTACTTTTTAATGGGATCAAGCGAAAACCCACCAACAATGAGCTTTATGAGCTCAACCACAAACCCTTACAAATAACTTTCAAGATAAAGCTAGAACCTTTACAATGAGGTACAAATTTCAACAAGAAAATGCCTCTACAAAGGTTGGGTGCTAAGACTTTAAGCTTGTGTGTAGTGAGAGAAGAAATATCAACTCAAATCAAGCAAGTGTTCAATTTTTGTAAACGTGGTGGAAGACTACAATGAAGCTAGAGAGTGAGGATAAGTTTTTGGAGGTCTCTCTAGGGTTTAAAGCTTTGGTTTAGGGCTTCTCTTACTTCCAAATAGCTCAAATGCAGCTATTTATAGTTGGTACGAGTTTAGAGAGTCAACACTAGTTTGAATCAAATTCGACCATTGATGAAGTTTAAAGGTCGTCTATGTTCTTCAAATTTATCAATTTAGGGCATCATAGTCGAGTACGACCTTCTTTTACTCGATCCAACTCTTGAGAGTATGTTTTGTGCAAATTTGAGCTGCTATAATCAACTATGTCTCCTATATAGTCGACTATGTCTATCTAAGATCAACTTTTTCATGCTTTTGACTTGTCAAGGTTTACTTTAGACATTTCAAGGTCGACTATGACTTTATATCCTTTAAATTTTGCATCCTTTCTACCTTTGGATCAACTTGAGCCTTTTTAAGATCGACTCTTGACTTGTGTCTTGAGGTTTCCTCAGCTTTTTGATGCTTCTTTTCAACTATTTCTTCCTCGCTTTGTTCCTACCTTCAAATAACATTTCAAGGCATGTTTGCCTTTGCTTTCTTAGTTGAATATGCATTGTTTGAAAGCATTTATGATATGTTCTAATGATGCATGGCTTTTCAAACAATTATGTAACCTTAGAAAATTAAAAATATATTTGAGACAATTTCAAATAGTTGACATTAAGTTCAAGATAATATGTGATTTTTGTTAAATCAAAACACGATGTAACTCAAGACTAACAATCTCCCTTTTTTTGACATGAGAAAAATATTAGCATATTGCATTTGAAATTTCTTGAAACCTCCCCCTAACTTAATTAGTCTCTATGCCTTTGTTAAAAACATTTAAGTGTACATGAGAAAGGTAGAAGAAATGAATATGAATTTTGAAAATTCTTTCTCTCTATTTATGCATGAGGTTCAAAATGTTTCAAGATTCAACTAATATAAGAGCATTTCAATGTGCTCATAAACCTTCTCCCCCTTTTTGTTATATTAAAATAATTAAAAAATGTAAGCTTTAAGAACTTAAACTCAAGAAACAATGGTTAGTGATAATCATTAAATATAAATAAGCATTAAGTTTGATAATGATATCTTACCATCAAATCAAAACAGTAAGGTATATTTTCATGCAAATATTCAATCAATAGATCAAGAAATATATCCAATCATCATAGTATGAAGGCATTAAATCAAGATATATTTCCAATCAATATATAATCAAGCAAGGCATAGGTTGGGAAATATACTCATTTAGCACATGCTAAGAGCAATATGTATAAGTAAGTCACAATATAATTCTACTCAAGATATTCAATTAAAGAATAAAAAAATATATTCGACTAATGCAATCAAGGCACATATAGATATTTACCCCACCACCTGAAAAGGAAGCAGTTAGGGATACTGATGGAGCGAGAGAAAGGATCGCTTCTTTTTTAAATTGAACAATTCATTAAAAAAATTCATCTATCCAACTGGGGGATAAGTAATTCGCCTCATTCACATCCAGATCATGAATGTTTGGAATCCATTTCAACCAAGATATATTTCTATGTAAGATATTCAATCAAGATATTATGGAATATATATATCAATATATTATGAACAAATCAAGATATATCTCCATTTTATATATATTTTTAAGTAAGTTAATAAGGAGTATATCATCAATCAATCAAGAATGTCACACATAGATATGTATATATATAGACAAATTGTGAATGTTTTATCTTTTAAATTTAAGTTGGATATGCATAGTAAAATATAAAGCATTTATAAGTCTACACATATAATGTGAACATGATTCAGTGATATGTGTGCAACTTTATATGCTAGTATGTTCACATATTCATTCAACTAAATAATCAAGTAATCATGCAAATATATTCACAAATTTATATACAAACAAGTATAATAAGAAGCATAAAAATCATTATTCCAGCACGAATGTGAAGCATTACTAAGCACAAATTTAATATGGTGCTTCAGAGATATTACCAATACAAATTAACACCACTTGTTGAGATTTTACCAATATCATTATTGAATATTTCAACTGCTCAAGAATCATAGGATAATCTCAATGGTCCTTTCCCCTTTAAGCATTCATTAGATTCTTTTCCAACAAAAGGAAGTTAATTACTTCAAAGTATAATGTTACCTCCCCTTAGATGGATCATGAAGTAAATATAGGAATAATCAATGATCATATGATAAATAAGTATTTAAATAGAATGTTCAACATGTTACTTTCATACTCATGTATTCAAGGAACTAGTCAAGCATGAGTATTGAAATAAATATTCAATATATGTTTCAAATACTCATAATTTCAAGAAGTTTATGCACATTAGCTCCAATACATGATAAGAAAATAAATATCATCCATTTTTCATTTAATGTTCAATATTCAAATTGCTCTTCCTTATTAATGATACCTACAAAGATCAATTTCACTTGATATTTGGTATCCTAATTGCTTTAGATCCTTAAAGGTTAGTTTCATCAAACAAATGAACAAAACAATAATTTGAACAATGAGTGCAATAGAAATTTATGAGTTCAAAAGTGTTCCTACTCTTAATTTCTTATCTTTCCTTTCCTTTAACAATACTTTTCAATTTTTAATTTTTTTTTCTAATTGATCATAATTTCTTTGGAGTATTTCAACATCAATTTTCAATTGATTGTTTTCTTCTACCACTGATTCATTTTCAAGTCTACGACTTGAAATTTTCTCCTTTTAACTTAAGCTTAGATCTTGAAATGTAAGAGTTAAGTCTTCAAACAAATTTGCCAAATCACTATCCATAATAATATGGGAAGAAGATCCTACCTCATAGTTTGATCTTGAATTTCAAAATCCGATGTTCTCTTCATTGTCACTTAAGGAGCTTTCATCCATGAAAACATCTTCTTCTAGTTCACTTTCAAGTGGTTGTCCATGTAGCTCTTGTAGCTTGTCTTATATTTCTTTGGCACAACCACAATTTTGAACTTAATTGTATTACCTTTCTCTAAGAGCTCTAAGGATAATATGCATAGTTTTGGCATTGGGTTCAATCAGATCAAGATCATGTGAATTCCGATTTGTCATGTCTTTCTCTATTTTGTACGGATCATTTTCAAGTTGCTTATATGTTTGATAATCATTTGCAATAATGAAGTGTCATTATCTATATCTCTAAACATGAAAATCTTCACCATTGAAATATAGAGGCTCAAGATATGGTGATGCTTCGTAGGTCTTGTAATCATCAAGTGTCATGAGATAAAAGTTTGCAACTTCATCTTTTTCCTCATCTTTGGAGTGATCACTATTGCCCTAAGTTACTATCATCCATTTCTTCTTAAATTTTCTTGAAGTGTTCCTCATGTTGTTGTTGGGACATTCATATTTATGTAATCAGGCCTTTTTCAATCAAAACATATCAAGTGATCTCTTGCATGTTCTTTCTTAGGCATATCTTTTCTTGTAGGTTTTCTATTTTTAAGGTTTTTCTTCGTAAATTTATTCAATTTTCTAGCTAGCATGGCTATGTCTTCCTCATTTTCACTTTTCTTCTTAGTGTTTCTTTCTTCTTCCTCAACTATAGATTAAGGGTTATTCTTTTTTGTTTGATCTCTTCTTTCTTAGGTTTTTCTCATACTTTCATGTCTAAGTGTCATTTCATAAATAAGAAAGGAACCTATGAGCTCTTCTAGCTTAAAATTATTTAGGTTTTTAGCCTCTTCTATAGTCATGACTTTAGGTCTCCAAGATTCTGGTAGGTTATAAAGGATTTTCATTACAAGTTGTGCATTTAGGAATTTTGTTCTTAAGGCTTTTAAACTTTCTACAATATTAGTAAATCTTTTAGACATGTCATTAATTGACTCATCTTCTTTCATCCTAAAAAGCTCATAATCATATGTAAGCAATCCAATCTCAGATTCTTTGACTAGGTTGGTGCCCTCATAAGTAGTTTCTAAAGTATCCCAAAATTGTTTTGTATTTTCACACATAGACACTTTATTAAACTCACTAGCTCTTAAGGCATAAAGAAAAGTATTATAAGTATTGCAATTTATTTGAATTAATTTCTTATCTTTATGATCATATTCTTTCCTAGACTTAATCACTATTTTGTCATTCACTTCCTTACTTTGAACATGTAGACCATCTAAAATGACATTTCAAACATCTAAGTTCATACATTGAATAAACATTGCCATATGTTTCTTCCAATAAGGATAGTTTGTACTTACAAAAAAGGGTAGCCTTTGGATCAATTGCCCTTCACCAAGTATGGTTGCTGTCACCTCTATTTTTATCAATTGGAGTTTCTACAAAGATCTCTCAAAGGTGGTTAGACCTACAAAATTTGAGACCAAGCTTTGATACTAATTGTTAATGTAGAATTCTCAATGAGCAATATACTAAGAGGGGGTAAATTGGTATTTAAATTTTTTTTTTAAAAATTAAGTATTAAAGTCAAAAAATTTTCACACAAAATATTTTTTAATATCAAAAACAAGTTTTCAACTATAAATTACTAGGCATAAACTAATATACCAAAGAAAAATATTTTCTTAAGTTAAATGCTAGTTATTAATAATAAAGTGAAAATATTTTCCTAAGTGTAAAACAATAAGTCAATGTAAAATTATTTTCCTAAGATAAATGTAAGTAATGAATAATAATGCAAAAAGTTAAAAAGAGACACAAAGATTTTATAATGGTTCAACCTTTTCAATGCTTACATCTGCTCTCTTAGCAACCAATGAATTTCCAATCCATTAAAAGGATTCTTGCTTTTTAACGAGATCAAGTGATAACCCTTACACTGGCTTTTTCATGGGATCAAGCAATAACTATGTGTACTTATCTATGGTTGGTTTATAAACTTAGTAGAGGTTTCAGTGATGAGTTTTAGGCTAAATTTTGCTTTCTATAGCTAAATTAGCGATACTTGTTTTTGAAATATCAATTGATTCAACAAAGAACCTTCAAAATTGCATCTTATCTTTTATCTATTGATAGATGCAGTCATCTATCAGTACATAGGCCCCATGTATCGATAGATCAGGTTTTTTTTTAAGCCAAATTTTCAAAAGTTTTTCTAAAGAAGAAATGATTTTGTTTTCAAAACTAAGCCTTGAAGACACCCAAATTATGTTTTAAACATTCTTGAAATAATGTATTAATCAAACTTTTGATTGCCTTTCAGATTTTGTAAATATTTTTCTAAAAAGGTTTATGAATTGTTTTACAACTATGTTTTATAAAAAAAAACTATTCATCCTTGAACTGTTTGAAAGATATTGATCTTGTAGTGAGTAAACAAGTGTATGTTTCTTGAGGCTATTTGAAAGATAATAAATTCAAAGGCTATAGAATTAGTCAGGTTAACGACCAGTGACTATTGACAAGCTCGGTAAGTAGGGATATCAGGTGAGGACGCTTAATAAGAGAGACTCAATTTGTATATTGCCTAAAAAGGCGAGTTTTGCATATATGGATTTACTTTCTATTAGCATATTTTTGAAGGTGTATTGTCACGACCCGACACTCCCTTCGAGCCCATAACAACCACTGCGAAGTCTCGGTAAATATTCATTACCCGGTATGTCAACCGAAACTTCGCAAGGCTCTTGCATCAGTTTTCCACTTCCCCTGTGAGCAATAGTTACTAAATATCGAGTTTTAAGAGAATATAAACTATTTTAGATCGAAAACAATCAAAATAAAATTTTGACCACACAGGAGTATTTTGGTCATTTTTACCTAAAAATTTCGAAACCTGATAAAAATACAATGTATGGTAGAAAGATATCCATTTTCGATTAAAAATAAATTTTTGCAATCTAAATCATCCATTTGGAGTGAAAAGTTGACTAATTAGACTAAATAAAAATATTTGATAATATATTCTATTTTCTTATAAAACAATTTTTATAAAATTATGCATAAATAATTTTTGTAGCGTGAGAACAAAATAAATTCATACACATAGTGATACAATAAACCAGGTATTCAAAATTATCCTACAGTGGCATATGGGTCCCGAGATAACCAAAAGTGTGCAAGAAGGTAGACCTACGATTTTCAAGGAAGTAAGTCCAAAAGAAATCTGTAATGAAATCGACTGCCTACAGATTATCCTGAACCTGAAATGGTTAAAAAGAAAGGGTGAGTTTTCATAAACTTAGTGAGTAAAAAAAGTCCGTCATTAACATCTAAAGCCGAGTAAATGGAGACAATTAACTTTTCATCATACCATGATCCACAACATTTTGTACTTGTTTCAAATCATATATATAAAACAACACATTTCATTATAATACACATCTCGACTTATAATTTTCTCAAAAACTTGGCTCGTGCCAAAAATCATACTCGATGATACCTTGGTCGAGGCATTCAACCGGGTCCGCCAAGTTTATTAAGTTAACAACTACTCATAAAAACATAATTTAGCCATCCCTTGGCGTTGGCAGAGTTCATCCTTAAGTGGTGGTTCGACGTGAAGTGAACTCTATCGTACCTTAGGAGATATCCTTCGCGCCTCTCCTACTAAGGTAAATATAACGGGGTTTACCGTGCTCCTCTAATAGGCTGGTCCACGGAAACCAGCCTACTGCAGTGGCTAATTAAATAACCCACCAATCAATAAAATTTTGACAGCATAACGTGGCTAACATAATACTACCCAGCCTGTCAAAGGAAAGCAACAGTTTATATATTTCACAACTCAAAAACCCAGCCACATATGTCATCACGTATCAGTTCATAAATCATCAATTCCAAACATTGGTACGTAAACTTAAATATATAGGCAACATCAAAGGTTGGTCTCCACATACTCTCATTTTCAAAAACATTATTGAATTGTAAAATAATTCATAAACCTTATTCCTTAAATCGATTACTAGTCATAGAACATAAAATTCATTTAGGTTCAATATTCTTAAAATCATAAAATCGATTGTAAAA
>NC_030857.1:17562983-17573182 GCF_000208745.1 Theobroma cacao | reverse complement strand
TTGTTTTAACTTAATTTTTAAGCCTTTTCTCACCACCACAAATGCTCTAATATTTATCCATAGCATAAAATAATAATAGGTAGAATTCTGGAGCTTGACAAATGTCATGGTGGTGTAAAATTACAATTTTGCCACTAGAGTGGTAAAATTACCATTTTACCCCTATGCTTTGAAAAATACTGGAATTACAATTTTTTTTCACTTCTTAACCTCAAATCATACTCCAATACTCAAATCATACTCTAATAAGTCAAATGGGGTCAAAAAATCTTTTCTAACAATTCTCATTTTGTCCCCAGGTGGCAAATGACCATTTTGCCCCTAGATAGTGAAAATTCTGGTTTGACTTCAAATTGATCCTCGAACTCCAAATCACCATATTAAACCATTTTGGTACTTTAATATCCTTAATTTCATCTCAAATTCTCTATTTGATCTAGTTTGAGGCTTAAATCAACTTTGTTGTACCTTTAGGTACAATACTTATTTTTGTAAATTTTTCGAGACTCTCCTAGCATGCAATCATGCTATCATCACATGTATGTCATGACAAGTATTTTATAAGATCGGACTTTACATGTATTTTCTAAATACTCTTCCCCATTTGCTTGTTCCTCCTCCCTGTATCTACTCATAGAGTTTTTGTGGCTCACACGTTATTACCCACTATTTTTTTTAGATTAGGAGATTACTTGGCTCGTTGTCCATTTGAGAAGACCTATCTTCTGTGGTTGACCTAGTAAGTGCTCGTTATGGTATCCAGTAAGAGTCAGCTCTTTATGGTGTCGTACTCATCTAGTCGAGTCTATCTTTGTATTTTGGATTGTTATGAATTTTGACTTGCTTATATCATGCAATGATTAATACTCTATAATAATTATATTTTGAATATTTTGCCACAAAATGGCTCATGGGTGGTATTCTCCACAAGATGGGCGATGCTTGGATTTATGTTTACTTGCTTCGGCAATGTTAACCACATGAGTGTGCAAGATGATTAAACCTAATTTATTGCATATAATTAATCATGTTTATGTTGGCATACGTATGATTACTTGATTTACTTGTTGATTAGGCTTTCATGGGTTAAGAAGGCAATTCCCTTTGATACCCTTGCAATGGTCATGAACCCAAGATTGGGTTGTAACAATAACTCTCAAAGCTGTTAAGGAAAACTTTAAAAAAAGGATTAAAGAAAATGAAGATGTAGAGGAGGAAGAAGACAATGATGAAGAAATAGCCCTGTTAACAAGAATATTCAACAAATTTATGAGAAAGAATTAAAGTGAAGGAAACAAAAGACTTTTTGGGAAACATTCATTGTAAAGTTTAAGCAAAAACTACATGACATGCTATGATTATGGAAAAACAAGGCACACAAGATATGATTGTCAAATTACGAGGAAAAGGTACTCTAAAACTTCAAAAGGAAAAGAAATGATAGGTGTAATAAGTAATTATGATGGTGTAATAAGTAATTATGATGAACTTCAGAATGAAGGAGATAAAGAGGTTGCAAATTTGTGCTTAGTGCTTGCTTGGCTCGACTTTTTTTCAATTTATCTATCTCTTAAAAGTAAAAGCTATACCAAATAAGATTTTGAAAAACTTTTTTAAAAAAAAGTAATTTTTTTTAAAGCAAAAATTTTTTTTTAAAAAAAACCTTATAGAAAAGCTTTAGAGAAGAGCTTTCTCTTCTCTTCTTTTAAAATACACAAACTTTTTAAAAAATACTCCCTCTCTTACAATCGATCTCCCTCTTCTCTCCCTCCTTCTACAAATCATCTTTCTCCAATGCAAATCGCGATCTCCCTTTCCACTACCTCTCTCTACAAAGACTACTAGAAAAAAAAATAGAAAACCCAGCAATAGGAAAAATCTAGGATTTTTTTGTTCTTATAAAAGTTAAGAGAAAATAAGACCCAAAATTCAACGCTGCATTTAGATACTATTTAAAGGTTTTCTCTATTCTTCACAAAAAAAGATTTTAATGTCAAATACATCGTTTTCTCTTTTCTCTTCTTTCTTGAAGAATTGAAGCATCATGGTCCGATTGCTTGCTAAATTAACTAGAATTTAATACTATTACTACTATACATAGTTTGAGAGCTATTGCATTTTTGTATGGATTTTTTGGATTTTACCATTTAAAATCATTTATAAGCTCAAAGTAAACTTATTGCGCTTTGGGTTATTAAGTGATTGAAGATGGCATTAATACTCTTTATGGTAATTTTAACCAAAATTAGAGCTTATATAATTTACTTTGCCAAATAGCTTACCGAACAACATTAGCTTAATTTCAAAAGCTATTATTTTTTATAAGAGCTTGATAATAGCTTTTAAGCTAAAAAAAGTTAGGCCAAACAAACTCTTAATGACTATTGATTATTGTCAATTAAAATTCTACCTACACAAGTATACATATTGACAAATAGTATATTAGCAAGCAGAGTATCAATCCCATAGAAAATTGATTTAGTATATTACTAAGTACTGAAATTAAAATAATTTAATTTTATTAAAAAAATCAAAATTTTAATAACTAATTAAACTAAAAACTAATCAACTATAGCTAAACCTATTTATCACTAATAATCAAAGCAAAAAGATATTGGACTAAAAATTAAATTAAAAAAGCCTAGGATTACAATATTCTTAACATTTCATTTAAATCTTACATTTCTCTCTTAACTTAATCCTATGGGTTGATTTACTAACCTAAAGTCCTCAATTTTTTCTAATGCTCTCTCGAGTCTCTTATAAAAATATCTATTTTAACAAAAATACTATTCCTATGTGAATTGAATTTAAAATAGATTCATTAAGCTTAGGTTCTAATCTAGCTACTATGGCATATAGGTATATTTCTATCCTATACACAAACCAATTTAATATTATCATATGCTATTCTAATTTTAGTCTACACTAAACTCCCTTTCACAAGTTTGTTTAGGTTTCTAAATCAATTTAATTGATGATCAGAAAATTAGAAGTATTAAGAACAAATTAGAATAAACAATTTTATCCCATTGAAAATAAGCTAGAAAGAGATTAAAAATTTAAACTATATGTGAGTTCAATTGCGATCCTAGAAAAAAAAATTGTTCATACTCATAATTGCAAAAGTAAATAAACACATATAAAGTTTACCTATCAAAAGTAACAAGAATAATTAAAGCTAAGGAAGAAAATAAATATTTGCATCCTTGATCTTCAATCTTCAGCCTCAATTTCTAGCTTCTAGAATCTCTCTCAAGATTTCTCCTCAATGTGTGTGTGTATGTCTATATATGTATGGTTAACTTCTCTTTAAGCTAACTATTTATAACCTCACTTAACTTAATCTTACCTAAACTTAACTACTTGGGCCTAAAAACTCTTAATTTGGGCTTAAAATAAGTGTAGAGTCCAATAGGGACTTAATCAGTCTTTATTCTACTATTTTCACCCTTATGTCTTTAGGTTTTCTAGCTTGATACCGCAGCACACCCCATCTAAGTTGCAACGTTCCCTTTACTTCATGCCTTCTTTTGCTAACTACTACACCCCATCAATTTCAATTATGATTTTCTCCATTTTCAAGGCAGAACTGGGCAAAGTAATCTCGTGAAATTGTAGCTCTGTCTCTTACCTTTCCAATGGTTTAAGAATCATATCATTTGGATACTTGTAGTGAGAGTTATGCTTAAAATACTATGATATAACGAACAGGGCCTGAACTCCTTAAACACCTTTCTTCACCCAATTAAACCTTATTCTTTTATAATTCTACAAAAATATAAAAACTAATAAATAATAACTAAACTAAAATAAATTATTGGTTGGTGCATAATCCCCCTGTCTAAAGAGCAGGGTTCGAATCCCCTTCCCCTAATTATTAAAAAAAATAAAAAAAACTAAAATAAATTAAATTAAATTAAATTAACTTAATAAAAATAAACTAATTAAAAAATAATTAAAAATAACTAAATTCTAACCTAAACTCAAGAACTTAGCTAACTTTAAGAACAATTGAGATAAAAAATAATTCTATTTCATAAAATTATCAGATGGATTTAGAGAAAAAGGTTAACATCATCACACCCATGGTCATAGACATCATTGTGACAACCCCCAACCGTGAACCATCAACTGTGGAATTTGCATCATTTAATCATGAGGACTCTATCCAAGTAAAAAATGAAATAGAGATGGCTATGCAACAAAATGATCACACGCTCTGAAAAATGGTTAAAGACAATTACCTCGAGTTACAAAGGGAAGAAAGTATGAAGAACTCAAATCAAATCGATGCATCACCACTTGAAATAATGATGATGCATCATCTCGTATCCCACCTTAAAAGAAAAGAGTGAAATCAGGCAATCATATATGAAGATGTCAAAGACGTTGGAGAAATCCAAAGAACTATATGACAAAAAAATAAGATTAAAAGAAGAGAGATGCTCGTTAAATGGCATTAAGATCAACAAAAAGGAATCAATGAAAATCAAATCTCAAATTCAAGAATGGGAGAATGAGATGGAGACATCCATAAGGATAATGATGAAGATTTTTGATGAATCGACAAAAATCCTCATCAACAAAACTTTAATGGTTCAGCAAGACTTTGAGAGTTACATATCAAGAATCCCACAACCGTAAGTTTTTTCATGATTGTCTCATGCATGATCATTGTTCAAATCAGAAGTCCTCTTAACACTTCTCTCTAAATGACAAAGAATCCAATTATCACTTTCTAAAAGTCAATTTCTGAAAAAATTCATGGAATCTTTAAAAAATCTAAGGCTTAAGAATCAACCCTTGAATGCTTAAAGACAATTCTTAAGAATTAAAAACTCAAAAGCTGATTAAACCTTAAACCTAAAAACAACACCTTCTTTTGTCGAATCTTTTTAGAAAATCACAACCCATCAAAGATTTTTTTTTTCAAACAACTCAATCTATTTAGAAAACCCCATCAATCAAAGTTAACATTCTGACCACTCAAGTATGCTTCAATTTGCAACTTCAAAAGAAACCCACTGGTCTGGAAAGAAACATTATCCCAACAAGAATGTTGATTTTTTACCCCCAAGTCTTAAAATTCTATTTCAATCAATTCTCACTTCTCGAAAGGAAAGACTTGTGGCTCCCAAACATTTAAGAGAAGAAAAAGGGAAAGGATATATTACAATGTCCAAAAAGCGAAAAACTCACAAAGCAAGTGCCTTCAACATCAACTTCTCAAGATCAAAAGACAAGCAAGTTTTTTATGATCACTTTGCTAAAAAGACAGTAGTACACTAAAGAATTATTGATCTAGAATGGTTTGAAAATGAGTTTAATCTGTTGTATGTTGAAAACCTAAAGAAATTAGGCTAGTATGAATACTTAAACATGATGAGATTTGTTTATGAGAAATTAGTGAGAGTATTCTATTCAAATGCCAATAACATGTTTCAACGGGATGAATATGAAGAAACTATGGATCACAATAAGTCTTTTTGCATATATGTTGTTGGAAAAGAATTGATTTTAACACCTTCTTTACTACAAAAACTACTAAAGCTGAAACCCACAAGCAAGGATGCACTTACTCAAATGACTAAAGAGAATGTTGTTTTAAAAGAAGAACTGCTCATGAAGTTCATGGTTAATCTTGCTACAATTGTTAAATTTCCTAATAGTCCTACTAGGCTAAGGGTAAATGATAGAATATTGCACTTAATTGTGAAAAGCACTCTTAGACCCTTTGGACTCAAGATCACTAAAGTAACAATTGAAAAAATGTGGTATGTGCATCACATCAAGAAGTGTACCCCAATTGATCTTGCTCAATTCATATACAGAGACATGGAAACCTTGGAAAGATGAGCAAGAAATAATCTGGCTTATGGAATGGCTATATCGAGATGCTAGAAAAACTAAAAATTAATACTCCAACAGACAGAGAAATTATGTAATACGAAGTCAAGTTTCTTCACAAAGCATCTCTGGGAAGAATGCAAATTGAATTTGACTATGTCAAAAATGAACGTGTAAGAAGAAATGTTCCACAGACAACCAAAATTCAAAAAGATATAGAAAATTCAAAGTAACCACCAAATGATTCTCAATCTCAAACTTCATCAATGCATGCAGCAATGGACACTTTACTAGCACTTCTGAGCATAGTGTTCATTAAAAAAACTACTCATCAAGATTTAAATGCGATGGTAGATCATTAAGAGAGGTTAATACTCATAAGGTTTACAACTATTAATAGAAAGATTGAAGGAATTATTGAATTTGTCTCCAAGTTTGAAAACCTGTTTGATATATGTAGTCAGTCTCTCAACAAAGTATATGACAATCTTGTCAAGATTCACAAGGGAATGGTGACAATTTCAGAGAATCCGGTTCAAATCTCACGAAACCAGGAAATACTATGTGAGCAAATTCAGCAAAAATCCAATCCACCAACCTGACTACCTTGACCAAAACCCAAAACCTAAACCTAGCATTTGCATCCATGCATCATATGCATCTTTGTCTATTCAATGCTGGTGTGATCCTTTATATGCACTTTTTAACATTTTTATATTTGTTTTGGAATCATTAATGAAAACTTACTACATTGGTTGTTCATTTCTTGTCTTGTGATGCTTGTTATGATGCATTATTTCTTATCTGCTTAATTAGAGCTACTAATTATCTTATGCCTTCTTAAGCTTTGAAATTGTACCTTCGAATCTTATTCTCTTTTTGATATTCAAAAAGGGGGGAGTATGGGATAAATTTGTTGTGTTTTCTTTTCTAAATGCTAGAATGGTGCTTCTAAAAAAATTTTTAAGTTGAGAAGTAAGCACAAATTCAAAGGGAGCTTTTTACAGATTTAGCCATTGGTTTTGTCATATCAAAAAGGGAGAGATTGTTAACTTTGAAATTGCCCTAAGTTTTAAAATGACATAACTCAATGAATTGAATTCGACTATGAACTTAAAAGAAGCATTTTATTGAAATGAAAGAACTTTTCCTAGAAGTTTTTAAAATGATTTCCAGCAAAGAAGAATCAACTTCTGAAAGTGAAGTGTTGACTCCTTAAAAGAAAGCAAGCTATATTTCTTATTTATAATAGAAAGGAATCAACTTGTCAAGGAGAGAACCATTGATTCTCACAAAATAGAAAGCTACTGGTTTAGAAAAAACAAGCACTTAAGAAGTGAAAGGTCGATTCTTGTGAAGGTAGAAGTATAAGGGAGAAGCACTAATTAGCAAGAATCAACTTCCCAAGCTTCCCAAGATCAATTCCTCAAAGTCAAAGGAGAAAGATTAGAAACTTGTTAAGGAAGCCAAAGAAAAAAGGGAAACTTGTTAGAAAAGAAAAAAAGGAGAAATTTGAGCAAGCAAATCAAAATTCAAAATTTCAAGACAACACTCAAGAGCCATGAAGAGTCGACTTTTCGACGAATGAATGTTTGATTCTTATGAAACAGAATGTCTCAATCTAGAAGAAGGACAAGAAAAATCTACTTCTTGATGGATGAATGTTCGATTCTTAAAGAGTAAAGAGCATTAGGCTTGACGCTAAAGTATAAAGAATCGACTTTCAATGGATAACGCTCAATTCTTGATGATTGAGAAGCTTGACTAAAGTAACCCCAACGATTTGAAATTTGAAATCTCTTTTCTCTTTAACGGCTAAATTGTGTGAGAGGCTACATAAATCTCCAAGAGCTTCATTCCAAGGATGAAAGAGAGCCAAGAAAAAAAAGAGGAAAAAAAGCTTCATTTTAAGAAGAGAGAAAAGCTTTATTTCTCAATATCATATCTTTCTCACAACAAATCCTCCAAAATAGAGTATTAGCCGAAAGCTTAAATTCCTTGATCTTTACTTTATTCCCTTGTACTCAAAGCCTTCGATCTACCTAGCTAAAGGCACTACATCTTGTTATCCAATGTTGTAAAGGTTATACCTCCTTTAAAAGGTAGATAGATTATGCTTAAGTTTTGAAAAGTAAGCTTGGTTATAACTTCACTGCAAAAGGTAGAGAGATTATGCTTTAACCTCGAAAAGGTAGTGATTTATGATAGATTATGCTTTACCCTTGAAAAGATAGTGATTGTAAAGGTTATGCCTGAACCTATTTAAGAAAGGTAGTGATTTAGTGGATTCAAACTCCTTTTGATATCAAGGGAGAGGACGTAAGCATTATTAAGGCTAAACCTCCATAAAAATCATGGCTAAGTGTTCTTCTCTCTTCTTTTCTCTTTTTATTTGCTATGATCATCTTTGTTTGTTTTATCTCCTTGATTTATGTGTAAAAGTTTTATGCTTTATCTATTTTTGACTGAAAGGTGCAAGCTTTAGCTTGAAACTCCAATTCAACTGCCCTTGCCCCCACCCCCTACCCTTCTTAGGTATTTTACACAAGCTTCTTCATCTAACAAATGATTTTTAAATATTATAATTTATGGTACTTTATTAGAAAAATATTTTTTATTGATTGATTTTGAGGTTGGTTTTGGCATTTTGAATTGACTTTGGCATTATTTTTTACAATTTCAATTTCTTATTTAGATTATTATTTATCAGTAAATTATTTTTTATAATAATATCTTTCATAAAATCAATTTAAATTATAATATTAAAATTTTTGAAAAGTCTAGTATTATTATTATTATTTCGTGTATAAATTTTTTAAAAAAAAAATTTAAATGCAATATAAGAAACCAAAATAATTAACATTTCAAAAAGCTATTAAAGCCAGTATAAAAATGTATTTACCTAATATAAAAAACCCAAAAGTTTAGAAATTTTTCAACAAAATAACTACTTACATGTTAGTTGATATGTCAACTACCAATGTCATCAAGGTTAGGTTGATGAAAATACCAATTGAAAAATTGTTTATTTATAATGTCGAAAATATAGAAAGAAATACATGACATTTTAATTATAAGACCGATTTAGACACACAAGCTAGATTTTAAGAATTATAAATGCAATTTACTCTGGGTTTTATAAAGCAAATTATAAGGATTTGACATTATTTTCAATCTTATAAGATTTAGTAAATAAAGTAAAACTTTTAATTTATCAAAACAAAAATCCTAGTAAAAATTATTTACAACTTTTGGGGTTGTCGTGTGTTAAAACATTTTGTACATGAATTTGATAACGACCCCTCGACTGTGACGGGGATGAAACCCCATGAATTCACATGACTATGGTTTGCAATCTCAAATATATCCCACAAAATTAATCTTTAACATTTTTTACTTCACCAACAATCTCTCCACCATATCATCATCTCACCACATTTTGTTTTTATCAACATTATAACCCTTTAGCTAGTTAGTGTTATGAAATTATTAGGCATAGTGCTCAGAAAAAATTCTTAAACTATTCAAGAAAATTCAAATAAAAATGTCTACGGGGTACTCGCTGGTACCCGACTCAGTTATACCGGGTTAGGGTACCTAATAAACAGGTGAATCGGGTTCGGGTATCACACTTTGGGAACCCGTTACCCGAACCTAATTATTTTATATTCGAGTTTCGCAAATACCCGCCCTGAACCCGTGTATATATTTTTTTTTATTTAAATAGCTGAATAAAATTGATGCTGATTGGACTCGAGCCCAGGTAAGGAAGGAAAGCACTCAAAGTCTCTACCCTCTTGACCAACAGTTTTCTTTGCTAAATGTTGATAAATATATTAAAAATATAGTTAGTTAAATTACTAATGTGATGATATGAATATATATAAATAAAAATATTATTAGATTATTAATTATGTTTAAATAATATGAATATCATATCATATTACAAAGAAATATAATTACTATTATATACATTTTTAATAAAAATGTATTTACTTTTATTTTGGGTCAAGACTACAAAAATTATAACTTATAATATATATACTTAAAGAAAGTTTTTGAGATTATAATAGTTTTGGAATCTAACTATTTTTTTTAATTTCATGTAATTAAAGACAAATTCATATAGTTAATTAAATTAATTCATTAAACTATGATTATTAATTAGCTTGAAATGTTTTTAAATATATAAACATTATATTCATTAAGTTCATTTATAAGAAATATAATTACTATATTATATATATACTAACACTTTTAGTATATATATATACTTTAAACATAAATATATAAACATTACAAAAATTATAACTTGTAAAATTATTAAATATAATATATATATATATTTA
>NC_030857.1:17456035-17561432 GCF_000208745.1 Theobroma cacao | reverse complement strand
AAAATCAAGAGAAATCAAGAAATCAAGCATTAAAAAGGTAAATTTCATTTATTTTCCTTGTGATTTTCACGACCCATGCATTTTTTTCTCATTTCCATGCAAAATTAGAAAGTGGATATGGACACCCATGCTGGCCAAACCTCCATGGATGAGTTTTGAGCTTGAGTTTTGGTTGATTTTAATTGAATTAAGTGATTTTAGTTAGGTTATATTGAAATATAGCAAAAATAAGCTAGAGAAATAATTTTCTCCCATTGAAACCCATTATGCCGAATTTTCTAGGGGAATATTGGCTACTGCTCTTAATGTTTATTTGAGGAATTATGATGAATAATGATGAATAATGATGAATTATGAGCCTAGAAAAGTAATGAGAATTTTCAGAGCAAAAATATGAATTTTTACCCACTAGGGGTATTTTCGTAATTTGTTGTTGGGACTGATAAATTGCACCACACTGAGGGACATTAAGTCAATTTGGGTGCAATTGAGGTATAGAGACTGAAAAAAATTAATTTGGAGTTTAAACGGACGCGTATATCGATTTAGTCGGGTAATAGGCCGAATTAGGTCAGCATCGCATTTAAGCGGTAGTCGGATAAGTTGCATATCATATCATGCATATACACCGAGCCTGAATTGATTTTATAATGGTCAAGCATTGATGTGGTGAATTATATATTGTACATTGTGGATAGGTGGTGAGTAAATTACACTGATAAAAGTACAGAGATTATGCTTGGAGACTGGGATTAGGAGTACATCGACTCCTAAAACTATGAGTAAACTTATTATCATCTTAATTATCTAGAGTAGTTTTATACAATTGTGTGATTTTATGGAAAATGGGTTTAAATGGTAAATTGCTATGTTTTAAGAGAAATTGTGATTTTATAAAATGATTTTATAAATTTTCTGAAAAATCGAATACTGATTTTGAAAATAGAGTAATTAGAGACTGCCTACTTGTGTTGTAAATTTATGGTTTTAAATTAAATGGCTTGTGATAAATTGGCATGATTGGCTGAATTTATACTTGTGTTGAAAATTATGAACTGTCTGTTTTGCCTTGATAAATTGGTTAGTAATGTAATTGTCATGCTATACCCTTGAGATTTGATCAATTGGTGGATTAAAGATTAGCTACTGCAGTGATGGGGGGTTCCGTGGACCAGCCTATTAGAGAGGCACGGTAAAACTCCTTTATATTCTCACCTCGGTCGTAGAAGAGCGTAGGGTATCTCCTGAGGTGGGCTTTTTGAGTGCACTTCACGTTAACCACCGCGTGAGAGTGAGACTCAGCCAACGCCAAGGAACGGTTGTGATGTTCAATGAAAAATATGTTTTATGCGAAATATGAATTTTTAACAGTCTTGACGGTCTCAATGGGATACCTTGACGAAGGTACCCGCGAGAATGATTTTGGCAGGAGCAAAGTTTTGTGAGATATATAAGCCATGTTGATTAATTGAGTAAACTGAATATTCATGTTATGAAACATATATTGGAAAAGAATATTTTAATTCGTCTTCATTTACTCGCCTTTAGATAATTTAGATGGTGTCTGTTTACTCACTAGGATTTATAATCTCACCACCCTCAATTTCCCACATTTTAGGCTCGGGATAGCCGGTAGATAGCCGATTGCATCAAGGACTTCAGTTAGCCTTGTATCGACAAAATTGTAGGTTCACAGACTTGCATCTTATTGGTTAGTTGGGGGCCCACGTATCATTGTAAAAGTAATTTTATACTTTAGTTATTTGATTTAAAGTATGTATGAATATATTTAGCTTTTACACTATGTTTTTGGCAGGTTTCGATATTTTCGAAGAAAAATGACGAAAATACCCCGGTGAGCCAGAAAATAATATTTTATTGTTTTGATTTAGAAAAGACTTATGATTTCTTGAAATGCAAGATTTAATAACTGTCGCTCATCGGAGAGATGTAGAAGCTAATGTTAAGCCTTGCGAGATTTCGATCGACATTCGGGGTAATGAGTGCCTATCGGGACGTCGCGATGGTTGTCACGGGCCCGATGGGGAGTTTCGGGTCGTGACAAATTTTAAAATTATTGGGATAGTTAATAGGGTTAGAGTAGTTAATTTTTTATAGGGTTAGAGTTCAGGTACCTTGAAATTATAGAATACCCTACTCGTTGACATCCCTAAATTTAAATAAATATTTAATTTTTTATTACGTTCGATTAATTAAGTTCATGTACTTATATTTTGAGTCAAATAGGCCTTTATAATTGACAGTTGACTAATTATTATTAATTAAAATTTTACTTATTATTTTATACCTATATGGCATTGATGTGATGTTAACATGGAAAGTGAAATGACATATGACTATATCATCTTACAACATCATTATTCATTATAACATATCAGCATATCATGTGGAATAAAATGATAAATGATAATAACAGTTAGTCAACTATCACTAATATGAGCTTATTTGACTCAAAATAAAAATATAAAAACTTGATTAAATGTAATAAAAAAATAAAGATTTATTTAAATTTTTTTACATAATTTAAAATCTTTTTAAGTATTATGTCAAATTATTATATTAAATAAAATATTTATCGAATTAACGATCGATTAATAAATAACATCTTAATGGACATTCACCAACAAAATCAAATATAAAAATATAAATTGCAAGACATCGAACCATGATTATTGATTATATGGGTGAAAATTTTATAAAATGAGCATTTTTATTAAAGAATGAAAAATATTATAAAAATATGAAAAATAGCTCAGAGAAATTTTATAATAGTACAAAAATCTAGATACTCAATTACGTTAAATAAAAATCTTTTTGATAATATAGAAAAGATTCAAATTATTTACACTAACAAAAAGGGACACCATAAACAAGTAATCTTAACATTAAGTATACACCAAGATATTCTAATTGACTTGCACCCGAGCATTTGTCTTATTAATTGGTGCCTAATGTCTCATTGGTTGGTGCATAATTCCCCTGACTAAAGAGATCGTCATGCTATATTGCAACTTGTTATGGTAACCTTGTTGCATTGTAATGATATCCTCGCGTGTAACCAATCTCACAAGATTTTTTGATACAAAAGATCAACCGGAATAGTAACTATAAAGCATTGCTTATCGAGTATTAGCAGTGTTTTGATATCAGAGTACTAATTATAAAAAGAGAGTAATCAATTTAGAAAAACGTAACTTATATTTCACAGGGAAATATTTTGCACAAAAGAGTTTTCCCATCATGAATAAAGATGATTTAATAGTTTCAATTTTAGGTAAAGTAATTCTTAGTACTCATTCTATGAAAAATTTTGAACAATTTTAGTATTTATATGAAAGGCATGTTAGGATTAGCTGCCTGCCCCACCCTGAATCCGGCGCTGATTGATTATGAATTGGGAGCAAATCATGAATCACATCATCTTTAATTAAGGTGGTGGGGATTATGATTACTAATGTCTCTAATCCCCCACAACAAAAGAATCAAATGACACCAGTAAAGGCACTTGGCGCCATACCAGGCAAAAAGCCCCCCTTCTTTTACTTTTTTCTGCCCAAAAGTGCTTCACAGATTTACTGCTCCCTTCTTTAATTTGAGGAAAAGAAAACAAATTTATAAATAAAGCATTCTCTTTCCAATTAAATCCCATTCACAGGATATCGAAACGAGTCTCGAATCTCATGTTGATTATATATTATAATAAAAATTAAATATTTAAATATTTATATTATCTTTTATTACAAGATTTAAAACTATAAAGTTTAAATAGATTTGCGTGAAGCGTGACACCCGACATTGAAGAGCATCATCTTAGAATTCCGGCTGTTCCCCTGACTATTTCTTTCCCTCACGTCAACTTTATTCCAATCCGAGACCTTATTGTCAACTTCGATGATTACTCCCTAGGGGAATCTGAACTTGCACCGTGCATACCTAACTGTTGCATTTCCACAAGAACAAGATTCCCTCCTATAACCCGTTCATGTGAAGACAAAATTAACTATTAAAAGAAAAGGAAAAAAAAAACCCCAAGTTGATAACAAATTATGAATGAACATAGAACAAGAGAGAAAAGATAATACACCAAGAAATTTACACAAACTTTACAGGCAAAGAGTATCCAGAATAACAACAGTTTCTTTTCACATTGCACACATGTCCCATCCCCTCCCATTCATATTCCTCAAATATTCTCTTCTTCAATGGTACCCAGAATCATTTAACCAATATATCAAAGACCAAATAACCAAAACCCCAATAAACTAATAGAAAAAATATATATAAAATTAAATCCCCCAAGACTCTAAATTTATAAAATTAAATTTTATGCAAAAAGAAAGCCTGTCATTTAAATAAAAAAAAAAACAAAAGAACCCTTCTTATTCTGCCATATGCACTGTCTTCTACTTGACAGATAATTCAAGCCCCACCAAAGGAATTGTAATTGAAGCTTTCAATCAGAATAAGGCTTGGTCTTGGACCTGTAGAGGAGCTTCTTCTTCTTTGAAGTTTGGTTATCAACGGTGAGAACAACCTTGCCAGGTTCACCAGTTTTGAAGCTGTCAGAGATCACTGCTTCATCAGCTGTGGTAACTTTTCTTGTCTTTGATACAATCACGGTATATCCATCTTCAGCACTTGGCACAAATTCAGCCCCATAGTTGACATCCCATCCCACAACTCGGAGCTCCCAAACCAGATTGCACTTCTGCTAATTCCAACAACCAAACATTGTTCATAGAGTGTTAAATTGCAATTAAGTAAGATACGAATCGATTACAAAATTGGTATTTAATGAATAAGATCAAGATGTTCTTCTCTTACCTCATTTATAGGGAACTCAACGGTGTGCTTGGTTGATGGCTTGATTGTAACCTCTGTGACAGCATCAGCAACGGTAAATTCCTGTTCACCCTCCCTGCTCAGTCCACCATACTGAACTGGCACTTGTTCAGGAGCAATATATCTATTTGTCCACAAGAAAAGACAAGGGTTATTATATAAATTACATGGAAAATTATAAAGAGAGGCCATTTATGATACTAAACAAAAAGGAACAGAAAACAAAAGAATCATTCATACCGATCAAACAGCTCATCAATAGAAAGCAAACAAATGTACTAGAGAGATATTTAACTGATCAAGTAATAAACATGGATACTTATTCATGGGCACGTAAGTTAGAAAGAGAAGGAAATTATTGGAGTCCACTTACCTGAAGAGGGTCTCAGCAGATTTGGCTGGACCTGCGAACACAAACTTGCTCTTGGTTCTCTGTGTCAGGAAAGGACTAATCATCATATTGAAGGCCCGGTACCACCATGGAACATTGATAAACACCTTCAAAATACAAAGCCAATAATAAATTATAACAGACAATAAAATAGATTAAAACATTTGTCCTTTTATCTTTGAGAAGCTAAATATACCTGTTTGGCCACAAACTCGGGATAGTTATCCTGAAGCAAGTTAAGGGCCTGATTGGTAGCTTGCCTGAGCTCCTTTTTGCCAGGTCCGGGAGAGTTCTTGAGATCGTTGACCTGAACTATGGTACAGATACCACTAGGACTGAAGTCAAGCTTCCTGATGCTCTTTTCCAAGAACTGAATCCTCCACCTCAAGAACTTGGATCGTTTTTCCTCATCAGCAAAAGCATTCTGATACAACTCCTTGTTCTGGAATTCTCCGTACACGTTGTAGCAAACCGGATGGCCTTCCTTATCAAACCCGTGCATGAAAACCACTTTCTCCAATTCATGTCCAAGCTCTTCATCAAGCAAGCCTTCAATTCCAAACTCCTTTCGCCAGCGGGCAGTGTTCTTGATCATAGTGAATGCGTCCTTCACCTTGAAATCCCTTGCCCTCAGGAATTTCAATAGAATAACATCGCTTCTCTCGTCCGCAAGAAGCGGAACTCCCCATATAGACACCTCTTCTGGTGGAGGTGGAGGGACTTCAGCTTCTTTTTGCTCCTCTGATGGAGGAGCCGTCTCTGCTTCCTTGGAGGCAGAGGCCTCTTCCTCCTGTTTCTCTGCTGGAGGAGGAGCAGAGACGGCTACCACAGACTCCTCGATTGCCTCCACGGTCTTGGCGCCATCGTCGTCGACGGCTGTCACTTTCTCAACCACCTCTGTGACTACCACAGTCTCGGTTGGTGCCTCAGCAGGTGGTGGGGTCTTCTCTTCTTCCTTGACTTCAACAGGGGCGGGTGTTTCAGTTTCGACTTTTTCAGAGGCTTCAGATTTTTCTTCAGTTTCGACTTTTTCAGAGGCTTCAGATTTTCCTTCAGTTTCGACTTTGGGTTCTTCTGAAGTTTCAGCAGCAGGTTTCTCTTCTTCTTTTTCTTCTTTCTTCTCTTCCTCTTTCTTTTCCTCGGCAACAGGTTTTTCTTCTTGCTTGGGCGGTGGGGTTGGTGATGGGGGTGGAGCAGTGAATTCGTGCTTGTTAAGGGCTTCCTGAATAAGCTGTTTAAGCTCTTCAAGAGCCTTCTTCTGTGACTCAGGAAGTTCACCAACTATATTGGTTTCTTCCTTGAATGAAACCGATTGAGTGATCTTCGTCTCTTTTTTCACAACCTTAGGCTTCTTAACTTCAACAGCCTCTACCTCAGCTTCCTTCTCTTCAACTACAGCAGCTGCTGGTTTCTCGGGTGCCTCAGGCTCAGGCTCAGGCTCAGGAGCAGGCGGTGGTGGCTCTTTCTCAGTAACTTCAGGCTTCTCCACCACTACCTCGTCAGCTGGCGCAGCAGCTGCAGCTGCTTCTGGCTTTTGAGTCTCCTCAGCCATGGATGAGCTGATGATCCTAAAATGAAACGGACCGAGAGGGAGGCAAGGAGAGTTTGCACCGTAGGAAGAGAATTATGGGGGAGAGAAGAGAGAGAGAGAGAGAGTGGGCTTTGGTTTCAAGTTCAAGGGAAAAGTGGGGGGTTTTAGGCTTAAAATGAGGTGTGATTTGAAGGAATGGAGGCGACATTTGTTGGACATGGAGAGAACCAGTCTGTCAGACCCGTTTGCCAGCTATTAGGCCACTTTGTAAGTGGACCCCACTCTCTCTTCCACACCCCCTTCTAATTCCAAACCGCTATCTTTGCCACTACTTCTTCCTTCCCTAACTTGACTATGTGTTCTGTTTGCCCCACGTTCAACCTCTTTGTCTTTCCATTTTCTCTTTTTCTTTTTCTTTTTTTTCGCTTTTTTTCCAAATGGAACATGGTTTTAGGTGAACCCTTTCGAAATTATCAACATCAAAATCAAATTTGAAGATTACAACTTTTAGATTCAAAAGATTTAACGACTAAATATCATTTAATTATTCAACTATTTATGATCCGAACTTATCTCGATCATAATATTTTTCATAAAAGTTTCATAGTAATGAAAAATTAGATATATAGTGATTCATGAACATTATCTATTAAAGAAAGAAACACCCTTATTTATAAATTTAATATATATTTAATCTTTTATTACTATTAGGTCCGTGACAATGTAAGAAAATTTTTCGTTTTTTACATTTTCCTTGTGGAATATGAATTAATCAAGACGTTGATTAGTCGTGATGATCATAGGGGCAGAAAGGAATGTTGAGCAAGTTTTGTTAAACGTCAATTTCATCTACACATTGATATTTTTGACCTTATCCCTAAGGATTCCATGCTCATCTTCATCTCACAAATAGTTTAAGCCATTCAACTTTCCTATTTCTAAATCATGATGTTTTATATATATATATATATACACGTCCTTCAATCAATGAAGTCTACATTACATGTGTATAGTTTTGACCCTCAGTTAATAGATTGTTTTCTAGACATTTCTCGATGTCATTAAAAAAATTATATTTATTTAACAAAATATAAATTATTAATTTTAATAAAACCATGGTTATTCAAATTAATTTTGTTAAACACTTGTCATGTTAAGTAGTCTTAGTTCAATTCTAATAACTTTCCTTATCTCAATCAGCTATTTCTCTTTCCAGCCTCTTATGTTTTTGTCTCGTGACTTTGCCTATAAGAAAGTTTTATATCTTAGTCTTAAAGAAATTAATATACATTTTCCCATATTCTTTATCTATGAAATCTATAGAATGATCAAAAAGGATTTCAAAAGTTTATGCCTTAACTTATCGATTTTTAACCTTTTTTAAAATTACATAAGTAAGGATGTATCTTTTATTTTGGAAATACCTTAACCTTAATCTTATAAGTATTTGATTAAATTTCTAAATTACTATTCGAATCCTTACCGTGCATTAAATATTTGATTAAAATAGATTGAAACTAATTTTTATGTATATTATTAATGAAAATTAAATTAATAAATTAAAGTTAGTTCATAAAAAATAACATATATATAATTAAATTTTAATAGTAAAAATTATTATTTATAATCGGATCCTGATAATAAGTATTTTAAAACATTACCCAAATCCTTTCGAACTCATGATAAGTAATAGTTTTACTACCTAAATCTTAACCAAACCTAATTATAAAGTATCTTAATCTTACTTAATCGGGTCAAGCAATTCAAGGTACTGATTATAAAATATCCATTGACATCAATGTAGGTACGGTTTAGTGCATCAAAAAAGTTTTTAAATTATAAAAGTACAAATAAGATGTTTGATTTTAATCCTTTTAAAATTTTTAATTTAAATACAAAATCCATTTAAGTCTTTTTTTTTTCTGATAAAGCCCGGAATCAAAACTTCTTACAAAAGCACTAATACATGATAACAAACAATTAATGAATTTTTAGTTTTAACATTTTCAATTAATGATGATAAAATTATTCTAAGGAGAAGGATATTATAAGATTAAAAAATGAAATTAATTGTAAATAATATATGTTGCGTCTCATAATCAAAAAAAGAAAAAAAGAAAAGCAATGGAGAAATGTCAATTGATTGATGGATGACAATGGAAGGGTTAAGCTGTTAATATCTTTCAAAACAGTGGGCGGCACAATCTTAGGGTTAGTCAAATGACAGATTACAAACCGCTTTGCACGTAACCTTGATGTTTAAATATATATATATATATATATATATATTCAGCATATTTATATTTAAAGCAAAATAAAAAGAAAAAATATTTTCCATTTCCACGTATGACTTAACAGCCTTTCTAATTGGAAATTTCACTTTTAATTAATTCAACCCAAAGAATCCAATACAGCAAAATACTACATAGTGACAGAGCTGTCAATAAGAATAATATCACCGGAGGCCAATTTCCGAGGTGGACCACGCCCAACATCGCATTACAAGAATGTCTCTGGTTTCGCCACGCGTCTACGCCCTAGAGACAGCCTGTCATTTGATCACAACAATCATTAATATCTTTCTCTTTTTCGTGTAATATTTTAAAATTTTTTTGAATTGTATAAAAAATTTAAATAAATTTTAATTTTTTTATTACATTTAATTAAATTTTTATATTTTTATTTTAAATCAAATAAGTTATTTATGACTAACAATTAATTATCTACTATTACTTAAAAATTGCTTATTATTATTTTTGTCGTGAGGTACTTTACGTAATATTAATATAAAAAGTGAAATATACATGATTATATTATAATGTTTAATTAAAATATTATATTATTATCTATTATAACATATTAATATATTAAGTCAGCATCGCATGATAAAAAATGATAAGTTATTTTTTAATTAATAATAATTAGTCAAATATTAATCATAAAAACTTATTTGATACACAATAAAAATTTAAAAATTTAATTGAACGTAATAAAATTTTTTTAAATAATTAAAAAGATATTATAATTTTTTTAAAAAAATATTCTTCATTTTGAAAATTCTTACGAGACCTTGACATTGCCGTCTCCTCTTGAAAAAAAAGCCGACCTAAAAAAGGGATTAAAAAAAAGAAAAACTCTGAGATTGAAATAATAGGACCCGCGAATACCCCCAAGTGTTTTCTTGCTTCACAAAGCAACCCAAAGCTGTTGGTTGGTTTTCTTGGCTGTCCCTTTCTATAGTTTTTGAATTTTAAAAAAAGAAAAAAAAATCTCTTGTGCTTGCTTGTGTATATAAGAAAAAAAAAAAGAAAGAAAATCTACTGTTTGGGAGTTAAGAAAAGACAAAAGAGAGCCAAAATGGCTAACAAATATAGTAACGTGTTAGGGTAACTGTTGCGTCGGGACCGGGAAGAATAGAAAAAGTGCTTTGGGTTTTGGTTTTTAGGCTTGGGGTTTGGCTTTGGAGCTTGCATGCCTAGGTAGGGGTGTTAATTGTTATTACAGAACAGAACGCATATCTTGTGTCGGGTTTAGACTTTGAGATTCTAAAGAATGTTCCGCACTCGAAGGTTGGGGCTCCGCCGCAGCCGGACAACATGACACGAGACACAGGACTAGCCACTAGAGGCGGTTTACCAAGGTGCTGTCATTTCATAATATTATATTTTCAATTAAGTTTATTTATTTTTGTTTTAAATTAAATAAATTTTTATAATTAATATTTATTATTAATTTAAATTTTATTTATTATTTTATATTTATTTATTATTAATGTTAAAAATAAAAAATATCACATGATCATATAATTATACGATATCAATGTATTATATTATTTCTATTGTAATATGTTAATATATCACATCAATATTACGTAACATAGAATAACAAGTGATATTTTAATTAATAATAATTAATCAATCATTACTCATATAGACTTATTTGGTAAAAGTTCATTTAAAATTTTTAAATTAATTTAAATACTGTTTTAGATATTATGTCAAAATTTTATTTTGTTCTTGATTTGAAAAAAGTAGAAGAGAATTTTGAACTCATTTTTGAAATCACAAGTGAAACCAAGATTTAAATATCAAGGGTAGAAAAATACATGCAAGAGCGTAAAAAAGAAAACTAAAATTTGATAAAAAAATATATAGAAAAAAAATTAAATTCAAATGAAAGTAATATAATTGGAAATAAAAGTATATGTTTTTAATAAAGTAAAAGATATACAAATTTTAAACATGGTAATACACGAGCGTAGAGGATAAAATAAAATGTCTAACTAATAAGTTTGGGTAAAAGATGCAACAGAGATTAGAAAACTTTTAAAAGGGTGAAAATAAAAGAAGAAATTAAAAATAAAATTACAAGCACAATTCAAAATGTTTGCAAAATATAGCAACTTATATCTTCTTTAATTGTATTTTCTTCTAGAAAGAAATTGCTTGACCTTGATGTTACAATTAGTGTTTACCAAAACAAAAATATTTGCTTGATTAAGATAAGATTTTAATTTGAGGACTTAAAGTAAAGTGTAATAAGCAATAGTAAAAAAAAGAAAAAAAAAGTCAAAGAAAAACCATGTACATAATATATGGTCTAGAGCTAAAAAATGGTATCAAATTATAAAATTTATCAACACAAAATCAACATAAAATCAACACAAATTAACATAAATCAATACAATTCAGCAAAAATTTTAACAAATTGAACAAAACCGACGCATTAATGATAACAATAACAATAAATTTTACACATTAAACAATAAACTTTTACATTTCACAAACATAAAATAATACAGTTTGCACAAACATACAATAATACAAATTTTACATAATTTAATAATTAAATTTTACAAATTTCACATTTCAACAAATTTAACACTTATACACAAATATACAATTTAAATAACAAAATAAATACAACAAATTAATAAAACAATAAAGGGGTATTTTTGGTTATGGGTTTATTGGTCTTCCCAACCAAGAGGAGAGGAGAGAGCGACAACAAAGTAAGGGGAGGCGACGGGGAGGTTGATTTTCAAGAAAAAGAGAAGAAAGGGTAGGCGAGTTTCATAGGTTGATGGCAGAGGGGTGCGATCAGCGGGAAAGAGGTTGATTTTTGCGATCGATGACGGGAGGAGGCAAGGAGTGTGCGATCTATGGCGCGAGGGGAAAGAGAAAAGAGAGGGAAGGGGTAGGGTTTTTTTTTTTTTTAAAGGGTCAAATGGGGAAAAGGCTTGAGGACCTTCTTAATGTCGTCAGTAAAGGTAACCTATGCCGATCCATGCTACCAACGGAACATTTTGTTGATAAGCTTGTCAGCACAGTATATTGTCAACGGATCGATCTGTCAGTATTTTTAATGTCAATTCATCATTGATTAATTACTAATTATTCTAATTTCATCGATAACATCCGTTGGTGTTTCATCGATAATATAATATAGACTAAGTGGCCAACATTCAATTGATAAATACCAACGAAATTTCATTGACAAAATATAGTGTCGATAATGCCCTATTTTTATCCTTTTTTTTTTTTGTAATGTTGCAAGCTTGCGGTTGGTCAAGACATTTCATGGATCAAACACCAGCCAAACCTCTTCAAGACCTCAACAGTTACCATATTGTTCATATTCCCCCACCTAGAGCATTTTGGGATCAATGTCCTTAGCATCATGATCTTAGCTCTATTCCCTCCTATAAAACTCATCAATTTCTACCCCAAGGTTTTATTTATGGTACTACTTTAGGATATCTCCCACGACTGGCTTCTTCCTACTTGGTCTATTTTTCCCTTTTGGCCTTTGCCCTAAAGAGCTATTCATACTGAGTGTCACTTTGCTAATTAAGGACGTTCAAATTGAATTTATCTGTACCATTTCTTCCCTCCATATTGCACATTTCTTTTAGTTTAGGTACATGATTGATAATTTGCTATTTTTCAAGTACTTTTTTTTTTTTGTAATTAACTCTAATATGATATATTCTCTTTTTTTTTTCTTATTTTTTTTTGAAAGAATTAACATGAAATGTTCTTGATTAGATCTAATCATATATTATAAACTTATTCTTGATGCCATGTTAGCAAATTAGTACTTTTATCATATGGAAAAGTTATTTTTTGACATAATATTTTAAAATTTTTTTAAATTATTCAAATAATTTAGATAAAAATCTTTATTCTTCTATTGCGTTCAATCAAGTTTTTATATTTTTATTTTTAATCAAATAAACTTTGTAATTAATGATTAATTAACTATTATTAATTAAAATATAATTTTTTATTTTATATTTACGTGCCACTAACGTAGTATTAACATAAAAAATGAAAAATATTACATGATTATATTATCATATTATCATTCGTTATGGTCTGTTAATATATCTTGTCAATATCATGTGACATAAATTGATAAGTGACGTTTACTGATCATAAAAATTTATTTGATTCAAAATAAAAATATAACGATTATATTATATATAATAAAAAAATAAAAACTTATTTAAATTTTTTTTAAGTATTATGTTATAATTTATAGACGTAATAGAGTTGGCATCTGAGTGCACCAACCTGAACCCGTCGGAGCAAGTGGACTAAGATATTAAGCCCCAACCTAGCCATTTCTTTTCTAAATTATTATATTATTAAACCACTAAAAATTATATTAATAATAAATACTATAAGCCTATCTGAGGATCGTGTTGGGCTGAATCTTAGTCTAGCACAGGTTTGATTAGGCCTGACTCCAGCTCAGCGAAGCCCGACCACTTGGAAGCCTGTGGAACCCACTTCATCTAATAATAGCCAAATTAGTTTAATGTTTTGCTGGAAATCTAAAATCTTGTTTCATTTATTTATTTGTAATTAATATTCCCTTTTATTTTTTCATGCATTACTAATTTTATGTACAATAGCATATGGTGTTTGTTAAAAAAAAAAGAAACATCAATTATCTAAAGTAAAAAATAAAAAAATTATGTGATTATATTATTATATTATATCAATATGTTACATCATCATCAAATATAATATGTTAACATAATAAGTTAATGTCACTTGACGTAAACAAAAAGTGATGAGTGTAATAATGATAACTAATCAATAGTTAATTATAAACACTTATTTAATTTAATATATATATATTTATTTATTTCTATAGTGTAAGCAATAGGGTATAGGAATTTAAAGATGATCCTAGGGTGGGGCCAAGTTAAAATTAGTAAATTTGTTTCTTTATATTTAGTGTAAGGAAATAGCTAAGATTGGTGGGTTGACAGGTAAGGTCCAACTAACACCAATCATCAAATTGTCAAATACGTAATAGTCATTGGAATCCAAAGAATACATAGAATTCCATCAGATAGATAGGTTTTGTTTCTTTGGGTATTTTTGCTGGTACAAAAGCTTAAGAATCTGATTATGAGAATCTGTTTGCAATCTTTTCCCATGTTAGAACAGCTGGATTTCAGAAACATTCCAAGAAAAGCTTGCTGCAGGAGACAGCCTTTAGGTCAAACCTTTATGCAGCACCACGGCCATTAGATTTTGCATTATATTTTCTTCTAATTTGCTAAATTTGTTTCAAGATAACCAAAGTAATGTACATAGTTTATACATTATTTTTTATAATAGTAGTCAAACACAAATATTGAATATAAAAAAAAATTGACATAATGCTCAAAATAATTCTTGAATTATTTAAGAAAATTCAAATAAACTCTTATTCTTTTATTGTATTCAATTAAACTTTTTAATTTTTATTTTAAGTCAAATAAACCTTTATGATTAATGATTGACTAATTATCATTAGTAAAAATATCACTTATCATTTTATACCCACATGACATTGATGTGGCATTGATATGGAGAATGAAAAATATCATATGGCCACGTCGTCATGCCACATCAGCATACCATATCACAAAAGCGAAGTTAAGAGCATTTCAAAAAGGGGGCCAAACAAAAAGAAACATTAAACAGTTAAAGATAATTTTATATATAATTCAATTATCACTTATATAAAAATCAAATAAAATTTAAAAAACATTGGACATAAAAAAAATGCACATTAACAGTAATGATGGTGTCATTTATATATATGACTGAATGAAACTATAAAAGAAGTCTTTCTCACTCTTTGCACCCAAGAGTGGAAGAGAAAACAATTTTTTAAACTCAAATGAATTGTCTCTTTACTTTGTATGCTTTAGCTCTTCTCTTATTATTTGTTTGCTTTTTAAATTGCTAATTAATATATTGAGTTATTGGATTGAACTATTGAGATATAATATGTTATGTTAGGTTATTAGGTTAGACTGTTAAGATATAATATGTTATGATAGGTTTAGATTTATATTAAACCTTAATGAGTTTGGATTAGTAGACTCAAATTTTATTTTTTTAAAATTTAATAGGCTTCATATATTAGTTTAGAATTTATTTGTTGAGCTTAGCCAACAATATGCTAACCATAATGACTCTAATTTTATCAAACAGCTTGAAGAATAAAACTAATTATTAAATAAAAATTATTTTGAAAGCCATTAAAAATATATATGATAAATAAATTTGTATTGAAAGAAATACAATTATTTCATTCTATCAATTTGTATGTATATCTTTGTTACTTAAAGTTTGCGATATACATACTAGAATAAATTGGTTATTCTGAATAAAAAATGATATATTGATGAAATTCTAAGTAACAATGCAACGCTACAACTTATATTTGAGAATTATATAATAATTTATTTATTTTTAAAAATTAAAATCATAGGAAATAAAATCCACATAATAGAAAGAAGAAAAACATGACAAGTAAAAGATAGAATCCATATATGACATAATAAAGAAAAAAGAATATGATTGATGGTTCGTAGAAATTTATAAACGAAAATCAATAGAGATTTAGAACACATAAGTAAATAAAATAGAAATAAATAAATANAAATAATAATAATAATAATATAAATTGAAAGAAAACATTAAAAAAACTTTAAAACTGAGTCAAGTATATAAAATTATTTTGTTATTTTTTATTTGTATTAATTATTAAATAAAAAATTATTTTGGGAGACTATTAAAAAAATTTTAAATAATTTATATAATATGTTAAAAAATTTTAAAAATTTGGCCCCCCCATCCTGTAAGAAGGCTTTGCCTCTGCCATGTCATAATCTATTGTGACATATTAGCATGTCAGTTTAGTGCTATATGGTATAGAATAACAAGTGGTATTTTAACTAAGTCAACCATTCATGGGTGAAGCTAGCTAATTTTTGTTGGAGGGCTAAAGAAAAAGAAGAATAAGAGCTAAAAATTTTGAAAACTAATATGTTAAATTTAACCAACAATCAAAAGATACATAATAGACAATAATTTTATATAAAATGTAAATAAAAAGGAATAAGAAAAGAAAGACTTACAATAGTTTTTTAAGAAAGTTGTACTTGATAATGTTTATTGGATTCAAATTCATCAATTATTCAATTTGTATTGAAAAAGCTAGCAATATCTTTCTCAATAAACAAACCAAAAAGCTTGAAAACGGCAAGGATGATCATCATATGATAAAGGATACTTGCTTTTAAATTCTAAAGTCTTTGGAGAGTTTAAGCTAGTTGATAATCTATATAGGTTATGCTTGGTCCTTAATAATGAATATAGTTGCATGAATGTTGAAAACACTATGTCTAAAAGTTTATTTATTAAGGAAAACTCTTCTTTACTGTGGCATAAAAGATTGAGTTACATTTCTAATAAAAGGGTTGGAAGATTAATAAAAGATGGCATTTTATCTTTTCTTGATTTTGAACAGTTAGACACATGTGTAGATTGCATAAGGGGGGAAATGACTAAAACTAAAAAAAATGGGGCAACTCGTGGTAACAACCTTTTGAAAATTGTGCACACTGATATTAGTGGATCTCTTACTCCCACCTTGTGTGGTAACAAGTACTTTGTTACTTTCATTGACGACTTCTCTCGTTTTGGTTATCTTTACTTGATTGATGAAAAGTCTGATGCTTATAAAAAATTCAAAAATTTCAAAACTAAGGTAAAAAAACAATTAGCGAAAGTTATCTAATTTGTTAGGTTTGACCAAGAAGGTGAGTATTATGTAAAACATGGTACAGTTTTCCAAATACTTACAAAAATGTGGAATTGTTGCCTAATATTCCATACCTAATAGTCTTGAACAAAATGATGTGATTGAAAGGCAAAATTGCATCGTTAAGGAAATGATGAGTAGGAATAACCTTCTAAAGTCTCTTTAGGCTGAAACCATTAAAACTATTTTGTACATTCTTAAAAGGGTACCTAGTAAATATGTTTTTAAAACACTTTTTGTGTTGTGGATAAGTGAGAAACCCAGTTTGAACCACTTTCATGTCTAGGATATCTTGCACAAGTTAGAATTTATAATCCTTCCAAAAGAAAGATTGAACCCAAAACTACTTGTTACTATTTCATAAGTTACCCAGATGATTCTAAAGGATATAGGTTCGTTTGCCTTACACGTGGAACTAAAGTGTAAAATCATAAATAGCAAAGTTTTTGGAGTTGGATGATAGCAGGAAAGATTCTAAGGAAAAACTTAAGAGATTTAAGGCCAAGTTGGTGGCAATGGCATTTACTCAGCAAAAGGGTGTAGATTATAATGAGACTTTTCACTAGTGTCTTCCAAGGATTCTTTTAGGATCATCATGGGCTTGGTAGCACATTTTGACTTAGAACTTTATCAAATGGACGTGAAGACATCCTTATTGAATGGTAACCTTGAAAATGAGGTTTATATGGTACAACCTAAGGGATTTTAGGAATCAGAAAGTGAAAGCTTGGTGTGCAAACTTCGAAAGCCCATCTACGACCTTAAGCAAGCTTTCAGACAATGGTATTTAAAGTTTGATGAGGTAGTTACTTCCATGGGTTTTAAGGAAAACAAGGTTGATCAGTGCATATACCTTAAAATTAGTGAGAGTAAGTTCATTTTACTTGTGCTATATGTGGATGATATCTTGCTAGCTAATAATGATGTTGGATTGTTGCATGAAACTAAGTAATCGCTATTTAAAACTTTCGACATGAAAGATCTTGGCGAGGCCTCATTTGTAATCGAGATTAAGATATGTAAAGATAAAGTTTGAAATTTATGAGGGCTTTCTCAAAGGCATACATTGATCTTGTGCTTAGCAAATTTAACATGCAGAACTGTAAGACTGAGGATACACCTGTTATGTTCAAAAAATGATATGTAAAGAGAATCTATGAAAGGCATACCTTATTCTAATATAGTTAAAAGCCTAATGTATGTGCAAGTTTGCACTAGGCCATACATAGCTTTCGTAGTGGGAGCTCTAAGCAAATATCTTTCTAAACCTAGTTTGGATCATTAGGTTGTTACCAAGAAAGTGATGAGATACTTACAAAAGACTAAAGATTATATGTTGGTGTACAAAAACGTGGATAATCTTGAGATTGTTGGTTATATAGATTTTGACTTTGCTGGTTGTCAAGATGACATGAAGTCTAGCTTAAGATATATTTTTATGTTGGTTGGGGGAACTGTTTCTTAGAAGAGTATTAAGTAGTCACATTTAGCTTCCTCTATTATGCAGGATGAGTTTGTTGCTTGTTATGGGGCTACTACATAGGCTATTTGGCTTAAAAATCTCATTTTTGAGTTTGGGTAGTATGTTATTGATTCCATTTGTAAACCTCTTAAAATTTATTGTGATAATAGGTTTGACATATTGTTCACTAAAAACAACAAAATCACTAGTGGGTCTAAACATTTGGCCATAAAATATTTGAAGGTCAAGGATTTTGTTAAAAATGGTGACATTTTTATTGAGCATATTAACACTGATGACATGTTGGCTGATCCTTTGACTAAGGGGTTGAGACATACAGTGTTTAGTGGACATGTTGAAAACATGAGTATCTTAGGGTTTTTTGATGTGTTTGATTAGTTAGAGTATGTTATTTATATTTTTTAAAAAACTTTCACATCATGATTTGCATTTATGTATATTAAGACCCTTTCTATGTCTTTAAACATCCATGAGATGTTTGATTTTATATTTATTGATTATCATCATTGATTGATAATCCATGTTGTTATTTGATATTACTTGTACATGTACATCTGATTTATTAAAATTGCTATATTACATATATGCTTTGTGAAATCTTGAGATTTGTGTTTATCTCGACAGTGATTTTAGTGGTATGTCTCATTAATAAAAAACTAAAATTGTTATATAGAATTTTTAAAAAATATTAATTACTATTTAATTAAAATAAAAATTACGTTTTTTAGATTGATATTTTTCACACAGTTGGAAAATTAGTTCACTTAAGCAATCTAAATCATCACCTAAATATTAAAATCTTACTATAATTATTAATTGTTCTTAAATCGATTTTTAATAAAAGTGTAAGAGTTAAATTTATAATTGAGATATTAGAGTTATTAATTTCAATTTTTGACTGATTATTTTTCTCTATCTTGACTAAAAAAATAGAGTGGAAAAAGAAAGAGAAGAAGATGAAGCAAAAAAAAAAAATTCGAAAAAAAATGAGAAAAGGAAAAGATGAAAAACTACGTCGTTTAAGCAAATAGGAAAAGGAAATTTTGAAAATTAAACAGATAAAAAGTGGAAAGGGTGAGGCCCAAGCCAAGTAGCAAACCCAAACCCAACCAAAAAGGATAATGCTTAACAATGCATTTTTCAAATATGGATTAATTCTTTAACCATTTAAGTTTAGGATTTTCAAATAGGGTATTTTTTTAAAAAAATTATGCCAATTAAGGGTAATTTATGTAAATTGGAGAGAAATTATAGGTAAAATGAAATGTTGGAAAAATCAAGGGGGTCATAGTTTTCCTTCTTTTTCATTTTCTTAATTCTGTTGCTAATGCTATATATAATTGTAAGTATGTGTGGAACATCAAATGGTGTAGTGATTAGATTGCTATAAAAGAGTTCTTTTGGTAGCGATAGAGGAAGTATTGTAAATAAGTAAAACGATGAATTGGAGGTGATGGAGAAAAAGATTGAAGCATTAAAGTGTTATGACAGATGCAAGAGAATAGGTAAATACTAGAGCAAAGTTGAGGATAGGTAGAGAGAAAAGGCTAAGTAGAAACGAATTAGAGAGAAAATATTTAGAGAAAACTTGGAGTGAAAATATGTTGTAATAGCTTTAAAAATCTTTTTCTTCAAAATGAATTGTAAAAACTTTATATATAGAGTCATTATATATAAACCATTGTATATAATGAGAAATGGTTATAAACCATTGTGTGACCATTGAAGTAGTGGGTTTTATAGTCATTAACAATGTAATAAGATTTTTGAGTAGAAGATAAAAGAAAAGATATACCTGAAAAGTTACAAGAGAATAAAGAAAAAGAAAAAATGTGAGAGAAAAAACACTTATATTTCAAGAAAATGTTAAGGAGAAAGACATCTTAATTACCTTCATATTTACACCATCAAACCAAACTTTACAGAGCATTCAAGGTAAAAGTAACTCATAAACCATATCACTTGTTCCAGCTTGCTTTCACCGCCAATTATTCCGCTCATTATAGTTATTCTTATTGCTCTTTATATAGCATTATGCTGCTATAAAACAGGAATAATTCCACATGTTGTACTCGTTCTCATTACTTTTTGTACAACATCATATTGCTTTATTGCTAAAGTGGATGGAGGATTAAATCACCAAGAAAAGCCAAGCCTTCTAAACAAAATCATGTGCATCATATAATCCATCCATAGTCAAAGTGGGATGTCAGCTAATATATGGGAGCCTCGGCCTAGCTAGCTTTATTTTTGGTTGTGCATGCTTCCACTAATACACTTGCTTTGCTGTTCGCTGTTAACAGATTCAACTTGTGATCCATGCTCTGAGAAAACCATGTGCATTTACTCCAAGTTTGAGAAAAAGAAATCAAAATTTTGATAGATTAACACCCACTTGATGCCCTTTACAACCCCATTAATGCACCTGTTATGCTTCTTTTTGTGGAGAGACCATTGTCATTTACCAATTCAGCTGCAAAACTTTGTCTTTTTCATTCCCTCAATGCATATAAATTCTGGCAACAAGTACCACTTGAAAGTCCAAGTTAAAAGGATAAACGAAGGGAATTTTGCTAGTCACGAGGATGATGAAGAACTCCAGTATGATTTATTGTATCTTAGCTATACTTCTATTGGCATCCTCAGGTATAGATTGGGTTTTTCTTCCCCTTCTCTGTTTGAAACTGGAAAGTATTTATGATGTTATTTTCTTTCTGTTTCTTTTCTGATGAAAAAGTGGCAGAGGCAAGGAAAGTGATGGTCCAAAATGGTGCGAGGTGCCTTGAAGTGATTGATCCCAAAGATTGTAACCTCCTGTCCTGCAAACAGCAATGCCTTCAGCTCAAGAATGGGAATGGAGTTTGCTTGGCAAATGTCAAAGAGGGTTATCAATGTGTTTGTTATATAAACTGCTAATTTGATTTTGGTTGAAGAAGAAAGCAAACACTCTGCTTTTCACTATAATGTAACCAAGACGACCCATCCCGTGGCTTTTATTCTATTATGCATGTCCCCTTTTGAATGGTTATCCATTGGTGATTTTCTTTTCATTTTAGTCAAAGTTCAATTTGGAATGGTAGATTTTAAACGATTATTTAAACAATTTATCATTGAATTAAATATTTAAATGCATTCATATGTAAAATTCATATGCATAAATTAAAAGGTTTTTTAAGAGACAACGATTTTATTTTGCACAATGTTAATATGATGTTCCATATGATATATACACGTATGTGTATGTGTGTGCGTGCTAATATGCTATTAATAGACATAAAATAGAGATTAAAGGCTAACTGTCGGACACCACGACTATAATTTTTTATTTTTTGGCACAATGTTAGATTTGTGTGTGTATACACGCATGCGTGCGTGCATGTACTACTAAGAGACAACACGGAGATTAAAGGCTCACTGCTGGACACCGCTAGGGTTCTCTAAACTTAGAAAAAAACAAATAAACAATGTCAACCAGAACACAGAGAACTAAGAAACATGATAATTTAAAATTTTACTTACCATTCTTCATTTGCATTTTTGCAGTCTAACCAACATTTTCCTGACAAGTCACTTTAAAACAGCATACACCGTAGTTTCAATTTACAACAATGGATGTCATGGTGAGACGTAGAACACTGATCACAACGTCTGAAGAAATTTATAATGTACTTCCCCTAGCATAAATGTAAAATTTTGCAGAATAAAAATAGAGAGCCAGACCCACGGCACTAAATGCAGCAAGCAGCCAATAAAAATAATCAAGGTGTGCCCGATTCAGATTATTTGCAAACCAGCTATCTCGGCCATCTCCACCAGTCACATTCTCAATCACAGATATGAGAAAGCTACTCAAGAAGCTTCCAACACCAAAGATGCTAAGGTAGAGTGCAAGCCCGACACTCCTTAATTCATTGGGCACCTGATCATAAAAAAATTCTTGAAGACCAACCATAGCGAACACATCCGCCAATCCATACAGAACGTATTGAGGGATCAACCACCACACACTCATTGGAACCGTGACATTTGGCTTGTCTACCAACCCATAGTCTTGAGCAGTTTTAAGCCTCTGGATCTCTACTAAAGCAGCAACTACCATAGATGTAGCAGATAGAAGCATTCCCATTCCAATTCTTTGAAGCATTGTAATTCCAGCAGGTTTCCCAGTCACCGCTCTTGCTAAAGGAACAAATATGCGGTCATATATAGGAATGAAAAGAACAATGGAAAGGCTGATGAATGACTGAAGTGTAGCAGCAGGTATTTCAAGCCCTGCTGTAATTGATCTGTCCATGGTAGCTCCTTGCTTGGTAAAGAAAGTCGATGACTGTGCAAAGACGACTGCATAAAACAAGCTTGTAGCCCATACTGGTGCAAGCCTTATAAGAGCCTTTGCTTCTTCAACCTCTCTGATGCTACACACCTTTCCCTGCTCCTTTGAACCGTCTGGGGCAAGCAACGCTTTATTGAGGAATCTACCGCATTTGAAAATCCAAATTCGAACATTAGTGATGTTGGGTACAGAAAATGTAACTATGAACATCATTTTTATAAACCAAAATGAGGAGAAAAAACTCAAATGTTTGAGCAAGATTGAAGTTCTAAACATTGCAATAGTTGGAAGAAGAAAAGAAATGAGCAAGAGCTCCATATTAACTAGACATCATAGTATATTGCCTCAACCAAAGCAATTACAGAATGACAAAAGCAACTACATGTCCTGGACATGTATGAGCATGAGTTTCGAACATGTTTCCTTATAGGAAAAATTGCGGTGGCACTAAATTTTGAAAGATCCTAACATCCACATGTCAAAGTGCCAGATTATAGCCTTGATTAGATAATAATAGCATGACTTCTTCTAGATGCCATAAAAACAAAGAAGAGATCAGCATGAATAATTTTCTGCAATTTTCAGTTTGTTTCCTTGAAGGAAGCTGGGTATAAAGCTTCAGATATTAATCTTCACTAAAGCTATATTACCCCTTTTTTAAGGTCCTAATTTTCCTTTATGCAAAAATGTGTTACTTACTTGAATTGCTTGGAACTTTCTGTTGGAAGAGTTCCTCGAGCTTCTTCCTCTGCAGCAATTGCTGAAGATGCTGTTTTCCAATTCCTAACTGCCATAATGAACACTCGACCAATTCTCATAAATGGGCTTTCCTCATCCCCTTTGACACTAAATCGGTAAGTTGTTGATCCAAGCAGAAAAACAACCAGTCCAACACACATCATGATACAGGGTATCCCAAAACCAAGAACCCAACTAAGATTGTCTTGGATGTAGTTTAAAACCCAAAGAGTTATTAAGGTGCCAGCACACATACCAAAGTACCACCAATTAAAGAATGAACTCTTGGCTTTGCACTCCTCTGGGTCTTGTGTATCAAATTGATCCGCACCAAAAGCTTGAACACATGGTTTGTGCCCACCTTGTGCAAATGCTACTAAATACAGTGAGAAGAAGAATAGTATCACTTGAAACTGAAGAGAAGAACTTAATGTGACGTTATCTGCATTTTGGCCAACAGAAGTGCTGACAGAAGGAAGAGTGGCTGACAGAGTCAACAAGCCTAGCCCCTATAAATCATTCCAAATCAAGTCATTAAAGAAAACGACTAGCAAGAACTGTACACAATATCTAGAATAATTAACATAATCCGGAGCACCACTTCAAATGATGGCCTTCAATCCAAAGCTGGAGCTACCCTATAGCTACCAAGTGTTCTAATCTAGCAGCTCTCTACAACCGCTTTCCATTTCTTATAACTTCAACAACTTCATTAATGAGAACCAAGGCCAACTTAATGTAGACTTTTCATTATTCAAACATGAGAACAAAAGCTCAAAGTCATGCCACTATGCAAAGGGAAAGTATACCCTCCATTTCATATGTCAATAGCAAATGAATTCCCAGAAGGTAGAAAGATTTACAATTTAATATGGTAAATTATATCTAACCAAAATCCCAGGCATTAAGGACTAGAGAGGCAAAATTACATCTAAGCAGCAGCTAGAAACATTTGGTTTACCAAAATGTAAAGAAGAGAGGCAAGAATGATGGTGCGGTATCGGCCCAGAAAAGAATCAGCGATGAATGCACCCAAAAGTGGGAGGAGCGAGGCCGCCCCAGACAAGGCGTTGACTTGTGCAGCGGCGGTGGCAGTGGACTCGCCCAGAGGCCCCGTCAAGTAAGTGATGAGGTTCGAAGAAATCCCATAATAAGCAAATCTCTCAGTGATTTCTACAGCTATGATGAAAGAAGCGGATCTCCAACCGCCGGAGTTTGATCTGCGGAGGGGGCGGCCTTTGTAGTCAAGAGAGCCGTCTACTGTGTCATCCAAAAGAGGGGTTTGAGCAGCGGAGAGAGTGGAAGCCGCCATATCTTTGCTTTGGTAAGTAACTGAGAGTACTCACACAGACAAACCCAAATGATTAGGTTTGGAAGGCATAATGCTAGCTCCTTTATTTACAGACATGGTATCCTATTGAATCATGGAAGATAAACTTCACTTAACAGCTTAGTATGTTGCTTAGATGTTACCAGATACGCTATAACAGTTAATGTATTAATAAATCATATATTGAAAATTATGATACTATTAATGCTGGGTTGAGTGAAAGATGAAAATATCACCATTGTCGTATTAACATCATTTATTGTGATGTGTCGTATTATTATAACATATTAATATATTATATTATTATTTATTACAATAAGTCAACATCTTACATTATGATAAGTAATATCTTGAGTTAAATACTCAAATTTTTTTAAATTTTGATCAAAATTACATAGAGCTCTATTAGTTTTTGAAATATACACTTCGTCCATATAAAAATATTTTTTGTTGGACACATATATCAAACCGTTAGTCAACTATTAATATTTTTGTCAACTAACTTATGTGACAAGAATAAAAAAATAATTTTACCTCTAATTAATTTTTATTATATATTTTTATTATTTTTTATTAATTTTTTTTAAAAAAACTCTCCATTAGGGAGCACTGGAGCTCCCCGACCCAGCACCCTAAGGGGAGCACCGATGCTCCCCTCCTTTGGGAACACCGATCTAATGCTCCCGTCCTTGAGGGAACACCGATAAGTGCTTTCCTCCCTTGGGTGCACGGATCAATGTTTTTTTTTTATTTTTTTAAATTAATAAAGAAAGAAAACATTTTAATTTTTTTATAATTTTTATTAACGATATTTGTGCTTTTGAACAGGGTGTTTATTTTGAAAATTAATAGATTTTTGTGTAATTTCAATCAAAACTTAAAGAGTTAAGATATTTTATTTTAATATTTTTTATTAATAATAATTAATCAATCATGAGTAATAAGAATTTATTTAATTTAAAATAAAAATATTAAATTTTTATTAAATATAATAAAAATAAAAAAAAATCCGAGGTTAATAAAACAATTGATGTTGAGGTGCAAAATTAGTGATTACAACAGCAATTATTTTGTTCGTTCTTTTTCATTATAGATAAGGCTTCAACAACTTAAGGCTGCAATTGTCTACTTTCCCTTATTATAAATTTATTCTTTTTTTGTAAAATAAAACCAGAGAGGCAATCAGCCAATAGAAATAATCAAGATGTGCCCCATTTAGATTTTCGGAAAGCAGCCATCTCCATCACTCCCACCAAAAGATGTCAATTACTCAACCCATAAAGTAAGATTAAAATATTCTATAATCGGGTTCAGGTAATAAAAATTATCATATATTTAAATAAAATTTAAAAATAAGATTAAATACTGCGTATCCGTTTACATCTCAACGACGTCAGCCAATCCAAACAAAACATATTGAGGAACCAGCCACGACACGCTTATTGGAACCGTCACATTTGGCTTCTCTACTAACCCATAGTCTTGAGCAGCTTGAAGCCTCTGCATCTCTACTAAAGCCAGCAATTGCCATTGATGTAGCAGACAAAAGCATTCTAGTTCCAATTCTCTGAAGCATTGTAATTCCAGCAGGTTTGTTTTCCCAATCAAGGTCTTGCTAAAGGAACAAAAAAGTGATCATATATTGGATTAAAGAGAAGAATGGCAAGGCTGAAGAATCACTGAAGGGAAGCTGCAGCTACTTTAAACCTTCTTGTCATTGATCTGTCAATGGTAGCTCCTTGTTTGGTAAAGGAAGTCGAGGATTGTGCAAGGACAACAGCATAAACCAAGCTTGTAGCCCATATTGAAACTAGCCTTAGAACAGCCTTTGCTTCTTCAACCTCTCTGATGCTGCAAACCTTTCTAGAGATGTTCTGGTATGGAAAACATAACTGAGAAGATTGTTTTCACAACCCAAAGAAAAAGATAGTGGCATGACAAAAGGGAGATACTACATGTCTGTACATTAATATGCAAGATTTATACATGCTTCATTAAACTGAACAAGAACAGGGAATGGCATATCAGTACAACACAAAAAATCGTTTAACAAGATCCTGACATCCATACTTTAAAGTGTTGCTTCATTAGATTACAGTAGAAATATAAATCAAACTTATTTCAGATTCTATAAAAGAGCAAAAAAACAGCAAGCAGCATGAATAATTTTCCTTGAGGAAAGCTTTTGTAAGACAATAAGTATGAATGTTCTTTATTAAAGCTCTCTGTATCCTTTTTTACAGCCCTAATTTCCTCTTCCATATGTGAAATAAAATTAAAAAAAAAACATTTCACTTACTTGACTTGCTTGGAGCTTTCTGATGGCAGAGTCCCATGAGCTTCTTCTTCCACAGCTATTGCTGAAAATGATGTTCTCCAATTCCTAGCTCGAGTGAGCTGGAATTATAAGCAGCCCAACATTCCGATTGCTCCACCAATATCTTATTTTACACGATATCAACATTTTTCAAAACTAAGAAACTATCATGCAGATGGGAATGTAGTATGCAGCAAACGGTACATAAGGGAGCAGCTTTGATGGATGCAAGATCTTTTCTCTTTCACTTAATAAAGTACACTAAACGAGTAGTGAAGTTGTTGTGAGGATACAAAATATAGGACTTTGCCATCATAGAAATGACTTAGGATGTAGTTATTGATGATAATAAAGGACTTGATAAATTACAAGCAGATAAATGCAATAATGAAGATTTATCTTTGTCCCTTGTTATAAATATAAGATTTTGTAAAATACAAGTAGAGAGCCAATTGGATGGCACTGAGTGCAGCAAGTAGCCAATAAAAGTAATCAAGATGTGCCCGATTTAGATTATCTGCAAACCAGCTATCTTGACCATTCCCACCAGTTGCATTCTCAATGGCTGAGATGAGAAAGCTACTCAAGAAGCTTCCAACCCCAAAGATGCTAAGGTAGAGTGAAAGTCCAACACTCCTTAATTCGTTTGGGACCTGATCATAAAAAAATTCTTGAAGACCGACCATGGTGACACGTCAGACAATCCAAACAGAACATAAGAAGGAACCAGCCACCACACACTCATAGGAACCATGGCATCTGGCTTGTCTACCAAACCGTGTTTTTGAGCAGTCATAAGCCTCTGCATCTCAACTAAGGCAGCAATTACAATAGATACAGCAGATAAAAGCATCCCGATTCCAATTCTCTGAAGCATTGTAATTCCAGCCGGTTTCCTAGTAAAGCCTCTCGTCAAAGGAACAAAGATGCGGTCGTATATAGGAATGAAGAGAATACTTGCAAGGCTAGCAAATGATTGCAGCGAAGCAGATGATATTTTAAACTCTGCTGTTATTGATCTGTTCATAGTAGCTCCTTGCTTGACAAAGAAAGTCGAGGATTGTGCAAAGACAACAGCATAAACCAAGCTTGCAAACCATATAGGAACAAGCCTCAGAACAGCCTTTGCTTCTTCAACCTCTCTGATGCTAAATGCCTGTCCATGTTCCTTCAAACCATCGGAAGCAAGCAAGGCTTTGTTGAGGAACCTACCACATAAGAAATTCCAAATTGCCATGTTACAGATATTTTGGTATGGAAAACAAAACTAGAAACTAAGAAGATTATTTTCATAATTTCAGCCAAGTTCAAGTTGAAACATTCCCAATATTGTGGAAGAAGAAAAGGAAACAGCAAGAGCTCCCTGGTAATAACAGGTCATAGTAGAATAGCTCAACCCAGTATGATAAAAGGGAAACAGTTCATGTCTGTACATGTATAAACAAGAATCTGTACATGTTTCAATGGAACAAAGAAAGTACAGGGAATACTTAATACAAACAACATATTATGTTATAAGTGTTGGTATATGCCCTTGAGCTAATTGGATTGGTCAAGAAATATATATATGTATATATATTGTCATTTAATACGTATTTAATCTCATAATTATACGTGATAAAGGTTTTCCTTCATGTTAGTGCAATAATAAGGAGTTATTAAATACTAATTGAATGAAGCCCATGGAACATAAAGCCTTGCAAGAGAATTGTAAAGTTGTTACAGTTATGAGATCACTATACATAAAAACCATGTTCCTAAAATTGTTCCGAGTAATTGTATTGTCAAGACAGGGCATTAACAATACTCAAAGACTGGTACATGTTAAGCTTCCGTACTTGGGAAGTAAGCAATTGATCTCATAGATTGAAGTAAATGGGATACTTGAGGATAACGTGTATGTGCTTGTTAAAGAACAAATTCACTGAACATGACCCACTATGAGAATTCTATTTGGTATTTCACTCAAGTGTCTATGGAAAATGTTCTCATGTGATAGTCGTGCAACTAATCCTTGGACTTGAGACACCAGGTCATCTTGTATGGAGAATGACATGCTTAGATTTCACCCCAACGGGTTTGAAAGTAACCAGATACCTAAATAGAGTGTTTTTTGATATGCCATGAAACATGCGAAGGTGAATGAGTGGTCAAGAGAAGATTCATCACCCCAAGTGATATGAGGAGATGTATCTCACTTGTTCTCAATTCTTGATTAACTTGTATAAAATCTTTGGCCAAAGCATGATGAATTTGAGGAAAGTTAGTTTTCTAAATTCATAAGGTTAGTCATGAATTATGGGAACTAATATGGAATGTTATAAGTAGACACTGAGCCATGCTTAATGACATATCCGAAACATTTGATGAAAGGACCGTATTGCACTGAGAGGCTACACTGAAGGGATTTGTCAAATTCTTTAATTGACTCTCTAACATTTGAGTGGTCATGATGTATTACTAGATGCCGCTCATGATCTATAAATATAAATTAATTATCAAATTGATATATGATTATGATTTATATTTATTGCCAACATGTTAGAAGCCTAATGAGTCACACACATTAAAGGACATGATTGAGATTAAATAAAGATAATTAATTAAATTGGACTTAATTGAAAGAGACCAAAATAAAGTAAGAAATTAATTAAGTTTTCAGAGACTTAATTAAATTAAAATACAATTGTTGTATTTAGGGTTACAAATTAGTTTGGCTATATAAATATATTATATTAGCAAACTAGAATTTTAAAACTAAAAAAAACCCACTTCTCAACTGTTTCATAAAATAAGAAAAAAAATAGTTTTCTTTGCCTGACAAAAATAAAATTCAGTAAGAATTTTTAGTCTTTTTGTTTTAGAAACAATACTTGCTAGCATAAGTAAAAATCCTACCTTTGAGAAGGTCTTATTTAGTCACTGTGTGGATTACTATTAGAAGCCAAACACTTAGGTGGCTAAAGATTTAACAAATCCTAAAGATGAAAAACACAAACATTGATCCTGTAGGATTCGACTGTTTCTCTGATTAAATATTATTTTATTTTTCTGCTGTGTTACTATTTTTAATTATTGATTATTTTCATGTTTGAGCATGAGGTTGAATCCCAGCAGTTGTATCAAAGCCTTTTTTTTTTATGTTTTTCATGTAATAAGTATACTTGATTCTTAGTGATAATCAATAGGATTGATTTGTGTGTTGATTTGGTATATATCAATTTTAAAGGCTTTCTTAGAAATTTATTTTTCTATTTTAATTCAAATCTGAACAACATGTAATTAATTCATTAAAATATCTTTTAAAATGTTTAAGATCATGTTTAGTTGAAGAATTAATGAATGGATTAAAAGGCTTGCGAAGCCAAGTTAAAACCAAATAGTTTTGAAGTGTTTTGGGAACTAATGTACCAATTATTTTTACTAACATTGGGTAAGTGTTTTGAGGAGTTTTCAATTGTTAAAAATTAATTTTATCAAATTAAATTGCTCCATGTTTCAGCTAGACTTGATTTAGTATGAAAAAGGTTCATAAAAATCATGTTTCCAAGTTCCAAAGCAATAAAGATTCAATGCAGAAAATTTTGAATAGCTATGATCAGTTTTGGTGGCTTAATTCTTCATGAATTTTGTGTTTAATTGTTAAACACACTTGCTGAAAATTTTCAGCAACTTTTTCATAAGTTTGACTCATTATTTTTGGAGTTTTAAGAGCACTTAAATATCATATATTTTAATTTTGGGTGATTCATAAAAAAATAAGAAATTGTTTCTGACTTTAAAAACAATTCCTAAAATTAAGGATAGAATTTTAATTTTGGGTGATTCATAAAAAAAAAATAGGAAATTGTTTCTTACTTTAAAAGAAGTTCCTAAAATTAAGGATAGTATTTTGATTTGGAAAATTCATAAGAAATAGTTTCCTACTTTAAAAGAAATTTCTAAAGTTATGTGATAGCATTGAACTTTTCTTAAAATTTTGATTTGACTAGAAATTTCCAAAATTTGTTAAGTCACCATTTAGGTAACTTAAATAACATACAATTTAGGAAACTAATCCATGTTCTAAATGTTAGAAATTAAAATGTTGTCTTAGATATATTTTAGGAAGTTTACCTAAAATAAAATGGTTTCCAAAATTAAAAGGAGTTTTAATTATGGAAAGAATTAAAACGGAAAGTTTTATTTCAATGAATTTCTACTAAGAAATAGAAGTAAAAGGTTCACTTTAAGTGTTTTGAAATTGAGAATTTCTTAAACACTAAATTGAAATAAAACAATACTAAATAATTTGAGTCTTGCACTTTAAGTGAATTAATTGATACTTTTCTCAAATAACACACAAGATCACTATGTGATATCGAGCTTGCATTTATTTCTATGCTTTTGATTATGATTATAAAGCATGAGGATGATTATAGACTTAAACCTTAAAAGATTAGGTCATGGATGGTTAAATTTTATTTCTCTTGGTATTTATTTTAAAATACGATCTGTGCACCTTGCCTTATCTTTATTTTCTCTGGGTTGTAAAATTCTTTTCTCACCTAACTCCCCTCCAATGTAACTCGAGATTTCTTGATTATAAAATGTAATTAGTTACATCAAAGTGTAAAACTAGGGTTAGATAGAAAAATTTTTGTAATTTGAAGATGGAGATCCAAAGGCGCCATGGAGATTCAAGGAGCTTACAAGCAAAGCTTGAAGATGATGTTTGTGTGAATCCCTCAGGAATTTGACCAATTAATTTCCTTAATGGCTCGAGGAAATTAGAATTAGTAAAGCCTATAATCATCCTAGTAGTTGGCATGAGATAGACTTATTTTCAATATATATATATATATATATATATATATATATATATATATNTAATTAATGAATTAATAAATAAAAATCCCTCATTAATATATTGAGTCAAAAAGTTACCTTCCACCATATAACAAGATAACCAGGTTGCTCTTTTAATTGGAGGATTGTTGAGTCACTCAAGGCCAAAGTTTTACACGAGTACGTTTAAGTTATTGGTCTTACTCAACTAGTACCATGTTGTTCGGATGTGTCACACATGACCACATAGTATTAGAGGCATAGTTAGGCAAAATATATATGATATATTTAGACAAAGAGTTGTCACCTAACTGATCTAGGAGTTGTATAAGATACAATTGATAAGCTAAGTTATCTACCTAATTAGTTTCATTATGGCTTGTTAAGTCAGTCAAGGTCATGGTGGGATAAAAAAGTCCTAGCTCAATAAGAAGTTTAAAGGTTAAATTTATCAAAATAGTAGAGAAGAGCTATTTTTTTGATAAAATATTGAGACTAATCATATAAGATTCTAAAACCTTGTCTTTATGATTATATAATTTGCGTTAATGAATAATCATATATGTTGATTTATATAGGATATAAATCTATCATGGCGAATAGTTTGTCACTTAGAAGCATACTTGATGCAAACAAGTTGACAGGCCCAAATTTCATTGACTGGTTTCGCAATATCAAGATTGTCTTGAAACAAGAGAAAAAGGCTTATGTCCCAAATGGTCTTATTCCAGAGGTACCTAGCGATGATGCTACAAATGAGGAAAATGAGGCTTATAGAGTTTATATGGATGATCTCGATCAAGCCATATGTGTGATGTTGGCTAGTATAGCTCCAGATCTTCAAAAGCAACATGAAGCTATGAATGCTCAAGATATTATCCTAAACTTTAGAGAAATGTTCGATAAGGAAAGTCGTACATAGAGATTCGACATTTCAAGGGAATTGTTCCGATATAAGATGTTTGAGGGAAGCCCAGTAAGGTCTCATGTGCTTAAGATGATAGGATATATCACTCAACTTGAGCAGTTAAGTTAGGTTATGGATCACGATTTGAGCATAGATCTTATACTTTCTTCGCTACTAGAGAGCTATTCACAGTTTGTGTTGAACTTCAACATGAATAAGATTGAGGTAACCCTTTTAGGCTTATTGAATATGCTCACACCGGCTGAGAACACTATTGCGAAGTATGAGCCTTCAGTTCACCTTATCTCTTCTAAGAAAAAGAAAATTTTCTAAGAAAGCCAAGGATGAAAAGGCATCAACTTCAAAAGGTATAAAACCTACTAGAAGAGTGAAGAAGGATAAGGACAATGACAAATGCCATTTCTATGGCAAACTAGGGCATTGGAGGCACAATTGCAAAGATTATCTTGAATCCATCAAAAGGAAGAAACAAAAGGAAGCTTCCACATCAAGTATGAATCATATGATGATTTATTTTTCACTACTTGGCATATGATACCTTACTCTTTATTAATGGTTTTAATATGTATGACATCTTGAAGGAACTAATGACAAGGAGCAATGAAGAATAGGATCATGAAAAGGACAACCTTAATTGATGGTGATCAAGCTTGTAGACCTAGATTAGAACATTGTGGAATAATAAATAATTTTAGAACATTGAATGTTTTCATGGCATGATTGTCAAAATGAGATGTTTTTGGTTTTGGACTTATGGCTAAATATTTATTTTATGTTTAGGAAACATAGATTTATATTTTGCTAGCATGAGATGCTTAGCTTATATATATATATATATATTTACATTACATCTCATTTTATTTTGGAATTGTTCTAAATTATTTATTCTTAAAGTATAACCTTGCATATATGACAATCAAAATTAAGTCATAATGATAAGATTATTGTGATATTATTTTTTTTATTATAAATAAAAAAAAAATTAATGAGTTGACTTAGATAAAATTGAGTCAAAACTCAATGAATTCGTAATAGGATTATAAACATATTTAGTCAATGAGCATTCTTAATGAAATCTTGGATCTAAATTAAGATTGCTTAGAACTAAATAGCAATTGATTATCGTATTGAATTCATAAAAGATGAATTACAAAGCATTCCAAACCCAATTAATCACATGAACTAACCCTTGATAGGATTTCATTCCATAACCAATGATGAATGACTAATGACATATTAGTATACATAAAAGTTATGGATATAACACGCCAAAGAAAAGTAAACAAGTTTACTTGGTAAGATTTCTATACATGATAGAAATAGTGGGAGCTAATGACACTTTAAAAGTCAAAGGTTATGAAATTATGAAATCCAATAGATAAGATCTATGCATAAAAATTGATTTCATGAGATGCATAAAGATGCATAATTCATGAGATGAATCCATTAAATACAAACCATTGTAGGATGCATATTGATGCACTACTCATGTAAGATGAGTCTACTAAATAATATAACATGAATGATTGGATAATAATCTCTATTCATTGTAATAAATTCAAAATAGTTGAATACATTGAATAAGATAAACATATTTTGTGCGCATCACAAGGTTAGTGGGAGTAAGATAAGTTACTCATTAAAAGTGTATAAGATACATTTTTTTTTTTTATAATTGGGGAAGGGGGGATTCAAACCCTGCTTTTTAGGCGGAGGGATTCGAACCTTGCTTTTTAGGTAGAGTATTATGCACCAACCAATGAGACAAATATTCGGGTGCATGTATAAGATACATTTACCAGTATAAGAAAAACAAAATGGGACTAAAGAGTTAGAGCCTAAAAAGGGATTCAACAAAAGAATTTAGGATTACATGTTAAAGGAACTTAACATAGAGAGAATCCTAAATGTTAAAAGTGATATAAAGTCATGATTGAGTAGTTATATTGGACCAGTTCCAAAAATAAGAGATAACTGCATAATTATATCTATAATCGGATACAAATCGTTTGTTTAGGCTACAAAAGAAGAGATATTTGGATCATTGGTTTAATGAATTAATAAATGATTCTGAGTTGTTAAAGTAACAACAAAAGCCATAATAATGGAATCAAGGTCTCATTGTGATCTAAATTAGTATTTCGATTATGACAATGGCGATTGTCAAACATATAAATTAACATATTCTCAAATATTGTAATTTGAGTTGTCCTAGTAGAGACACAATTGCTAAGTGAAAAAGTTTGATATTAGATACGTTAGCAATTAACGCAAGTGCAAGTGAGAGATTGTTGGTAGATGCCCTTGAGTCAATTAGATTAGTCAAGAAATATATATATATATTGTCATTTAATGCATATGTAATCGCATAATTATATGTGATAGAGGTTTTTCTTCAAGTTAGTGCAATAATAAAGAGTTATTAAGTACTAATTGGATGAAGTCTATGGAACATAAAGGCCTTATAAGAGAATTGTAAAGTTGTTACAATTATGAGATCACTATGCATTAAAGCCATGTTCCTAAAATCGTTCCTAGTCATTGTATTGTCAAGATAGGGCATTGACAATGCTCAAAGATTGGTACATGTTAAGCCTCCTTACTTGGGAAGTAAGCAATTGATCTTATAGATTGAAGTATATGGGATAATTGAGGATAACGTATAGATACTTGTTAAAGAACAAGTTTACTGAACACGACCCGCTATGAGAACTCCATTTGGTATTTCACTCAAGTGTCTATGAAAAATGTTCTCATGTGATAGTCATGCAACTAGTCCTTGGACTTGAGACACTATGTCATCTTGTATGGAGAATGACATATTTTGATTTCACCCTTACGGGTTTGAAAGCATCTAGATGCCTAAACAGGGTGCTTTTGGGTATGTCATGAAGCATGCGAAGGTGAATGAGTGGTCAACAGAGGATTCATCACCCCAAGTGATATGAGGGGATGTATCTCACTTGTTCTCAATTCTTGATTAGCTTGTATAAAGTCTTTGGCCAAAGCATGATGAATTTGAGGAAAGTTAGTTTTCTAAATTCATAAGGTTAGTCATGAATTATGAGAACTAATATGAAATGTTACAAGTAGACACTGAGTCATGCTTAATGACATATCTAGGATATTTGATGAAAATACCGTATTGCACTGAGAGGCTTATCACTGAAGGGTTTTATCAAATTCTTTAATTGACTCTCTAACATTTGAGTGGTCATGATGTATTGCTAGATGCCGCTTATGATCTATAAATATAAATTAATTATCAAATTGATATATGATTATGATTTATATTTATTGTCAGTATGTTTGAAGTTTAATGGGTTACACACATTAAGTGACATGATTGAGATTAAATAAAGATAATTAATTAAGTTGGACTTAATTGAAAAAGACCAGAATAAAGTAAGAAATTAATTAAGTTTTTAGAGACTTAATTAAATTAAAATACATTTGTTGTATTTAGGGTTACAAATTAGTTTGGCTATATAAATATAATATATTAGCAAACTAGAATTTTAAGCCTAAAACAAACCTACTTCTCAGCTGTTTCATAAAATAAGAAAAGAAAAATAATTTTTTTTGTCTGACAAAAATAAGATTCAGCAAGAATTTTTGATCCTTTTGTTTTAGAAACAATACTTGTTAGCACAAGTAAAAATCCTACATTTGAAAAAATCTTATTCAGTCACTGTGTGGATTACTGTTAGAGGCCAAACACTTGAGTGGCTAAAGATTTGACAAATCCTAAAGATAAAAAACACAAACATTGATCCTGTAGGATTTGACTGTTTCTCTGATTAAACATTATTTTATTTTTCCGTTGCGTTACTATTTTTAATTATTGATTATTTTCATATTTGAGTATGAGGTCGAATCCCAACAATAAGATCCGAACATCCACATGACAATGTGCCAAGGAAGATTGCCTTGGTTAAATGATGCCAGACATAAATCAAACTTATTTCAGATGCTACATAAAATAATTAGAGATCAGAATGAATCATTTTCCACTAATATCAATTTGTTACCCTCATGTAAGCTTTCATAAGGCATCATATATTATTGTTCTTTTGACATTCATTGAAGTAAGGAAGAGAAACTTTTATACTTGAATTGGTTGGAACTTTCAGTTGGCAGATTTCCATGCACTTCTTCTTCTACAGCTATTGCCGAAGATGCTTTATTCCAATTCCTAGCTGCTAAAATGTACACCTCACCAATTCTCACAAACGGATTTTTCTTGTCACCTTTGACACTAAAACGATAAGTCGTTGTCCCACACAAGAAAACAACCAGTGCAACTGCCATCATAACACAGGGAATCCCAAATCCAAGAACCCAACTAAGATTGTCTTGGATGTAGTTTAAAACCCAATGTGTTATAAACATGGCAGTACACAAACAAAAATACCACCAATTAAAGAATGAACTCTTGGCTTTGCACTCCTCTGGGTCTTGAGTATCAAATTGATCTGCACCAAAAGCTTGAACACATGGCTTTTGTCCACCTTGTCCGAGTGCTACTACAAAGAGTGCGAAGAAGAATAGTATCTCTTGAAACTGAGAGGAGCATAATGCAAAGTTATCAGTATTTTGGCAGCCAGAAGGATTGACAGAAGGAAGAGTAGCTGTGACAGTCAACAAGCTTAGCCCCTGTAAATTATTCCAAAAAGTAAAAAAAAACTTCAAATAGTATTCCCACAATTAATAAAAATAATAAAATAAATAAATGAAACCTGACCGCTTACTCAAATCTCCAGCCTTTACTGAATTTTCATTTGTCGAAAGTTGGAACTCTGCTCTAGCAACAGATTGTTCCAGTACAAGTAGATAAAGTTTTATATTTGCTTAAGCTTGTCTTAAGCTTGAATTGATTCTCAAAATTCCTGTTTAAGCATTACTAACAAGCAACCTCACTAGTTTGCCATTGGGTTAGCTCATTTATTATGACTAAAGAGTTTAAGAGAACTTGAGGCAACCCCTCTGAACTCAAGCCTAAAATTCACATTTTCCTTTCCTAAGATGGATAAAATGTATTTTATAATACAAAAGAACAAGTTACACAACCTACCCTGCTCAAAACATTCCATTGGAACAAGCAGTGTGTATGGTTAAATGTATATGAATGTTAACTGTAGGTCAGTATTTCTGTTTAGCAATTTCTTCAGGGTTCTCAAAGAATCCAAATTCGGAATAGAGGAGCACTGTTTACTTGCTTCTTATATGCACATACCCTTTCAGCTTTTCCTTCATCATTCTAAACCTTTTCATCCCATCACATTTCTGGTTGAAATTTGAAAAAATGGAAAGGAATTTTGAATAAATTACCAATACGTAAAGAAGAGAAGCGACAATAATGGTGCGGTATCGGCCGAGGAAAGAATCAGCAACGAATCCCCCCAAGAGTGGCAAAAGCATTGCCGTTCCAGACCAAGCGTTGACTTGCTCTGCTGCAGCGGCAGTGGACTGGCCCAGAGGTCCCGTTAAGTAACTGATGAGGTTGGACTCGATTCCGAAATACGCAAACCTCTCAGCGACTTCGATGCCTGCACAAATTTTGGAAGGTATATACACATATTTGACTCATTTACAATTTCTTGAGTGATTAGAAAAGGTTGATTGAGTGGAAAACGCACCTATGATAAAAGACGCGGACCTCCAGCCGCCGGACTTGGCCCTGGCGACAGGGCGGCCATTGCAACCAACGTAGCCGTCTATGGTGTCTTGCTCTAAGAGTGGAGTTTCGGCGCCGGAGAGAACGGAGATTGACATATGTTTTGGCGGTAAAAACAAGAGTCCACACTTCCAAGTCCCCGTTACTAAGAGACATAGAGCAGTTTGTTAGTTGTCATTGGAGTGGCTCAATTGGTTAATCGTCCAGCCGAGTTACAAGCCATAACTAACTTTAGCATTGTATTACTGCTGCTCTATACCAAGCTTTTCAATTATTTTAGTATTATTGTTATTATTATTATATATTAAAGTAAGGTATTGTAGCTAGTTGGGCGGTTTCAGAGGTCGATAGTCTTTTGGAGGGAGGGAAAGGGGAGAAGGGAAGAAGAGAGAAAGAGAATCGGAGAAGAAGAGTGAGGACGGGAGGCGGCGGTGGGAAGGGGTGGGCGACCACCGAGGGCAGAATCAGTGGTGGCAGATAAAAAGGAAGGAAAGAAACTGAGGCGAGCGAGTAGGGGATAAGACTGAGTGTGTGACAGAAGATATTTTAGCGCAAGTTGAAGGAAAATGGCGAACAGAAGAAAAAGACAAAGAAAATAACATAAAAAAAAGTAAAAGGATAGATTTAAAAATAATTGGGTGATTACGTCTATCTTGTCATCCTCTTAATAATGTGTAATAATATTATAATTTATATTTTGTTATAAAATAAATATAAAAAACAACTATAAGAAAAAGATAAAAAAAATATTTGAAGAGAAAAAAAATATTTAAAAAAAGTAAAACAATTTTATTCAAGTATGTATTCATAAATGAAGTGAGAGAACTATTTATAGGTTAACAATATCTTGAATCATAGTCTTAATCTAATTCTATCTAAGAGTTCAAATCATATTACATTTCTTGTATCTTACTTATTGGACTATTTGACTTGATCTGCACTTCTTGGGTTATAATATAATGAGCATTCACATATTTGTTCATAACACTCCCTTTGAATGTCCATTGTATTAAGAATATGCCTCGTTAAAACTTTACAAGGAAAAAACCTCATGAAAAAAAATATGAGTGAAGGAAGACGAGTATATAATCTTTTCAAGAATACGCTTTTGAAATATTGTCTCATTAAAAACCTTATCAAGAAAAACCCAATAGGAAAAACCTTGATGAAGGAAAATAGTACAGTGCGTATTTTACTATCCCTGATGAGTGCATTATAAAGATTTTTAAAATGATGCATTCTAATTTTTTGTACCAACTTTTCAAATGTTGCAGTAAGAAAGGCTTAAGTGAATAAATTTGTTAGATTATCACTTGATTGAATTTGTTGAACACTTAATTCATCTTTTTCTTGGAGATCATAAGTGAAGAATTTTTGTGAACTATGTATTTTGTTCTATTGCCTTTAATGTATCATTCCTTTAACTGTGCTATGCAAGCAGTATTGTTTTCATATAACGTTATTGAAATTTCCTTCTTGGTTGACAAGCCACACGTTTCTCGAATATGTTGAGTTATAGATCTTAACCAGATACATTCACGACTTGCTCATGAGTTGCTAAAATTTTTGCATGGTTAGAAGAAGTAATAACTATAGCTTGTTTTATAAAACACTATGAAATAATTTGTTTTATAAAACACTATGAAATAGTCATACTTCCACATATGAATAAGAAACCTATCTAAAATTGAGCTTTATGTGGATCAGATAAATATCCCGTATCTGCATAACCAATTAAATTTTATTTTGATACATTTGAATAATATAAACCTATATCCATTGTTCTTCGGAGATATCGAACTATATGTTTAATTCTATTCTAATATCTTAGAGTTGGAGAATAACTATATTTTGCTAATAAATTCATAACAATTGATATATCAAGTCATGTATCGCTAGCAAAATACATTAGTGCTTCAATTGCATTAAGATACGGTACTTCAGGACCAAGAAGTTTTTCATTATCCTCACAAGGTCAAAAAAAGTATTTTTTTTTTCACATCTTATGACATTACAACCATTGGTGAACTCAATGGATATGCTTTCTTCATATAAAATTGTTCTAGCATTTTTGCGATATAATTTGATTGATGGACAAAAAATCCATTTGTTAAGTGTTCAATCTAAAGAACCAAACAAAACTTTATTTTTTCCAAGGTATTTCATCTCAAATTCTTTCTTTAAGTAATCCACGACTTTTAATAACTCTTCAAGAGTTCTAATAATATTCAAGTTGTTGGCTCTATTAGTTTTTAATGATAATAAAACATTATCATTCATTTGTGTTTAATATTTCTACTTGACTGTGCAGGACAAAAATTGTATGCTAATGATAAATTAATCATTCAAAGGCACACATCAAAAATCATAGGAATAAGGAGTCACAATTGATCAACAAAACAGAAGCTTATTAGTTGAATAATGAAGTGTATTAGTTAGCTAAAATTCAAATAAGAAGTTGGCAGGCTCAAGAGGATTGAGAGATAGAGAAGATTTAATCGACCAATAAGTAAGTTAGTCAACTGAGAGTTTACTGCTAGAAATCTGGACTTCGAGACAGAAACAACTTAATCGACTAAGAGCTTACTACCAAAAATTGAGATCAGAAGTATAATACCCCATACTTTGATATGGTGACTAATAAAAACTTACTGGATGCCAATTGAAGTTAATTATGATGTTTAGAAATGATGCAAGATGAAAGAAATAGTTTGGGATAAAATATTCTACACACAAGAAAATAATAATAAAATAATAATATTTTTATCAGAGAAGAATTTGTGAGATAAAAAGTGATTCGGAAGTCAATTAAGGCCTAATATGGTATTTTGAGTACCAAGGGGACAAAAGGAGACAAGAGGAAATTTTTGAAATAAAATAATATTAAAATATTAATATTTTATTCAGTTTCAAAATTTTCCATGAAGAAGGAGTATATGGTCAATCTAAGTGGGGGAGAAGAAGAATGAGAAAATTTTAGAGAAAAATGACGTTAATGGGGCCGTGTGTCTTTATTAAGTAAATATATCGCGGGCAAATAAATATTTTAAATATTATGGGGACACCGCGTTAGAGTACAAACTTAATATTTTGTTTGTACATGTATAGAAAAAGATAATAGAAGGAAGTTGAAGTTAAATGAGTGTTGGGAGGACTAAATTAAAATGGAAAGAAACAAAAAAGGCAAAACGATAATTTTACACAAAGCTTGGTCAAAGCTTCCAAAAGAAGCTTTGACTCTCATCCTTATCAGCCCAAAACAGTCCTTATCCTCCCAGCAAGATATTTTCTTCTTCATTCTTAAAGCTTCCAACGCCATTCTCTCATTCTCCCATGGAAAGCTAATTTTCTTTCATTTTCTTTCCTTGTTTTCTTTTCATTTCTTTTCTCTTCTTGCTTCTTTCCTCTCCCAACTCCTTGTGCACCAAAGTTACAACTTCTAACCCCAATTTCCAGCACGCCTAAACCCTTGGAGGAGAAGAAAGAAAAAGAGAGAAAGGAAGAAAAAGCTTGGTTTTGGTGATTCAAGCAAGGAATGGTAAGAATTCTTGTTTTTGGCTTTAGTAGTTTTTGAAAATGAGTTACTTAAAGATGGTTTCATGATAGGATGAAAAACATAAATTTGAGTAAGGATTAATTGATTGAAGTACTGCCCGTATACATATGTAATTAAATATATTGAGTTCGTATTATTGTTAGGAAATGCAAAGATAAGGTTAGAGTACTGTAGTGGCGTGCTAGAGTAAATAACGAGTGACCGACCAGTGAAAATAGTTAGAGACATCTCTGATCAAATAGCGATATAATATCCCGCTATAATAAGGTGAGTGAACTGCATTTCAAAATCATTTTGGGAATATGACTGTTTTGTACAAAGTATTTGAATGATTTTATACAACTTTATCTTAAAACAAGTGTCTTGGGAACAAGCTTTTGCTAAATGGCTTTATGTTGTATATGTGGTTGTTATTGATTCATGCACTATTTCATTATGATGATATATATATGTTGTGCATGATAGTTGATATTGTGTATGATGACTATAACCGTGTGTGTGCACGATGTGGGGGGATGCACATACCGGTGATGATGGTGGTGTGGGAGATGGATGATGATAGTGCCCGTGTGCACGATGTGGGGGGATGTACACGATGACACTGACTGTGCACGATGTGGGGGGGATGCACATGATGACGTCGGCTATGTGCACGATGTGGGGGGATGTACATGAGCCGGTGTGCTTATGCTGATATTGGTGTTACCTATGCATTTATATATATACATCTATGTTTATGAAATCAAAGTTCATGAGTATGGTCTATGGTTTTGCATATGTGAATCTTGCATGTTGAACTTTGAAAGTTGCTAAGTATTGTCAAATTAGTGTTCATTGCAATAAGGAATTTGGCTGTAGCTAAATGGATTCTCGTTGCCGCCAGAAACTCTTAGTGGTAGTGTAGTACTGTCAATTTGACAGTGATTTTGACCACCTTTTGATCAGAACTGGGTAAAGTGGTAAACACTAAAGTCGTAGCCCTGCCTCTTAGCTTTCTAATGACCTAACAATCATGTCAATTGGACCCATGTAGTGGAAGATATACTTGAAAAACTGAACCATATGCAAACCAAGAATGCCTTTTACTGCAGCGAGAATGAAACTTTCTGTTTCGCTTAGCATTTGGCTGGTTTTTGCCATATTTTCCACTTCTCCAATTTCATGTTGACTATGAATTCTCTATCGTCACATGATTTAGCGACCAAGGGTTCAATTGAGGGTTTTAATAAGGACTTAAGCTAAAGTGCATCGTTTTCAAATAAGTGCATTATGATTTCAAACTTTTCCTTATTATATTGCTTGTTCTCTTCCTATGTTCACTCACTGAGTTTATACTCACGTTCTCAACTTCATGTTTTTAGATTCAGTGGTGGTTGATACGTAGATTGAGGTGTCCGCGTACCCTCATCCCTTGGGTAGGTATCTTGACACTCAGTAGTCATATCTCCCCATCCAGAGTCACTCCGCTAACAGTCAAAGTCTTTGTATATGTTTCATGTGAATTTGCAAAGATATATTGACAACTATTTATGTATGATTTGAATTATGATGCTAATGTGAGCATTCACTTGGGTTTTATGAGGTGCGTTGGAGAAATCGGTATTTGAACACTATGAAGTATAGATCTTAAAGAAATATGCTAGATAGATGGCTTAATATACAAGTGCATATTGAGAGGCTTACTTGGACCTAGTGGGCTATGCCTATTGGGCCCATGAGCCGGTCATGGCCCAAAATTTTAGGCTGTGACAAGAAGACAGAGATGACTTAGTTGACTAAGAGAGCAGTTAGTCGACTAAGATCATTCTGTCAAAGAATTTGAATTGAGCACTAAGAGACAGATTAACAGCCAGAATTGCCACCAAACTGTTTCGAACGGTCAAAAACTACCTAACACCTATTAGAGCTGATTTTTCAAGTATTTAAGGGACTCCCAACGGCTTAAAAATAGATCTAAGGCTTCCAAGATCAAAAAGAGCTAAAAAATCAGCAAAAACTCTCTGCATTTTTACTGCACTTCACTTCTATCTTTGCATTTGAGATAAGCACTTCATTTTGTACCATTTAGATCAAGTAAGTGATCATAAGTACTTCTTTATTTCTTTTTCCTTGTATACTTAAAGTGAGCGAGTCACTCTAAAGGATTTATTCAAGCTTGTGTTGCTTGATTGAGTGTATAGGTTCTAACTTAACCTAGAAAAATTAGTTTGGGTTTTGGTTGATCTCGAGAAAGCCCATTGTTAAAGGTTGTGGTTGAGCCTGTGAAAAGCCATTGTAAAAGCTTGGCGAAAGCTTGAGAATTTCACCGTTCATAGTGATTGGTTTGGAAAATCCTTGGTTGAACAATTAAAGTAGTGGATGTAGGTCTTGGATCAAACCACTATAAATTTTTGTGTGATTGTCTGCTCTGTTTTTAGTTTTTCATTCATCTTTAAATCTTTCCTTTATCTTGCATTTGTCCCCAATTAGAAGTAACTTTTAGTAAGAGCCAAAAAATACTATTCATCCCCCCTCTAGCACATTTACTTGGGACCAACACAGGTCATCACCCTAAATAATAATTATAATAAATTTATATCTAAACCTTTTTATAAAATACATGGCCATATAGGATTATTTCTATAGCCTTCTTTCAACAAATATGCACTAAGGCGATTATACCACATGTGTCTAGATTACTTTAATCCATATAAAGATTTATTTAATTTAATCGAGTAAATTTCTCGAGAATTCAAACTTTTGTACTTCAAGCAATTTAAATCCTTCAAGGTTTTTCATATAAATATCGACATCAAATAAGCTTTATAAATAGGTTATAATTATATTTATTAGATGCATTTCAATCTTCTCATATATTGCCAGACTAGTTAAAATAGAATTATAATTATATCCACCGCAGAGAATATATCTCTTCATATTTAATACAAAATCTTTGGGTAAAATATTATGCTATAAGCCATGCTTTATATCTCATAATCTCATTTTTCTCATTTCTTTTTTGCACAAATACTCATTTATATCCTACTGATTTTACACCATTTGGTGTACAAACTACAGGTCCCAAAACTTCACACTTTGTAATTGAATTCAATTCCACTTTGATTGCGTGTTTCCACATTGACCAATCATTTCTATATCTACATTCTTCAACAAATGTAAGTTCAAGATCCTCGCTTTTCTTTTATAATATTGAGCTCTATATTATATACAAAATATCGTTGACGTTTATTTACAAGTTCCATCTTTTCCCATCATGACATAATTTACGAGATCTCTTTATTTTCACTAATTTCAAGTACCTAAATTTCTTCTGCAATATTTATCAATTATGTCAGGGGTCTCTTTTAGAGTTTATACTTCCTCTTTTTGATCATCTTAAATATTTATTCTTTTTTTTTTCGTGAATTTTATCTTTGGAATTGATTAGTATCAACGCTTCTGGCATGCCTTGTCCTATAAGGACATAATGTTAATACGAGCATTTGCAGCTGGCATATAAGATTTAGTTATTATTTTAAGTTAGTAAATATGTCTGGCAACTGATTTACTATATTTTGCAAAAAAATTATCTTTTGAACTTCAAGTTCATTTTGATTTGTACGAAGATCAAAACTAGATAATGATAATTCATTCTAGGAAATTTTCTTTTGTAGTTGCTTATTTTTCTTTCTCCCCCTAATGTTGGAAAAATTGTTTCATCAATATGACAATTGACAAACTTTGTCATAAATAAATCTCCTATTGATAATTTAAATATTTAATCACAAATGGATATTCGTATCCAATATATATTCCTAACTTTCTTTGAGGACCTATCTTTGTGCGTTATGGTGGAGCAATTGAAACATATACCGCATATCCCAAAATTCTTAGATGGAAAATATTTGGTTTCTGACCATAAACCAGTTGTAAGAGGAGAATTTATAATAACTCATTTGACCTGATGCATACAAATACTACTGCATCCAAAATGGCATGCCCCCAACCATTCATTAGGAGTTTGAATTTCATAAGTAATGGCTTTGCAGTCAGTTGAAAGTGCTTAATAAATAATTTTGTTAAACCATTTTGTGTATAAACATAAGCAACATGCAACTCAATAGTTATTCTAACTAATATGCAATATGAAAGGTTTGATATGTAAATCCACCAGCATTGTCAAGACAAATAATCTTGATTATATAACTAGGAAAATGTACTTGCAAACAAATGGTTGCAAATGCCAAATTGCAAGCTGATAATAAGCACACATATGACCATCTAGTCGATGCATCGATTAAAATCGTAAAATATCTAAATGGTTCACATGATGAATGTATGAATTATCATATAACCTTGAATATTATTTAACAACATAGGGAATTTAATCCCAACTTTAACTGGTAATAGCCTTATAATTTATTTACCTTCAGAGCAAGCAGCACATAAAATTCATTAGATTGAAAAATCTTTTGGTTTTTCAATGAATGATCATATGAATTTTCAATCATTTTTTGCATCATTATTGATCCAAGATAGTTCAACTGGTCATGCCAAACATTAAAATCATCAGTAAACTTCTGGTTTATTATGGTTTTCAATTATTTTAATATTTGTGTAGTTTAATTCTGATAATAGAGCGAGTAATAATTTTTTTTTCAACATAGACTTTCTACCTGAAATAATAGATGTAATATAAAAGTATTAAGTGTTTCTTTCATTCGTTGTCTCAATATAATATATATTCAGACGAATATCTTTAAAACTTGATAAACTTCTTTGAGACTTAATAAAAAATAATACATGATTTATTATAAAATTTGTTCCTCAAGGTAGTATAATATTTGCTCTTCTAGAGCCTTCAATAAATCTTGTACTACCAGATATTGAATTGACACTGTTTTTTTTTTTTGTTAAGTAGGAAAAATATTTATTGCCTTTAAATGTAATGTGTGTTGTAGCAATATCTGCTAGACATATATTTACATTATTGATCTTAGATCTAACAATATGAATATCTATATTTTCTTCAATAAAATAAAACATATACAATAAGAAATTTGCAAGTTAATATAAAAGAATATTAAATATAGAATTAAAACACATAATAAGAACATATCATTTAAACAATAAAAACATATTAAAACATCTTCATAATATAGTTATACTAAATATATCAATTACTATTAAGTTCATTATCAGATATTTCTATTACTAATCGAATGATCAATTCTTTTTTCAGGACAAGAACATCAATAATAGATATTTCTATTACCAATCATGTAATCAATTCCTTTTTCAGGGTAGACAAATATTTTGATGTGCTATATCAACTTGGGCATGATTAAAATTATCACAAGATGTTTTAATTTTCAATGATGCTTGATAAAATTTAAGACGTATAGCAGGTACGTGACCAATGATCTTTCATGCCACATCAATAACAATACATTTTCTATATTCCTTTTATTCTTTTCATTATTTATCCACTTCTGGTGGGTTACAAGTATTCATCTACTTATTGATGAGTTATCCACTTCTAGTGGGTTAGTGGGTTAAGATATTCATATACTTTTGATGCGTTAAAAGTATTCATTTATTTGTGGTAGGTTATAAGTATACATCCACTTTTGGTGGGTGATTTACATATGATGTGTTATCTACTTTTGGTGAATTATCCATTTTTGAGTGAGTTAAGGCATCCATCCATTTTTTATGGTAAAATTATTTATCCACTTCTAATGGTAAAATTATTCTTAAATTCAGATGATAAAATTATCTATCTACTTCTGGTGGTAAAATTATAATTAAAATAGTGATAGTGTAAATTATTATGACCATCATAATTAAATGATGTTGCATTCACTTCAAAGAATGGATGGATTCATGATTATGATCACAATTATTAAATAATGTCGCATTCACTTCAAGGAATGAAAGGATTTATAATTTTTTATTAGTAAAAGATTTATAATTTTTTATTAGTAACTTATTTGCCACATTTACTTCAGGAAATGAACATTCATAATTTTTATTAGTCGCTTGTTTGTCACATTCACTTCAGGGAATGGATGTTCATGGTTTTTCATTAATAGCTATATAATAGCAAATTCACTTTCTAATTAAGGGATAAAATATATACTATATGATAGTAAAATTCATATTAAGGTTGATTTTTAGGGAATGAAAATACTAAGGAAATATCAAGTCACTTATCTGATTTTTTTTAAAACTAGAAATCAAAATCTAATTATTTAAATCCTTTTGAAGCTTGAAAATGATGAAAACATAATAATTTTAAAACTTGAGAGATTAGAGAATCGTGTTAATAGCGTGTTATGAAATAAATCTAAAAGAACAACTATAAGAGAAATATTTAGAGGAAAAAAAGTATTTAGAGAGAGTAAAAAGATTTTATTCAAGTATGTATTTACAAATGAAGTGAGAGAACTATTTTTAGGCCAACAACCTCTTGAATCATAGTCCTAATCTAATTCTATTTAACAGTTCAAATCATATTACATTTCTTTTATCTTGCCTTATGTTGTTTGACTTAGTCTGCACTTCTTAGGTCATAATATAATGGACATTCACATATTTGTTTATAACATATTTGAATATTTAACTCATTAATAGATATATTATCTCTTTATTTAAAAAAATAAAATTTAATTTTTTTTTCATAATTTAAAAAAAATTATAAATCATATATTTAATATAACACGATGATGTTGTAATTTCATAAAAATCAAGTTTTGACTTGACTGTGTTGTCAAGAGGACATTTAAAGGTGTAGCAGTGACAAAAATGCCTTGATTGATGTTTAATGTTATAGACCTCTTGTCTATGGTGTCTGTAGGTAATAAAGAAGGTTTAATGGAAAAGAAAATATGAATGAAATAATACAAGGAAACATTGTTTATTTAATTATTCTAATTTTTTATTTGTTTTTTATTTTGTCTTTTTTTTACCTTTTTAAATAATGATTATAAATTGAATTTTTTTTAAAAAAATAGTCATACTTTTGATTAAATAATTTATATATTTTGAGATTTAAATGAATTACATTTATGTTTTAAAAAAAACTCACAGTGAAAACCTAAATTACAATATATTAAACCTAAATATTTTTAAAGTGAAACTGATAATTTGATATTTATAAAAGAAATTGTAATTAGTTATTCAAACTACTTTCCCATCTATCAATTTACACATATAACTGATTCCATCAATTTACACATCATTTTTATTTTTTTAAATAATTTTTTTGTAATTAAAAAAATCTAAAAAAAATAAATAATTAGAAAAAATAAAAAAGCAAAAAAAAAACCAAAACAAGATTAAAAGACATTCAAAATATATATATATATATATATATATAATATCAGGCCACGAGTTTCATGGAGTGTGAACAATTAAACCACAAAACCTTGGCTTTGTTAGGCTATGAATGCAGTAATAATAAGCAGGGTTAACTTATAATGTGCTTGTCCTGTTATAGATGTAGCATTTTGCAAAATACAAGTAAGCACCCAATTGTACAGCACTAAGTCCTGCAAGTAGCCAATAAAAGTAATCCAGATGTGCCCTGTTGAGATTATCTGCAAACCAGCTATCTCGGCAATTCCCACCAGTTGCTTTCTCAATGGTGGAGACAAGCAGGCTGCTCAAGAAGCTTCCAACACCAAAGATACCCAGGTAAAGTGAAAGGCCCACACTCCTTAGTTCATCTGGAACTTGATCATAGAAAAACTCTTGAAGACCAACCATGGTGAACACATCAGACACACCAAGTAGGGCGTACTGGGGAACCAACCACCAAACACTCATTGGAACCATTGCCTTTGGCTTATCTACTAGGCCATATTCTCGAGCAGTTTTTAACCTCTGCATCTCAACCAGCGCTGAAATTACCATTGATAGAGCAGATAAGAGAATCCCGGTTCCAATTCTCTGAAGCATTGTAATTCCAGCAGGGTTCCTAGTCAAAGCTCTTGCTAGAGGAACAAATATGCGATCATAGATGAGAACTGAGAGGACAATGCCGAGGCTGCTGAAGCATTGGAGAGAAGCAGCTGGTACACTCAAGTTTGGTGTAATTGTTCGGTCCATAGTCTCCCCTTGCTTGGTAAAGAAAGTTGGGGACTGAGCAAATACAATAGCATATACCAAGCTTGCAGCCCATATGGGAACAAGCCTCAGAACTGCCTTTGCTTCTTCAACATCACCAATGCTACAAATATTCCCATAGTCCTTTGAACCATCCGTTACAATCAAGGCTTTATTGAGGAATCTGCCACAGCAGAAGAGGATCCACATTGCAATGTTACAGAAATTCTTCAACCATAAATAAACCAAAAACGTTTTTTGAGGTGATCATAGGATGATATCTTGTTTTCTTAAATACTGCAAGTAGGGGGGGAAATTATGCAAAAGAAATGTCTTACTTGAATTGCTTTGAACTTTGGTGAAGCAGGGTTCCACTAGCTTCTTCCTCTTCAACACCCATTGCTGATGAAGTAGCTCGCCAATTCTTAGCTGCAGAACAAAAACCCGGCCAATTCTCATGAATGGGCTTTTCTCATCCCTTTTGTCACTGTATCGGTAAGTTTTAGTTCCAAGCAAGAATATGACTAGTGCGGTCAACATAGAAATGCAGGGGATTCCAAATCCAAGAACCCAATTAAGGTTGTCCTGGATATAGAATAAAGCAGGGATCATTATTAAGAAACCAGCAGATAAACCAAAAAACCACCAGTTGAAGAAGGAGCTTCTGGCCTTGGACTCCTTGGGGTCTTGTTTATCAAACTGATCTGCACCAAAAGCCTGAACGCACGGCTTGTGCCCACCCTGCCCAACTGCAACTAGGTAAAGTGCGAAAAAGAATAAGATTACTTGATTTTGAGTAGAACATAATGTGTTGGAATTGGTGTTTAGACATCCTGAAGTGCTGAGAGAAGGAAGCATGGCAGCTAGGGTCAACAATCCGAGTCCCTGTAACATTTCAACACAAAGCTAAACGAGTGATCAACTGATCATGATAATTTTCATTTTCTCAAAGTAAACATGTTTTCAGGGCATTTCTGGTAATGAAGGAATTAGAAAAAAAATTAAGTAAAGTAGTCCTCTACATTTGTTTTTTTATCTATTTTAACTACAATGTGTTGATGTTGAAATCCTGATATGCTAAAGCCCCTAAAAAATTAAGAAGCTGAACAGGCTGCTTCAATCTCCAACAGGACAAATCACATTTCTAATCAATGTTTCACTATCCAATTAGTCCCAACTTTTGTCTTGTGACATTGTGTCTTAATGTAGATCACTTTAAATCACATTAAGTACTAAACTACAATAATCAACATCCTTCTTTATGCTGATATATTATTACTATTGTTCTAGATTAAGAAATGAATTTATGTTTAAACCTTTTCTTCAACATTTTTGACTTTTCAAGCCCGAATTGCAATCAAATAGTAGCAAGTAAGAAGAACAAAAACCAGAACCCAGAGCCAAGAAATGAATTACCAAAATATAGATTGCAGAAGAAAGAAGAATTGTCCGATAACGCCCAAGAAAAGAATCAGCTACAAATGCACCTAAAAGTGGCAGCAGGGAACCGACCCCAGACCAGGCGTTCACGTTCTCGGCAGCAACAGCCATGGACAGGCCAAGTGGCCCCGTCAGATAGGTTATCAAATTGTTAGCAATTCCATAGTACGCAAACCTCTCAGCAACCTCCACAGCTATAATGAAAGATGCAGATTTCCATCCGCCGGAGTTGGACCTGAAGACGGGGCTGCCATTGTAGTCGACACAGCCAGTAACAACGCTGCTGCTGCTGTGTTGTAAAAGTGGGATTCCTGCGTCGACTGGCGATTGGGCACCAGGAAGATAGGAATTCGCCATTTTTGGCTTATACGCACACAGCACACCACCAGCCAGCGAACCACCAGCCAGCGACCAAGCCCAATATAACCTCATCATGATTGTTTTTTGTTTTTTATTCATTATGGGTCAATTAAGTTCTCTGTTGCTGATGGTTACCCCTTGGACTATTATAATTAGGATGGCCTCTTCAGCGGCGTAGCTTGAAGAGTCGACCCTTTTTTCTGGGTGAAACACTTCAAAGTCTTTAAGGAATAATTATTAATTAAAGAATATAATTATATACTGCTGCTCTATGCCAAGCTTCTTAATTATTTTAATAATACTATTTATATATTAGATTAAAATAATACAACTGTATCCAAATATTTAAATTTAAAAAATAAAATTCAAATCTCTCTTTTTTAATTATAAAATTAAAAAAATTAATACAACTTATTTGCGATTGAAAAGTCAATAGTGTTATTATATATTATTATTATTTTAATAATAATACTATTATTATATATTAGTTATTGCAAGTCTTCATATACTTGTGTCAGAGACTTCCGAATAGGAGTAATAAATATCAAGAGATGTACTATATCCTACCATTTTGGTCCAAATAGTTTTGCTTCAGTCGTAAACAATTGTAGCATGGAGGCAACAATGATCCCATTTAAGTTGTGTTTCTGCTGCTGCTATAAACGTAAGACTTGGCAATACTCAGGAAGGCCCCCAGTCCAACTACATTGACTCCGACCAGTAAACAGTAGAAGTAATTAAGATGGGCCTGATTTAGATTATCAGACAACCACCCACCTTCTGTTGCTTTCTCAACAATGGAGACAAGTATGCTACTCAGGAAATTTCCTACCCCAAACACACTTAGATACAGGGCCACACCTACGCTCTTCAGTTCGTTCGATATCTGATCATAGAAAAATTCCTGCAGGCCAACTCTAGTGAATACATCCGCAGCTCCAAGCAACATATATTGAGGAACTAGCCACCACATGCTCATTGGAACTGTCGCATTTGGTTCATCGACCAGCCCATTTATTTTAGCAATTTCAAGCCTTTCTGTCTCGATGACAGCAGCAACTATCATGCAAATCGCAGATAGGAATATTCCAGTTCCAATCCTTTGCAGCATCTTGATGCCAGTAGGTTCCCCGGTGAAGGTTCTCGCTATAGGAACAAAGATGCGATCATAGATGGGGATGAAGACGAGAATTGTGATGCTGGTCAAGGCTTGAAGTGAGGCTGCTGGTATTTCAAAGCCTGGCACAACTGTTCTGTCCATTGTCTTTCCTTGCATGGTAAAAAAGGTTGGGCATTGCGCAATCGCAATGGCGAATACCAAGCTTGAAGTCCATATTGGAATCAGCCTTAACGCTGCTTTTGCTTCTTCAATGTCATCAGCACTACATAAATTTCCACAACCGTTCAAATAGTTTCTTGAGAGAGCTTTATTCAGGAATGGAGACAATCAGTTGGAAGCAAGTTAGACTTACTCACTTACCTAAATTGCTGAGAAGTTGTAAGAGCTGGCAGGGTTTCGCAAGCTTCCTCCTCAATAGCTACAACTGGAGTAGTACTTCTCCAGTTCCTAATTGCAGCAACAAATGCACGACCAATCCTTGCAAATGGTTTCTTCTCATCTCTTTTGATTTTATAGCGATAAGTTGGGATTCCAAGTAAGAAAAGAAGCAAGGATAGTATCATGCAAATACAAGGGATTCCAAATCCAAGACCCCAACTCAAATTATCCTGAATGTATACCAGGATGAGAAGCGATACAAGGACACCTGCACAGGCACCAAAAAACCACCAATTAAAGAATGAGCTCTTGGCTTTTCTCTCTTCAGGGTCTTCCCCATCAAACTGGTCAGCTCCAAAAGCCTCGATGCAAGGTTTCTGCCCACCTAGCCCTATGGCTATTAGATAAAGAGAAAAGAAGAATACAGTCACTTGCAGCTGAGAAGGAGAACATGACTTGACAGTATTGGCATTTGGGTAGCTACAAGCATTGGAAGAAGGTAGTGTAGCCGATACAGTCAACAAGCCTAATCCCTGTGATCCATGTCAATCCAAGTTAAAAGTGATAAGCTTCTCCCCACCACTGGTCACAAGATTATTGATAGCGACATATAGCATATACCGAATTGGGAGAAAAAGCATTAGAATAAACCAGAAAGTGCTATACGACCAAGAAAGTGAGAGAAAAAGCAAATTTCAACACAATCTAATTATCCAAAAAAAAAAAAAGAAGATTAAAAAATAAATTACCAGAACGTAGATGATTGAAGAAATGAAAATGGTGCGGTAGTGGCCAAGGAAAGAATCAGCAACATAGGCTCCAATGAAGGGAAGCAACAAATCTGTTCCCAGCCATGCATTTACATTCTCTGCTGCACTTGATGTGGACAGTCCGAGCGGCCCCGTCAAGTAGGTTATAAGGTTTGAAGAAATCCCATAATAGGCAAACCTCTCTGCAACTTCTGCAGCTGCACCATGCACAACCAGTCAATCAGCTACACTTATTTCTTCTATAGCTTAGTTTTGAAGCAAGAATCGTATCAGGTACTATAGCAACTTTACCTATTAAGAAAGATGCCGATCTCCATCCACCAGAAGTGGCCTTTTGGGCTGGACGACCTTTGTAATCAACGGTGCTATTCAAGGTTTCTGATTCTAAAAAGGGTGTCTGAGTTTGAGTTTGCTCAGCAGCAGAGAGAGGCATGTCTTGAAACGATGACAATTGGCAAAAGCCAAGGGTGATGTTTGTTTGCGTTTAGGAGTAGTTCATTGGCTGTTGTTTGCTTATCAAATTCATTGAAAATGAGCTTATCTGAAGAAACAGTTCCAATCACGGTTGGAACTACTGTTACTTGTGTGGTGGGCCTAAACCATCATCACCTTATTTCTTTCCAATTTTGCACTTGTTTACATTGAAAAGGAAAAGAAAAGGACCACAACTTGTTTAGAGTGAAATGAACAAAAATGAAAAAGAATAAAGTAGTACTCCTGCCTACATCATAATTGAGCCAAGGTCTTGCTCATTGGTTTCGTCGCCTTAAATCTTTCATTTTTGCATTTCAAATTCTAGCCATACGAATACCAATCCAAATCTCATGTATTAACTTAATTATAAAAAGAGAAAAAAATTAAGATAAAAATAAAAAAAATAAACATGTGATACTTAGTGAAAATTAAGATAAAAAATAAGATAAGAAATTATTGGGGATAAGAGACTTGGATTCCCATACGCAACCGTATACCACTTTAGAGAAAGGGACATAGAATAGAAATTAACAATATCCTAAACTAAAAACAAATTTAAAAATTTATATCCACAATCAAACCTGCGGACCAAGCAAGTCACCCCATCAGTGGATAAGTTTAGTTGGGCAGTTTTTGGGTATTAATTGGTTGAGCCAAGGGCTTTGTCGTAAGTTAAATATGCATTTCAAACCCTATTTACACCGAAGTGCATACATAAAGGTTGGAGTACAAGGCACGGGGTTCGGGAGAGGGACAAATTTTAGTAATCCACAAAATGTGACATTTATTAAATAAAAGTTTGAAAAGTAAAATTTGAGAATATTTATATATACTAGCATGGTGTCTGTGCGTTGTGCTGTGGATGCACTAATTTTTTTTTTTAAATTTAGTGTAGGATACTTTGAGAAATAGACATGTAATGGTAATTTGATCAACATATGAAATTGCTGGTCAACATTTTAGATATGCAAAATATTTTCATATAAAAAATATAGCAATGTATCTGTAGCCATCTTAGTGGCATTGGCAGTGGCGCTGCACTCATACAAAAATGAGAAAGCTTCCTATTGTGCAATTACTAATAAATTTTTTTACAATGTGTTATATACAAAAGCTGGATGAAAAGCTTGCACTTGAATGATACATATTTAACAGCGTCTATCCACTTTCATACCAAAAAGAGAAGGTATTTTGAATTGCAATTGCTGAAATAACAAAGAGTGAACAAAAGACTTGTAACAGGTCGTTTGAATGTAAATGTTAACTTGTTAAAAGTTAATAGTAATATACAAAGACTTTAGAATGTGAAATTTTTAGAGATTATGAAAAAATAGATAAGCATGATAAGAGTATATTATATTAAAAATGCAATTTTAATAACAGTTGTATATAGGAAAGCAATAGATTACAGTTAAAACAATATTCAACAATTAAATGATTACATTTTTGTCTACAGGTTCAAATTTTGAAATTGAAGAACAATAAATACATTTGGCGACTCGAGTGATTTGCAAAATTGCAATTAAACAATTGTAGTTTACAAGTGAAAGTAAGCAATCAAATTGATTTGTGAAGTAAACATGACACAACAACATAAATGTGTATTGTATTTTGCAAAAAAAAAAAAAAAAAAAAGAGCAACACTACCAACAAACAAAGAGTAGAATCTATAGAAAACAAAAACAGAGAAAAAAAGAAGGTTTCATATAAGTATGAATTAATAAAAGAAAGTAAATATCCAATTAAAAGCAACAAATCTATAAACCATAAATGGAAAATATAAACATCAAAGCAGGAAGGAAGACAGATTGAATTAAAACTAACGACATAAGGTGGCCGACGATGCGTTTCACTGCCAAAACTTGAGTTCCAATGAGAGGAAGAGAGAGCAGTAGTTGTGTTAGTGAGAGAAAGTCAAAAGGGAAAAGGAAGAAAAGATGGAGTTAATAGTTAGGTCTTGGGATTTGGTTTATATGCTGATCATTTTAAGTAATGGGATAAGAGGCATACGCGGAAGGAGTGAGGTGAGGAAGAAAAGAGAAAAAAGAATTGAAAAGTTGAAAATGCTCTCCAAATATGATAAAATACTAAGGACAGATGTTAGATGTAGAGGATGTATGTAGGAAGGATTCAATATACTTTAGATTAGATGCTGTACAAGTGTTTGAAGGATATTGATAAATGAATTTATCAATAGTTAAAGCTTATGAACAAAAAAGAGTAAAAAATTATTCGATCATGGCACAAAAATCTTCAGTAAAGTCAAACTGATTTACTATAGGCTTGTTAAATTCTTGAAAAACTATTATAATAAAAAAGAAATAGTACATATGCAAGTGTAATCTATACTATCAATAAAGTATCAGTGTATTTCATAAAAAATATATATACTATAGTGAACAGCCACTTAACAAAACGTTAGAACCAATTAAGGGATATTCAATATATGGCAATGACCAAAAATAACCAAGGGATATTGAACCATTTTCAGTGCCCAAAGCAACTTAAACACACAAACATCACAAACTACCAAGTTTATATGGCAATGACCGAAAATAACTAAGGGATATTCAACCATTTTTAGTGCCCAAAGCAACTTAAACACACAAACATCACAAACTACCAAGTTATTAACAAGAGAAAATTTAAGAAAAAAAATTAGATACGCAACAAATTAATTTATTTCACGTTTTGATTTCAACAGCAACAAATACTATAAAAAGGTAGAGCAACTGACAATAGTATTTCTGAATATAAAATAATGAAGCTTACATAACTTTCGATCATATGTAAAGAGTCATCCCTGAAAGTAATTTGATCCACATTAATAAAAATAAATACTCTTCAAATTCTTAAAAAGATGAGCAGGAAATGGTACATACAGTGACAAATACGAAAAGAAAGAAAACTTATCTTTGTTATAACTAATTTACATAGACAACTAAACAGATTGATTCCTAATTCTCGAACTTTCATAATCGCAACAACTTAATAAACCAAACTAAGCATTAATCATACCATTCTATTTTGACTTTAATTCTAATTTGGATAGTTACTATCTCATTCTTTTTCTATACCAAACATGACCTGAGGAACTATCATGCACTCATTGTAACACTAAAAGTTTTAATAATACCTTAGGGTCGACTATGGCTTCATTAAGGTCAACTATGGCTTCATGTCTTGGTGATTTTTCATTCATTCTTGCCATAAGGTCGATTGTGGAGATTAAAGGGTCGACTATGCCTTCTCTATTTCACAATTCTTTCAATCATTCCCCAGCCATTCTACCATAGGGTCAATTAGAGCTTTTTTAGGGTTGACTCTTACCTTGTGTCTTCAATTTTCCTTGACTTTTTGACTTTTCACTTCGGCTATTTTTTCCATGCTTCTTTCCTATAATCAAATATCAATCAAAACATATTTGCTCTATATTTACTTAGCTAAAGACTCAATGTTTTGAAAAGCTTTGTGATATTTTCTAATCATGAATATGCTTTTCAAATATTTGTATGATCTTAGGAGAATCGAAACATGATATTAGACAATTTCAAATGCTTAAGCTCAAAACCATAATATTATGCCATTTTGTCAAATCAAAATATAAGATATTCAATGCTAACAATGAGGATGATCTATTAATTAGTGATAAGTAACAATACAGAAGTTCTGCATCAATTCCTTCAGCATTTGGCCAACATATTTTATTTAAAGGATCTTGGAAATTTCAATTACTTTCTTGGGATTGAAGTGATATCCACATCCAATGATTTATTTCTGTCACAACGCACATATATTTGAGATATCCTAGCCAAGTTTGACACAGAGAATGCAAAAACTGTCACCACACCAATGGCCACCAACATAAAATTGCAGCTCAAAGATGGATCAGGTCCTACTAATGCAACAGATTATAGAAAACTCATTAAATCACTTTGATATTTATTTCTTACTTTTCCAGACATTGCTTACTCCATCAACAAGTTGTCACAATGCATGCATTGTCTCACTCAAGTCCACTAGTCAAGCTTAAAAACTTCAATACCTCAAAAGCACATTGCATCATGGTCTTCTTTTTAAGATACATTCTTTCTTACAATTATATGCTTGTAGTGATGCAGATTAGGCATGTAATTTAGATGACAGAAACTCCAAATCTACCTTCATAATTTATCTTGGAAGCAACCTAATCTCTTAGAAGTTTTCTAAACAAAGGACAATTGCACTATCCTCAATAGAAGTTGAGTACAGAGCCATTGCCCACATTACAATTGAATTGATCTGGTTGACAAATCTATTAGCAGAATTGAAAATCCCATCACCTAAGCCTCCACTTCTTCACTGTGATAATATAGGAGCTACATATTTGAGTGCCAATCCCGTATTTCATTCTTGAATGAAACATTTTGTGTTAGACTACCGTTTTGTCAAGCAGCATGTCTCTACTGGTATTTTCAAAGCCACCTACATTCCAGCTACTGATCAGTTAGTCAATAGACTAACTAAACCATTTTCCAAACTCAGATTCATCATGTTAAGGTCTAAGATGGGTGCAGGAGATGGCTCTACCATCTTGCAGGGGCATATGAAAGATAAAGCATCCTATTCACTTCGAAGTGCTCAAGATTCAAAACCAAACTGATCATATTAGTTTACCCATTGAATTTGTTTAAGATTTAAATTAATTGCAATTTATGAGCTAAGGATCATCACTATCTCTGATTCAAAAATAGTTTTATCACTTTATCTTGTATTTGGTATAAATATGTGTAGATACCACATCACTAGACAAGTTAGTTCTTCAAGCTTATTTTTTGTCATTCCTTGCTTTTGTCATTCTGAAAGGGAGAAAGGTGAAAAGGATGAGTGGGAGATTCAGGCAGTTGATGATGAAGATTATTTGTTGGAAGATAGTGAGGATGAGGTGATATTTGAGGAAGATGGATATTTTTGATGAGGAAAGTTTGGTTATTTATGGAGGTCAATAATTGGAATTAAGGAATTACTTGGAAGAATGGGGAAAGAGATTAGAATTTATATGAATAGTGAACTTTGCTACTTGTTGAATAAAAGTTGAGAATCCTAATGCTGGCATTTGCTTAGTGTGGTTCTTCATTGTGTACATATTAGCAAGTGGTATATATCTGCCTCAAATTGTCTCTGTATTTTTTTGTTATTGATAACGTAGAGTTTACTAGGGATACCTTGTGAAACTTGAAATAGTATATGGTATTTGTTAGTTTCTTTGTGTACGATAAATGCAAAATTTTATTTATAATTCAATAACAACAATTGTCCTCTAATATAAAAACCAGGAATCTACCACAAAAAAATTATAGATCAAGATTTACGTAGCTCAAAAACAATTCAAGTACCTTATCTTCAAAAAGGGATTAAATTATAGATCAAAGATACAGGTACCACAAAAGTGATTCAAGTGTCTTGCCTCTAAAGGGATTCACGCTTCTTATTTTTCTAAGGTTCTTTGCTTTCTAAAAAATGTTTCTAATTAATTCTAATGGCCAACTAAGTATCAACCTTTGCTTTTATAGATGTACTAATGGACTTGGGATCCATTAGACCCAATAATAGTTCAACGGGACTTATAAATAAAAACCCAAAAGAAGAATATACAAGAGATCCCTATGGGCTCAAATTCATACCATCTCATGACTTATATTTTACTAGGAATTTCATTTAATTTAATATTATTATTTAGTTTCTTAAATTAATTAAGAAATCTTATTTCCTCATTAATTGCAATAATGTCCATCAATATTGCAACTGACCTCAACAAAGAAAAGAATTATCAATGAGATCTCTTTCACTACAATATTTACAAATTTGTCCTTTTACCATACCATATGCCTCATGGGTTTTATGGATAAATAATTTTCACTATCACATTCAACCTATGTAATATTAATTCATGATTTTCATTGCTGTTGCACTTTGAAAAATATTTTTCTTCAAAAACACTATTATAATATATATAATATTAGTATAAATAATATAATTTTAAAACAACTTTTAGAAACATACAGGATGAATTCATAAGTTCAACGATTATATGAAAATCGCTTGAATATCTTTCTCAATAGAAAATGATGAATCCTTTATTGAGCATTCAATATAATTTATTTAGCATGTACATAACTCAACATACCAGGGACACCTGAGCTTTTGGTTCATTGATTGATATATAATCCTCTTACTTAAAGAGTAAAGTTCAAATCCCCTTTTTCCTGTTAAAAAAAAAAACCCAACATACCAAGATATAGCCTTTAAATTCAGCATCACCTATATAAATTATATTGACATATCAAATTTAAGGACAATTAATAAATTATAATAGAACTTCTTTTAATTATTGAGTGACAGACTTACTTGGAGCTCTTTAATTAGATCCTATTCAATGTATGTATCTCAGACACAACATCCACTTGTTTGATTTGGGCTCACCACCCAATGGTAGAGTTAAAACATTATCTAATAAATAAATAATAAAATTAGTTTTTAAGGTCATATGTCTTGAACTTGATCAGAGGACAGTGGTGGAATATGGTTGCTTTCTTATTTTCATTTTAATTGTTCAGATTCCTATATGGAAAACTTGTAATTGTCCAATGAAGCATATTTTTAGTGGTTGTCTAGGTTAATTAGATCGAATTTCTTTGCCTTGCTATGTTGAAGAACTATTCTCGTGGGTGTTTACCTGAATGCAGTTGCTATAATCGCTGGTTTTATGTCTGGCCTTTGGTGGCCAACGAAAATGCTTGTTTGGTAACATTAAAGTTTATATAGAAATTTAAAAATCCTCTAAGTTATAGCCTGGAGTTTGTTCGGATATGAAAAAATGAATAATGAATATATTTAATAAAAGGTGTAATGAATGAAAAATAGAGGTTGTGAGAATAAGAGGATGTTGATTCTTGATTCATTTGCCTCTTACTTGTTCTTTTAAGTGGCATGATTGGTTGTCACTATTGGCATGTGCAAAAGAGGAGTTTCCGTCGACTATAATTCTGGTAATGTGCACTAAGATCATTATAACCTGCCTCATTTCGATTCAACATCATGGAGTTCTAGGAAGATCTGGTGGCCTTTAAAGGCCATTGTCTATATCGATCATGGATAAGTAGATTGCTCCTAATTCCTTTTGATGCACTAATTGTAGGAGTTCATGACCCCTGATCGGCAGAGGTTTTTTTCAGGCCTTTAATGAGATTTTGTATGTGGTTAAGATGGGTTGAAATAACTAAGGGATGACTGTTTATTTTATATTAGAATTTGATCCGGTAAGTTTTACCAATGACGGCCCACCGTCCATACAAACCACTAATGATACGGCCCATTCAAGGCCAAATCCTTTAATAACTCTCCCTTGATAACTTTATGTGAAAAACTTAATCATTTCTTTTGATCTGCGACACTCACTTACTGATGTACCTATGTGACACTGTTTTGGAACCCCGTTGAGACTTTCTTTTATGCGAAGTTATAGATTCCAACTTCAATAAGGGCCTAAACAACTCCAGTCACAATTCCTGATATTCTTGATAGTTTAATCTATGATTTGATCGCTTTATTGTCGGCATTAATAGGATTTACTGTTCCATATCAATCAGCTTTGAAGGGCTCGGTCTACTTCTCAATCATTCTGCATAACATCATAGCGTAGCGGAACATTGCCATGGAATGGAATTCCCCCTTTACTCAGAAGCTATAGGATGAGGCCTCAGATTTGCACTGATCAACTTCGAACAGCTAAAACCTTGGCACTCAAGATTTGTCTTGGAGCATGCTGAATCTGATCTCTGGTTCTGTTTCAATCCTGTCTGAATATATTTCTTTTCTGTTAACCCCATGGTGGAACCGTGGAAGTCAGTCTTTAAGTGTCTAACGATAAGTGTAACGGACAGATTCGCCCCAAGGGCTGTCTGGTATGGATAAGCAGGTGACACAGCCTTCTGCCCTTTGATTCATGGCTTACAGGGTGTTAAGATTGAAAGAGAAAGAGAAACAGGACGAGATGATTGAAAACGACAGATTTGAAGTGAAATTCACTTCTCAAATTACATGTTTACATTTATTTAATAATACCAAAGCCACTCATACCATGTTCATCACTCCACTATTACTCTTTCGCACAATCAAACATGAATGGTAAACAAAAAGTTTTAAAGAGTTAATTACCGTAAAAAAAGGAGGAAGGGAAAGCAAACAAAGGGTAAAGTTGCTAATATACAAACAACAAATCACTTGTGCTTCACAAATTGGTGAGTGAAAGATCAAGTGTTTTATCAGGATGACTAAGCCATTCCCCAATAATTCAAGTTGTGTGGTCAATTCATTCTTGTTTGGTGAGCCTGATTTATTAAGAAAGCTATGGTTAACATAATCACCAGTTTTAAAAGTTTAAAGATTCATTCATGACAGTGAATATTTCAATAGTTTATTTGGTAATTGCTCTCAATCTAAATAAAACTTTCTCTTTGGGTGAAAGAGTAATCAATATGCACATGAGAAAATTTGCTTAGGAAATATACTCAAGATTGTACAACTCAACTACAACCCTATCTTGAAATAAGTAAGGGGACAATATAAATATCAAATTGGTCCCTATATTCATATATCAATGTTGAAATGACCAATTCTAATCTTGCATGTGAAAAATAAAATGAAGCCATTCCACCAATTTTCATTAATATTTTATCAAGACTTTTTAGTGAAACATGCTGTGTCATTATCATAAGCATTGAGACCTTTCCTTTCTCTTATTTTTCAAAAAAAAAAAAATTATGCATTTTTTATTTTTCTTTCTTTATTATTTTGGTACCAAAGAAATTGAAATGAGTGGGCAAAATGACAAAGTGACAACCCAAAGTCAAAGACGAAGTAGCCCACATTCAATTATTGCTAAAGAAAAAATAGGGTTGAGGTGGACTAGACTAGGGATCATTTTTTGATGGACTAGTTGATTAAGAAAGATGTACATGCAAAACTTGATAAATATCTTTTTATATATATATATATCAAAAAGATATCCGTTATGTTTTGGTTAATATTAATATTCTGGAGTTACTATGTGTATTGAAATTTTATATTTTACTATTAAATAATATATGTACGAAATTTTAAAATTAATTATAGATAACATGTATGTAAGTAAAAAGAGAATCAAGTAATTTTAGTATCTTTTTGCCTAAAAGTCTAAATCATAAATATTGGAACCCATAAAAAAAAGTTTTTCATGTTTCATTTCAAAAGAAAATAACTAAATAAAAGCTTTTAGAAATTGACTCAGATAAAAGTTATAAAAAGAGTAATGTGTCATATTGTACCAAACGATACATATTACATTTTGTGTGATATATTTTTAATATTTAATTAAATATGATACAATATATTAATTGATATCCTTTTTTTTTTTTATTAATATCGTAAGATATGGTAAATCACTAATGTGATCACTTCGACGAAATTTTCAAGTGATATGAGAAAGATGCTGCAGATAAAATCACTGGCGTCATACAAAAGGATTGACGCAATAGCTCTATCATCCTTCTTATCACCCACACTAACAGAGAATAAGTTCTAACTTGATCTTCTTCCCATGGTATAAACAAAAGACTTGGAGAAATACAAGAAGGCGGCCAATCCTGCTGCGCTTAGCCCAGCAAGTAACCAGTAAAAGTAGTCGAGATGTGCTTGATTCAGATTACTAGCAAACCAGCTTTCTCCACCATCTCCACCAGTTGCTTTGTCAATGACAGAAACCAGAAAGCTGCTTAAAAAGCTCCCTACACCAAGGACACTCAGATAAAGGGAGAGCCCAACACTCTTCAGTTCATTCGGAACTTGATCATAGAAAAACTCCTGAAGACCAACAATGGTCAACACATCAGCAAGACCAAACAAGAGGTATTGAGGAACCAACCACCACACACTCATTGGAATCGTCACATCTGGTGTGTCGACTAGTCCATATTCCTGTGCAGTTTTGAGCCTTTTCATCTCGACTAAAGCTGCAATTACCATTGAAAAAGCAGACAAGAACATCCCGGTACCAATTCTCTGAAGCATTGTGATGCCTGATGGTTTCTGGGTTAAGGTTCTTGTAATAGGAACAAAAACGCGATCATAAAGGGGTATGAAGATAATGATAGAGACACCGGTAAATAATTGAAGGGAAGCAGCTGGAATAGTCAAGCCTTGAGCAAGTTTTCTGTCCATTGTAGCTCCTTGCTTTGTGAAGAAAGTAGAGGCTTGAGCAAATACTATAGCATACACCAGGCATGTGGTCCATATTGGAATTAGCCTTAACAAACCCTTGGCTTCTTCAACATTTTCGTTGAGACTGCAACCTTTCCAATCTTCACTCGAGCCATCTTGAGCAAGCAATGCTTTGTTAAGAAACCTTCCACACATACAGATATAAAGCTATGTTAGAAGAGTTTTTATCCAGTAATGCAGTCAAGAGCTCATTTCATAAATGTCATCCGCCCTTGAATAAATAAATCCCTTCCCACCCTCACGTCCCCTTCCTTAACCCCCATTCCTCCTCTCAGAAAAACTCAAAGGAAATCCACAACAAATCTTGAATTTTCTACTGCTTTGGGGAATATGGATGCTTAATTGTGAGGAGAGTCATTTTCTTGAAACTCAAGTATTAATGATCACAGCAAATGATAATTCAACTTTTATTATAGGAAAATGACATCCACAAATGCCAAAATTTAGACATATTCAGATTAGAATATGCATCTCATATGACTAATGCATTTCAGATACATATGGTGAATAAGGATATATTCATTTGTTTTCCACAGGATGTCAGAACATTTGAAATCAAACTTACAGATGTTTTAAAAATTCATTCTTATGGATGGCCAAAAACAATGGAATACCATTTCTCTTTCTGTTTTACACTCACACATACGCATGCATGCAAGTATGCACATCCTGTGTGTGTTTCTAAGTGCAAAGTGGGAATGCTTACTTGAATTGCTCTGAACATTGCTGAGGTAGGGGTTGAAGAACTTCCTCTTCTGCGACTGTCACTGACAGAGCATTACGTCTATTCTTAACAGCAAAAACAAACACCTGACCAATTCTTCTGAAGGGATTTTCCTTGTTCACATTGACGCTATACCTGTATGTCTTTGCTCCAAGCAAGAAAACCACTAGGGCGACCAACATTAATATGCAGAGAATTCCGAATCCAAGAGCCCAACTAAGGTTGTCCTGGATGTACACAATGATCACAAGTGACAGAAGTACACCTGTGGATAAGGTAAAATACCACCAATTGAAGAATGAGCTTCTAGCTATGCTTTCCTTTGGGTCATTTCCATCAAATTGATCAGCTCCAAAAGCCTGAACACAAGGCTTGTGCCCACCCTGTCCAATTGCTACTAGATACAGTGAGAAGATGAATGAGAACACTAGGAGCTGTGGAGTAGAACATGATGTGATATTGTTGGTGTTTTGGCAATCCAAATTACTGAGGGAAGTTAGCATAGCTGATAGAGTCAATAAGCCTAGCCCCTGTGATCAATTGCAAGCCAAGCACAGGTCAGCCCTGAAGAACTCAACAAGCATTTAACCTGAATCCTAATAAAGACATAGCATTTGTTATTTGGGAAGAATGCCTCCTGTCACTTCAATTATGGTAAATGGACAAACAATACTAAAACCAGTGTAAAGCAGATCCTAAAACATTCTTTCACATTTGTGACTTGACAGTTTTCATTAAAAATCAATTTTATTATATGTTTATTAGTATACATCATTTATTGTTTTCACATATATTATATGTTAATAGATATTTATTTATTTATAACATATATGATATGATTATAAATTGTTTAATAACATTGTAAAAAAATTCTGTTAATAGTTGATTAACTATTAAATGAAAAGTTATACTTCTTTTCCTGTTTGCCAAAATTGTTTTAGATTAAATGTGATAAAATGTTTAAAGCCTTCGCTTGTTATGTCTATATAAAAGAACATTAAATATGTCTAACCCCCTCAAAGTTTTCATCATAATTACATGTGTGTCAATTAGTTTTCACAATGAACACTCCATTCCAAAAGAATATTTTTGTTGGACGCATAAGTCTTGTTGTCAATCAATTGTTAATATTTCCATTAGTTTGATAATGTGACAATAGTTTTAAGATAATTTTATCTTTCATTAATTTTAAAAATTACTACTATATAAACTATATTTTTCTTTTTAAAATTTTTTTTAGAAATAAAATCCTCTCAACCGACCACCTGCAACTAGCAATGCTCTCCAATAGATTTGGTGCTCACATTTGTTCTCCTCTAAAGAGCGCATCAAGGAAGCATTAGATCTGGTGCTTCTCGAGAGAACTTGAGATTTAAGGTGCGTGACTAGATCTCATGCTCACTTAGGGAGATTCGGTCAGATCTGGCATTCTGCAGTCATATCTTATTGCAAGGTGGTCAATCGATAACCGATCTAAGAGAAAGGAAAAATGTGGAAAAAGAAGTGCATTTTAGACATTTTACGGTTAAGCATTAATGTCGTTTATACATTTGGGGTGGAGTATCCATTTTAAATGGATCCACGTGTAATTATGGTCAAAAGTTGAGGTATCAATGTATTTTACTCTTTATACTTGAAAAGTTAATATACCTTATTTAGTATCTCTATGACTTTAATGTTACCAATAGGTGAAGATATTTAAGTGATTTTCATAAGATTATTAAACTCAAGAAATCCAATCAGTCTATTTTGAAAAAGTGTTTCAGAATTATATTATTTATATTAATATTATATATAAATTTTTTTGAAAAAAATTAAAATCTAGCCATAATATAAATCATGAATTGGTATTACATAGGTTGAATTTGAGAGTAAAAGTTATTTATCCAAAAAACTCATGAGGAACATGGTATAGTGAAAAGACCGATCAGTAAAAGTGTAATGAAAGAGACTTTATTGATTATTGTTTTTTCTACAGATGTCAGTTGCAATGTGGTGTTGAATATTATTGTAATTAGTGGGTAATTAGGATTTTTTTAATTATTGATTAGTAAATATTTTTTACAAAATGATCTAACCAACTAAAAATACTTTGGTATGTTTATCTTAATAATAAAAAATACTTTTAAGTAAACTAAAAAAATTTAAAAACTATACTTATATATGAAAAATTATCTAAAAGAATCTGTCTATTGGAATAAAAAATATTCTTTGAACAATTCTCAACCATAGAAATTTCATGAAAATTTGTAATGATATTTTCTCAAAAAAAAATGCGAGAATGATAAATAATTTAACACATCCCATTAAAAATTTTAAAGAATTCAAAAAAATTATTCATATATAAAGATTAATTTTTCAAACAATGATAAAAAAGTACAAAACAATTTATACAAAATATAGAAAAATGCCACTAAATTAGATATTTACACAATATATAAATAATTTTATATATGATTAAAGTGATACCTATGAAAGAAAATTGAAAATGAAACAGAAAATATAATGCCCTAAGCAAATGGAAAATAAAATATGAATAAAGCGAAATAAAATAAAGTAAAATAAATAAAAAAGAGAAAATGGACTAACCAGAGCGTAGATTAGTGAAGAAATTATGATAGTGCGGTAGCGGCCAAGGTAAGCATCGGCGACAAATGCCCCTAAAAGTGGCAGCAAAGTGGCTGTGCCGGACCACGCGTTGACGTTCTCAGCTGCGGTGGCGGTGGACTGGCCGAGCGGCCCTGTCAAATACGTTATGAGGTTGGAGCTTATCCCGAAGCAAGCAAACCTCTCCGCCACTTCCACCGCTGTTTTGGGTTTCAAAAGAAAAACCTTAAGCTTTGTTGTCATATGAAAATTTGACCTTGTTGTTCTACTTTCCATGGGTTATTAATATTACCTATGATGAAAGAGGCGGATCTCCATCCCCCAGAGGTGGATCTTCGGGCTGGACAACCTTTGCAGTCAACTGAGCCATTGACGACGGTGTCTTCTAACAGTGGGTCTTGGGTGTTGCAGGTGGTAGAGACAATGGCCATATTTCTGATTCCCTTGCTTTACTTAGAACAATTTAATCACTCCCATCTCTCCAACTTCTGGGACGAGTACAACCACTTTTGTCCCTAAACCCTTCTTCTCCTAGCTTTTTACGCCATCGTTTGGAACTTTGCTTTCTTAAAATACTCTCCCCTTTTCTTTGGAATTTTACAACTTTTCTAAAAGTGAACTCTATATGAACCTTGAGTTGGAAGGAAGATTTACAAGATGAACTGAAAAATGAGGATGTCTCTCTGCTTTACTTCCTTTTCTCAAACAGAGCAGTTACTTTGTTGTGAATGTGTACTATTTTGAGTTTCTTAGAGCTTTAATGATAAGTGTGCATGATTAATTATAGTTATAATACATACAAAAATCTTTGTATTATTGAATAAAATTTAAATAATTATTATATGTTTACATGAAAAGTGAAAATATTATGTGGTCATTTAAGCTTTTTCCGTATCAATTTGTTGTTCATTATAAAATGTCAACATCAATTTATCGTTCACATGTTACACACGAATTGACTTTTTAAGACTGTGTATATTGCTGAGTCACGACTTTTGCTTTTCAGTTTTTGAGCTGTTGGGAACACGAGCTACGATGTTCCTTTCAGTACCGTAAGGCTCCTGTCGGTTGACGAGGATGCGTGAATGATGCAAAGAGCAACAGTGTACGTTGTCCACTCTCCGTATAGTTCTTGTCAATCTTATAGATGTAAAATGAGCGATTGGTGGTACTGCTACGTGGGTGAGGTTTATGAATTCTTAATGTTGTCGATGTTATGGTTGAGCTGTTGATTGCGAAGCTGAACTGAACCACCCATTTTATAAACAAAAGACTTGGCAAAATACAAGAAAGCAGCCAATCCGGTTGCATTGATCCTGATCCCTGCCAGCGACTAGTAGAAGTAATCAAAGATGAGCTTGATTAAGATTACCAGAACCAGCTCTTTCCTTCTCTGCTGGTTATTTTATGAATGATACATACGAGTATGCTGCTGGTTATTTTATGGTGACACACTCATCGGGATTGTCACATTCGGGGTGTCCACTAGCCCACATTCTTGTGCAAACTAAAGCTGGAACTACCATGGAAAAACACAGAAAAGAAGGCTAGTTCCGATTCTTTCAAGTAATGTGATGCCTGAAGGTTTATGGGTTCAAATTCTTGCTATAGGAACAAAAGCCATCGGTAATTTTTCTGTTTAATATATATAGCTCCTTGTTCAATGGAGGTTTTTGGAAGATCCAGATTTCTACCTTGGACCTGCGAGATGTCCCTTCTTCCAGGGTGGGAAAACGAGCAATTGATCATTTTGAAAGCACATTTAATCCCTTTGAGCATTGTAAAAATTCATTGCAAAATGGCTCTTGTCGAGGATCATTCCATTGTTGTGCATGAATAAAAGTTGGTGCAGAGCTTTTAAAGACAATTAGTCTGCAATAAAAACACCATATATGCAAGCGGCAGCATTGTTCATGAATAAAGAGGCATTCATTTTGTAAGAGCAGGTGCAGAGCTCCTACTTCTAGGAATGAACTTATATAATCTAAAAAAGTTCGATTAGTAAAAATCTTTCAGGAAGGGAACCTATACAATTATATTTGGAGGATAAAACAAGAAGGCAAACGAGGAAAGGAATTCAACGCTTCACAGAGGGATTACTTGAGATCACCAGCTAATGCTGAAGATGCCAAAGCAAGCATTTTAAGTGGGACGATTGTTAAGGTTAGCAGACACCATTTTACTTCTAAAATCCTCTGTTTCACTTTATTAGACCAGTAAGCTTTTTCTCAGCAGATTCTTCTGATTGTTGGGTATCTTGATTATGAACCATAAAAAAGAAACTTCAATTCATCTAGAAAACCAAGTATGGATTGTTCATAACAATATTAAATCTGCATAAATCAGTTATGTTTCTTACTCGAAATGGTTACTGATTTGTACAGGCAGATTTGAATGTGCTCCTTCTTCGAAGGTTGTCGATGAAGGAGAAGCTCTCCAGTTTCTTATTGCTCTATCAAACACACGACCGATTCTGACAAATGGACTTCTCTTACGGCCTTTGATGCGATACCGGTAATTCTTACTTCCAAGCAAGAAAATAGCCACTGCCAACACCATAACAATGTATGGGATTCCAAATGCAAGGCCCCAGCTCGGATTATCTTGGACGTAAACAATGATCAAAAGAGTTACGAAGGTGCTCACATAAGTTCCAAATTACCACCAGTTGAAGAAAGAGCTTTTGGCTTTGCTCTCCTCAATGTCTTCTCCATCGAATTGGTCAGCCCCAAAAGCTTGAACGCAAGGTTTGTGCCGAGCTTGTCCAACTGCGACTAGATATAGAGAGAAGAATAACAAGATTACTTGGAGCTGAGGAGGGGAACAGGATGTAATCTTTTTGGTGTTTGAGCAGCCAGAAGTCTTGAGAGATGGGAGCATAGCAGCTAGAGTCAACAAGCCTAGGCCCTGTTATTTATGTTAACACAAGTAAAAGCTAATTAGTATTCAAACAGGATACATTTTCTTTGGGCTAAATGCTCATTTTTTTATCTTAACATCTACCAAAATATTTTAAGATTCAACCTATTATTTCATTTAAATTAGAATGCAATTTTTTTCCATTTTCTCCATTTAAAGCATAGAAATTATTAATAGAATTAAGGGATTCAAATTTATATTTATTAAAAATTACCTTCACCTAGTAACCTTCGTTTTATTAACTATATTTGTTAACTTTTGTTATCCATATTCCTTAATAAAATTTAACTAAGATATAATTCTCAAATAAGCCCTTAAACTATGCAAGAATATTCAATATAAGTCTTTATTCTTTTATTGCATTCAATTAAGTCCCTATACTTTTATTTTTGATCAAATAAGTCCTAATCACTAATGATTGACTAATTATCATTAATAAAAATGTCATTTGTTATTTTATATTGACATGGCACTAATATGACATTGATTCACTAATGATTGACATTTTAACTAATGATTGACTAAATGTCATTAATAAAAATGTCATTTGTTATTTTATATCGACATGGCACTAATATGACATTGATGTAAAAGGTGAAAAATACCACATGTTCATATTATTATATCAAATTAGTATGTCATGTAATCATCAATTATGATATGCCAGAATACCACATCATAATCAATTATAATATTTTAGTATGTTACGTCAGCATCATATAATATAGAATAATAAATGACATTTTAACTAAGTGAATCATTAGTCAAAAAGACTTATTTGACTCAAAATAAAAATATAAGGATTCACTAATAATAAATGACATTTTCACTAATGATTGATTAATTGTCATTAATAAAAATATCATTTATTATTTTATATCGACATGGTACTAATATGACACTAATGTGATAAGTGAAAAATACCACATGATCATGTTATTATATCAAATTAGTATATCATATAATTATCAATTATGATATGCCAGTATACCACATCATCATCAATTATAATATTTTAATATGCCACGTCAACATCATATGATATAAAATAATAAATGACATTTTAACTAAGTGAATCATTAGTCATAAAAATTTATTTGACTCAAAATAAAAATATGAGGATTTATTTAGTTCAAAATAAAAATACAACGACTTGATTGAATACAATAAAAGTATAAAGGTTTATTTAAATTTTTTTAAATAATTTAGAAACTTTTTTATATATTATGCTTTTAAACAATTAATGCTATTAAGTGCTTACATATATTAGAAGGTATATGATCATGGATGCTCTTGTGGACAATCTATATTTACTACATGTTGGATAATGCCTAAATTTTAGCTATTTATTACCAAAATGCTATTCAATTAACTTATACAGTTATTAAATATTTCAAAATCACACAAATTAGGCTTCTCTTACCAAGTTTAAAATTTTATCAACGATAACTGATAAATCTAATTAAGTTGACAATTAAGTGACAACTGCATCGGAAAAAAATTAACGAAAAAGAGAAATTGGTTATACTTTTTCTATTAATGAAGATAACTAAGAACACATACGTTGCAACTCAACTAAATAAATTTATTTATGAAGATGACAATGAGTATCATTTAATCGAATGTCTATAGGTATTCGACTCAATTATATAAGATACGAGTATCCCATCTGATTATAATTACTTTATATTCGAATTTAAGACAAATACCAGTACTAGGTTCGATTACATACCGAGAGTTATGAGTGGTCTATGCGACTAACAGGCATGACTTATTCATGTTACTGATTACGCACTAGAATAAAACTCTCTTGCCTTTGACGTGGCACTACTGTCTGCTTCCACGATACAAAGCATGTGGCAGCTTGAGAGGAGAGCGCGGTAATTGAAGATTGACAGACAAATAGGCAAGAAGCAATTAAGCTATGCCTTAATTTACCTACTTTTAACCAGCTAAAGCAAAGCTAAATACTCCATAACACAATTACTTTGGCTTTGTAGCAGATCCTTTGAACATGCACGAAACGGAGGAAAGAAGAGGACTAACCAAGGTGTAGATGAGGGAAGCAAGGGTGATAGTGCAGTAGCGGCCAAGAAATGAATCAGCAACGAAGGCAGCAAGGTGGCTGCACCAGACCAAGCATTCACGTTGTCAGCTGCCTTCACTGTGGACTCACCCAATGGCCCTGTTAAGTATGTTATGAGATTGGAGGAAACCCAAAGTAGGCAAACCTCTCTGCAACTTCCACCCCTATAGATATCAATTCAAGAACATTATTAATCAAAAGGCTTAGCAAGGAGTTTTCATTAGGGTTAAGTAAGTAATCTTCACCTATGATGAAGCATGCAGACTTCCATCCACTGGACTTGGATCTGTATACTGGATTACCTTGACAGTTGAGAGTCCATGGGCTTTGGGTGGGGCTAGGCTGCCTTCCTCATGGCACCAAGTTTGGCCCATTTTTCTTCAGGATTTGAACCCAAAGGCACCACTGTAAAACGTGCTGGCTACAAACCCAAGGATATACATGAAAGACATGTCTCTTTGTGTCTCCTTTCATTCGTCTCCGTCTGGCTTTGGCCTATAACAATTGTTTAACATTATTTGTTGTTACGACTGGACATGACAAGGTTGCTCTGACTACCCATTTACTATATAACATGATTTAAAAAAGTTATTTTATTGTTCTTATTCGAAATTAATATAGAATATATAAAATTAGAAGTTTTAGGCCTACGAGAAAAGACTCCCATAATTTTGAGATAAATTCTAAAAGAGAAATATTGACATTCAGCAAAATACAAAGAGAATTTTTTTCCCAATATATATATATATATATATGATTGAAATTGTATGTGTAGGAAAATACGAATTGTATAGACATATTTGTAAAAAAATTTTACCATGATCAAATTTGCATCAATCTATTACCTTTTCAAGGTGAGGTGAGAAAATTGTAGAAAATAACCTTTTTAATAAGCTCACTTCAAAAATGACATTCGCTATAATTTTAACTATTTTTAAGTAATTTTTGACATAACTTAACAAGATTACCTTGTAAACTATTTAATCTAAATTAAGTGGTCTCGGTTTCTTTCTCCTCTCCCATTATTCAGATAAAAATTTTAAAATTAAATCTTGATTTAGCTATCTCGCCATCCCGCTCTCCAACGCCATCGGAGTCTATATCTCACCGTCCAACTCTCCAACACCATTGGGGTCTATATCTCGCCTTCCAACTTTCTCACCATCTTAAAATACAGAGATGATATCAAGGTATTTGTTATGGGTTCTTGGATTTTTTTTTTAATATATTCATAGAACACAAAAGTTCATAGGTAAATTATATGACTTTGAAACTTAAATCTAGCTGAGAGTAGTGAAATCAATCAGTTTATAAGCAATGCGTGAATATTGTTAGACATTGCATCACTGGATATTAAGGTGTGTGACTGGATATTATGCATTGCATGACTGATTATTTGGAATTGTAACCTATTTATTTGACATTACTTGATTAAATATTAGACAATGTGGGACTAGATAGAAGGCATTACGAAACTAGATTTTAGGAATTGTATGAGTTGTGCATTGCGTGACAAGGTTTTAGGAATTGCTTGACTAGTTTGTAAACATTATGTGACTAGTCTTTAGTAATTGCGTTGCTTTATCTACCTAATGTTGAAGTTTATTATCTACTAATTTAGCCCCCTTAATAACAAATTCTATAAAATTAAAAGAGAATTAGGAATGCTTAATAACCAATTCAGCCCTCTTAATTCTACCTATATTGGTGTAGAAAACCATATAGATTTAGCTAACACAGAACTATAAAATTCTCTTTAAAACACTTAATGCATCGATTTACAAATTAACCATATTCATTTAAAAACAATCCTAAAACCATTGAACACCCTTTCAAAAGTCAGCATTCATGCTTATAAATAGAAAGAACCATTATCCATTTTAATCAAATTCATCTGAAGGAAAATCTCAAAATTCTTATGGCTTCCAAATGTTCCAGAGGCAAAACTGGGAAGGGGTTTGCTGCTGAAGAGGAAGATGTCCCTAACAATGTGGCAGCATATTTGGTCAAGTTGATGAACCAAATTGAGAACATGGAGAAAGACATGCGTGGGTTGATGGATAAGGTGCTATTTAGGATAGAAGTCCTAAAGACAGAAATTCTAGGCAATAACAAGATTCTAGTTGAAATTTATGAAATAATAGATAAGATTAGGAAAAAATGAACCATAGTTCATATGTTGTCTCATCTACTTTTTTCAGCTAATGAATAAAAATATTGATTTAACACAAATTTTCCATAAATAAGTTACTACCTTTAATTTCTATTATACTGAATAACTTATTTGCTTACCCCAATTTCTTAATTTTTTATTTATATAAGAGAAGCAAAGATATGATGACAAACATTGGAATATTATTTTATTTATAAGCATTAAGTGAATGGATATTATGCATTGTATGAATTGATATTAGGCATTGCATGTCTGATTATTATGTATTATGTGACTGGATTTTATGTATTGCGTGACGTAGGACTAATGCGTGACTAGGTATTTTTGCATAACGTGAGTGCATATTAAGCATTACGTGACTTATTATTAAGTATTGAGAGATTGGCTTATAGACGCTGTGTGAATTGTGCAATGCATATCTTGTTTTGAGACATTTCTTGACTACTTTTTAGGCATTACGTGACTAGTTGTTATGTATTGCGTGACGTTGGGCCAATACGTGACTAGTTATTTTGGCATAACGTGAGTGGATATTAGGCATTGAGTGACTTATTATTAAGTATTGCGAGACTGGTGATGCGTGACTTGTACAATGCATCTCTTGTTTTGGGGCATTTTTTCACTAGTTTTTAAGCATTGCATGAATGTGTATTAGACATTGCAAGACTGGTTTTATGTTATTTCGTGACTTAAGCATTCCGTAAGTGGTTTTTATGCATTGAGGGATAATTTTTGATAAATTGACTAATTGTGACACTTATTTTCTGTTAAATTTCAGTGGGCTACCAAATGTGAAACTTATGATTACATACAATGGTCATTGGGTCGATGACATTTACAAGGGTGGTGAGACATGAGTGAGGGGTGTTGGGAGTGATTTATGATATTTGGGCCTAGTGAAGCTAGTTGAAGAGGTTGGTGGGGCGAACTCACATAATAACGAAATCAAGCTACATGTATTGCTCAGTCATGCCATAGGCCCAATATGTGTTTAGGTATTTTTGCATAACGTGAGTAGATATTAGGCATTGTGTGACTTATTATTACGTATTGTAAGACTAGCTTATGGGCGTTGTATGAATCGTGCAATGCATATCTTGTTTTGAGACATTTCTTGACTACTTTTTTGGCAATACGTAACTGGTTGTTATGTATTGCGTGACATTGAGCCAATACATGACTGTGTATTTTTCAATAACGTGAGTAGATATTAGGCATTGAGTGACTTATTATTAAGTATTATGAGACTAGCTTATAAGCGTTGCGTGAATTATGCAATGCATATCTTATTTTGAGACATTTTTTGACTACTTTTTAAGCATTGCGTGACTGGTTGTCATGTATTGCATGACGTTGGGCCAATACGGGATTGGTTATTTTGGTATAACATGAGTGGATATTAGGCATTGAGTGACTTATTATTAATATTATGAGACTGGCGATGCATGACTTGTGCAATGTATCTATTGTTTTGAGGCATTTTTTCACTAGGTTTTAGACATTGCATGAATGTGTATTAGACATTGCGAGATTGACTTTATGTTATTTTGTAACTTAGGCATTGCATAAGTGGTTTTTATGCATTAAGGGCTAATTTTTGATAAATTGACTAATTGTGACACTTATTTTCTGTTAAATTTCAATGGCCTGTCAAATGTGAAACTTATGATTACATACAGTGGTCATTAGGTCGATAACATTTACAAGGGTGGTGAGACACAAGTGAGGGGTGTTGGGAGTGATTTGTCATTTTCGAGCCTAGTGAAGCTAGTTGAAGAGGTTGTTGGGGTCAACTCACATAATAACGAAATCGAGCTACATGCATTGCTCAGCCATGTCGTAGGGGTTTTGCGCGCAGTTATCAAGGGCGATGAAGATGTAGCAAGTATTCTATAAAATGAGATGGCAGTTGTTGTGTTTGTGACAGTTAAGGCACGAAATGCAAATGATATTTCACATGAACATGGTGTCCAACATAATAATACCCTACAACATAATGTTAATTGTTCTGACATACCACACCATGCATTTCCTAAAAAACAACAATGGTAATCACCATTGACCTATACACATGAGTTTGAGCAATTTGGTACACACATAACCTGTCTGCAAATAATGTTTGCACAATTTTGATTGGAATGTGCATCGAACGAAATACTTGGTACTTTGCAACTAATGCAACCTTGGCTCGAAAATGCAGTGGGTCCATTGTCATTCGTTAACAACACTGTGATGGTTGTGAGTAATGACGATGTATCTGATCGAATTAAAGATGATGTTGAAGAGGATGATATTGCGAATTGGAACAATGAGTTGGAAGATGACTGCAAAGATGTTTACCTTGGCAAACATGATGACTATTCAGAAGACGACAAGGGTGAGCACAACGACATTCTGGATTGCAATCATGCATATGGCAGTACAGAACATGCCTCAACTGTTATGTTAGAAGAGGTTTAGTGTGATGACCATGCCACAATTGTTGAATTAAGAGATGTTGAGGGTGCCGACTCTATTTACGACAACCCATCGCACTTGAGAACGGGATTCGTTCGCTTGATGACAGTGATCATGAAAGGGTAAGCCATCTATCAATCAATAGGCTTCAAGGTCCTTTTTAAAAACTCTCGAGTTGTTATCTATCAATAAATATGCCCATCTATCAATAGATAGATCAGATTTTTTTATAAACATTGAACATCTAAGCTTTTTTACATTTAATATCATTTAAGTAAATGTTTTTATTTTTATTTCTTTTCTTTTTACTCTCCATTTATTTAAGATATTTAATGTAAATAAGCAAACATCTCCATTTAGATTCAATAAAAATATTAAAAAATCAAAATCTAGAAAAATTAATCTAAATTTTGGTTTCAAGAACAAAATTGAAAAAGTTTAACTGAAATTAAATTTGCGGCTCTCATTTACCATAGCAAACAAATTCCAAAAATTATGAAAAAAATAGTTTTTAATTATCTAAATATCAAGGAAACCATTACTCTCAATTTTAATTTTCAAATGATTATTTTATAAAAAATCACATATTTTGACCGCTTTCAAATTTAGAAAAATTTTTGCTTCAAGAATAATAATCAACCAAGGTGACAAATTTTTTTTTTTGAATGTTAAAATTAAGTTTGATATTCAAAACATTTTCAAATGCCCCCCCTCACAGTCGCTGTAAGCAAATGACCTTCTGCCCCTGAGTAAGTTCAATCCTCTTTCTCTCTTTTTGAAGAAGAATTTAGGATTCAAATGCAAGAAACAAAATTTTTAAATATAGGAATCTTATTGTCTTTTTAGTGAAATTTATAAAGACTTTATTGTCTTTTTGTTTAAAATTTAACATTGTTACCTCTTATTAGAATAGTAATAAAACACATTTTTATTTGAAAAAAAAAATCTCATAGTGTCACTTGAGAAAATATCATATCACAAAAAATTTATATGAAATTTACTCTAATATTAACATATGTTTATAGTAAGATATGTCGAAAAAAATAAATATTTTAAAAATTTAATATTATTTCAAATAAGAATTTTTAGCTACAAAATTATAGTCCATGCAGAAGACAATGCCAATTAAGTTAGTGGTGGTAGCCGGTGTGGGCAGGCAATTAGAGTTGAAAACTGTTATTATAAGTGAAGACTAACAACAAAATTGACTAAATAAATGCTTGAAATTATTATTATAATAGATTAATCCCATAAGCCTAAAAATATTGTAATTTATTAAATTTAAATATCATGGGCTAAGAAAATAGATCTTTGCACGAATTTAGCCATATAATTTCCAATTGGCCAACTAGAAATTGACCAAAAGTCAATTACAATTTACAAATTTAAAATTACATAAATGCCTTTAGCAATTTGCATTCAAAGACTAAAGCAGAATAAAGAAAAAGGTGAACATCTCTAATTAACATTAATAGTTTAATTTACACAAAATGTAGGGGAAAAAAAATTAAAAGGAGCAGCAATCAGCTCAGAAGAGGAGCTTTACAATTAAGATCACCAGGATCACGATCCCCATCATGATAATCATGATCATCAAAGTAATCACCACATTCGTAAACAGATCCAACGAGAGCCAGTTGATCTTCCAAATACCTCCGTAGCAGCCCAACTTCCCTCTCTTCTCCACCGCAACAACAACCCTCTTCACATCGCCGCAGCCGCCGCTCCTCCTCTTCCTCCTCCTCCTCCTCTTCTTCCTGTGCCGCCTTTCCGCTCCTTCTTCGTCGACAAATCCGGCAGCAGACTTCGGCTATGCAAAGGAGAGGGAAAGTTGCGCAGAGGAAAGGGAGGAGAAGAGGGGAGCAGAGCAAGAGCAGAAAACAACGGCTGCGGCGCGTGCGTAGCCACGACCTGATAGTTAGCATGAGATGAGCAGGAGCGAACGTGGGTGAACGGGAGGTGGCCGTGGGATTGGAATTGAGAAGAAGAGCTTCATTGCGGGAAGCGGATTTGAGGAGCGGCGGAGGGTTGGTGGTGGCGACGGTGATTTTGTAGTGAGGGGTTGAAATGAGAGAGGATTTGATGTAAGGAGACGGATTTTTATACATGAGGAGTATGCGATGATAGTGATTTGATTTTGATTTGATTTGATTAGGTTCTTGTTTAAGACATTCAATAATTATACACTTAATTTTCTTTTCTTTTTTTTTTTTGTGATTGAGAATTTTTTAACTCAAAATATCTATACTCACTCTGATTTTCTTCAATAAAATACTACTACCAGAAAAAAAAAAAGGTTACAAAGGACTGACTTTGGTGAGCTTTGCCTTGGGCAAGGAAGACCCTTAAACAATTAGTAATTAAAATCATTTTTAATTAGTTGTGAGAGTAATTAATTGACATATAATTTAAAAATTATTTTAAATAATTAAATAATTTTATGATATATTTTATTCACGAATTGAGTAATGAAGTAATTGGTAATAATAATGCCTAGATAAATGTTGTTAGTGATGTTAACAACATTTTATGAGAAATAACAGTAATGGTAACTAATGTCAGAAATATATTTCTATTATTTGCAAGTTGTCAACAGTGATTTGAGTTAATTAATTAAAATGGAAAATCGTTAAAGTCAATAAATCAAAATGACCAAGTGATTTTATGCAAATGACGCCATTTGATTATGAAGTAAATAGGAAAAGGTTAGGTATAAATTAACAATTATCACTTAGATTGAATAGCAAATAATGTAGAGAATGACCCATAAATGAAGAAAAAAAAAAAAGCCATCACAAACATGTATAAAGATAAAAATAAATATTATATGTATTTATCAGTTATTTTAAGCTATCTTCAATTAAATGGGAAAAAGATGAACCCCAATTGAAATTTACTAAGTTTAGTTATGTTGTTCGTGTTTAACATCAAATTATAATAAATGAATAGTCTATTCCAACAGAAGATTTAATCTAAGGAGTTGGAAAAATGATAATAGTTAAGTAAGTAAAATATTAATTTAAAGTGTTGAAAAGTCAAATGATTCAACACTAAATTTAATCACATAAAAAACTAAGATTGACCTTAGTTGAGGAAACAATTAATTTTCTGGTAAACTATAATAGAAAAAACAAAAGTTTCAGCAAAGAACTAAAACGATTAAGACAGAATTAGCAGCATCAACAATAAAATTAAAGTATAAATGTAATTATTCAAAAATAAGAAGTTGTAAAAAGAAAATTAGTTAAGAAGTGTACTCAAGCTATTAAATATTAGATATCTTGAGCATACTTTTGTTGATGATTTATACCCTAAACTGTTGCAACATAATAAAACAATTGAAAGAACAAAAGAAGCAAAATCTTGATAATAACAAGGTCAAAGTACCCCATAAGTCTTTGTATTATGAATTTTTTGTCAATTTAATCCATTTATTCAAAATTAGTTAATTTAGTTTTTATATTTTGCGATTTTGTTCAATTGAGTCGTTTTTCCTAACGTCTTTCAAATTGACTATTAATGGTGTTGACATGTTAAACTATGCTAACATGGTAATGACATGACATTGGCATGCTGGCACGGCAACGATGATGTGGAAGGCTCAAAAAATGAAATTTTTGAAATAAATTTTTTTTGTGAAAATTTTTTTTCCATGTCAGTTTTTTAATGCCACATCATATAGACTAAATTAAACAAAAATGTAGAGCATAAAAACTACATTAAATAAAATTAAATAGTCTAAGGACTAAATTGAACAAAGATCTATCATTTAGGAACTAAATTGAGTACTTTTACTATTTTGTTTAGCACCAAGTTTGTATCAAAAATGTACTTTTACATATAAGAGGTATTCTTTAGTAATTAAAAACCATTAACATTCCATTTGTGGGAAAAATGTACAAAACTAATTACACTACTTTCTTTTTGAAAGGCTAATAAATATTCTCATTTCACTATAAATATTCTATTTCATTGGAGTAATCCAAGTACATCCAATCAAAAAACCCAAAGTTAACAAAAAGATCCTATGGTTCGACAACAACCACTAAGATATACTCACAAAAAAATGTACATCACCTAACCTTTTCAAGAGGCTTGTAACCTCTGCTAGAACAAAAATCAAGTAAAAGTATAACTTTTGTCTAATATTCACCCTTTACAAAAGAAAGCCACTCAAATACACACAATATAGACAAAACCATAGCAAAAGAGACTTTTTCTCCCACAAACTAAACCATGGGAGCAAACAAAGATTTCTAAATAATAAATAAAAGTAAAGCAATGGCCTACCCATAGTACAAGGACTTATGGTGTACTTTGACCGTATATCAATTGGTTAGCCATTGCTCTACTTTTATTTATGATTTTGTCTCAACATTTTGATCTTGTTGGTGAGCAATTTCAGTCCTTTCTTTTCGATATGAACATTTGAATAAATTTTGAAATTTGAAAATGTTTTTAGTAGAGCCTATTAAATTAAAGACCTGAAGTTAGTGACAATAAACGCTAGCCATTATACACAATGATCTGTATACTCTGAGGTCGGTGACTATATACACCAAACCATTTAGGTGGGACGACACCCTTCATTTATCTAAAAATAGTTGGCTATATGAATCGAACTATAGATTGGTGTTACATCATAACTTTGTATGTTATTGGTAATGGGACAATACCCTACCCTTGGTTATTGAAAGTCGGTGACTATATGTACTAGACTATACTTTGGTGCTACGACACTTTTTGATATCCATATAGTAGGGACAAAACATTATCCTCTATTTTTGTTAGTTTTTTTTTTTAAGTTAATGCTCCTCAAATGCTTACTTGGTTATTGGATATTGCATTGAAAGAAGTAATTATGAATTGATTTGGAATTGAGACTTTGATCATGATTGATCCAACTATTGATTTAAGGAAAACTTACTTAAAATATGCTATTTACTTTATTTTGGTATTTGAACTCAAAAAATGAAATGAAATGTTTTTAGATTATTTGGAACTTAGAATATTGATTTTTTTTGGCTAAAATCTGAGTTTCTGTGAAAAAAAGTATTGATACTTGATAATTCTATTTTATAGAATTATTCGGTTACAATGTTAGGTGTATTTTGTTTAAATTCTTAAGATTTAATTTAAGTATTAGTTATTTTTATATATTTATTTTATTTAAGTTAATTATATTGGGTTCAATTGCTTTAAGTTATTTTATGATATTTTGCTTTAAGTTTAGTTATTATTTAAGTTAGTTTGTTGCTTTTGTAAGTGTGTTATGAAAATGTGATATTTTGTGAAGAAGAATGCATTCAAGGTGCAGACTTCCACTGTACATGTTTCAGTATTTTGAGCATATCTTTCACTACAAAAGTCCAATTGACGTGATTTTTAAACCACTGAAAGCCAAGAGGTTGAGCTACAACTTTTACCACTTTTCTCAGTTCAATCTCGAAGAAGGCAAAAATTGTGTCACAAGTCAAAGTAGCATTGTAGAACCTGGAAATTCAAGACAGAGCATAGGGCGTCACGGCCATGGAAGTATGAACGCCACAACGCCTGATAAGAGATGTACACTTCAACAAACTAGAGGCTTTGACACCACGACCACCAAAAAGGTAGTGTCGTAGTACCCAAAAGGAAAATTTGAAAAAAAAATAATACTGATATCACGGCACTATGCCACCCAAGGATGGAGGGCCACAACGTTTATAAGTTAGAAAGGAATTTTCATGCCATCGGATTTCTATTTTGACACAAATTCGAGCTCTATTTAACCACTCTTCTAGAGCACGTTTAAGGGGTAATTAAGAAAGGGTTTTCGAAAAAAAAGGCATTTAAGTTAGCAAGAAAGCAAGGAAAATAAGGAAGATTACAAATCGAAGACTTGACAAATGTTGGAGTTCTTTCTTCTTTTGTTATCTTTATACTTTCTTTATTTAGTTTTGATGATTAAATTTCTTTTTTGGATGATGTTTTTAGTAATTATGGGAATTAAATTTTTTTAATCTAGAATTGCAATTGAATCCAATGCGCGTTTGAATTTTTATATTCTTTCTTACTTATGATTAATAGTGTTTGAGTTATTTATTTTAATCTTGTTCTTAATGTCTCTGATTGCTTGATCAACTATTAGATTGATTTGGAAACCTAAATGGAACTGGAAAAGGGAGTTTAGAATAAACCGTAGATGAAATAACATATGTTCAATATTAATTGTATGAGATGATTGATTTGATTCGCATGTAGGGTAGGAATACACTTTCAAGTCATATGTAGCCATAATTAGAGTCTAAATGTAATGAGTTTTCTTAATTTTAATTTGCATAAGAATATAGTAAGCTTGTTAAGGAAGATATTTTTATTAGAATATCAGAAAAAACTTATAAATATACTAGAACTCTAGGTTAACAACTCTAGCTTATCTAGTAAGTAAAAAGAGAGTAAAAAAGATTCAGATGAAGCATTAAGGGGATATTGTGATTCTAGACTTTTGGTTGATTGATTCTAGTTAAATTGCTATTTTTTTTTTAGTTTTAGTTTCGTTAATTTTTAATAGCTTTAAATTCGATTGTTTGGATAAGATTAAGTTGTGTTAATTTTTAGTAGCTTTAAATCGTTTTTTGTATTAACATGAGAAATAGGCTATTCAATAGTTATTTCAACTAATTTGTAATATTCATTAAAAGCTTGAGACATAAATTTACTAACATTGTCAAGACAAATTGTCTTGATTGCTTAAATAGGAAATATGCTTACAAATAAATGATTTGGGCAAGTAATCTTGCAAATGCTAAATTGCAAGTTGATAGTAAGTACACATATGACCATCCAGTTGATGCATCGATTAAAGCTATAAAATATCTAAATGGTTCTCATGGTGGATATATGGATTCACATATATCACCTTGAATATATTCAAAAAATGTAGAGGATTCAATCTCAACTTTAGCTAGTGATGGTTTTATAATTAATTTATCTTCAAAATAAGCAACAAATGAGAATTTGTTATGTTGAAAAATCTTTTGGTTTTTCAATGGATGACTACATGTATTTTCAATAATTTTTGCATCACTATTGATCTAGGATGGCCTAACTGGTCATGTCAAAAATTAAAATCATTAGTAAACTTCTAATTTATTGTAGCATGAGTTTCAATCATTTTTATTTTTGTATAATACAATCTAAAAGACTAAGCAAATAATTTTGATAATACACACTTCCTACTTGAGATAATAAATGTAATATAAAGATATTAAGTATCTTTTTCATTCGTTGTCTCAATATGATATCTATTTAGACAAATATATTTAAAATTTAATAAATTTCTTTGAGACTTAGTTGAAAATAATGCATTCTCTATTATTAATTTTGTTCTTTCGAGTGGTAAAATATTGTCTCTTCTAAAGCCTCCAATTAATCTTATACTACCAAATATTGTATTGACACTGAATTCTTCCTTTGTCAAGTGGGAAAAATATTTCTTATCTTTAAATATAAAGTGCGTTGTAGCATTGTCTGTTAGATATATATTTACATCATTGATTTTGGATCTAACCAAATGAATATCTATATTTTTCTTTAATAAAATAAGATAGTTACAGTAAGAAATTTACAAATTAATTTAAAAAATATTAAACATAAAATTTATTATTAAAACACATAATAAGAACATATCATTTAAATATAATGAAAACATATAAAAGCATCTTTACAATAAAGTTATACTAAAACATACCAACAAACTATTAATTTTTTTTTATATTTACATCACCAATTAGATGATCAATTCCTCTTTTAAAGTGGACAAGAAAATCAGTAATATCTAGGTGTGTTATATCAATTTAGCCATTTGGTTTTCAATAATGCATGATAAAGTTCAACAAGATGTTTTGATATATAACAAATACGTGACTAATGGCTTTTCATGTTGCATCGATAACAAACATTTTCTATACTCCTTTTATTCTATCCACTTTTATCATTTTCTTATATCTCTTCACTATTCATCCTCTCTTGGTGGTTAAAAGTATTCATCCACCCTTTGTGGGCTAAAAATATTGACTCCATATGTTTTTAATGATAACAAAACATTCTTTATGCATTAATGTCTAACTTTACTATTTAAGTGTGCAGGATATAGTTTAATTCCCCTAACAAATTTGTTAATCAAAGGCAAGTCAAGATGCTTGCTAAATTTAAAGAAGAGTTAATTAGTTAAAGAAAAAGAAGAAGAAAGTGATTAGTAAAGACAGAACATTAGTAACTAATTATCAAGGAGCATTAACTAGTTAAGGCACAACTTGGCCCTACGTAAAAGCAAAACAGAAAAGTCGTAATCGGTTAGTGTAACGACCCCCTCCTTAGTCGCTACCAGAGTTTGAGACTTTCAAAGAATTTTTACTAAGTCCCGAACAAGCTTCATTTAAAACTTTTGCTAGATTCATTACATATATATAATCACGTGCGTAAGCGAATATACAATATTAAACTACTATCTACTCCATTCAAAATAATAACAATTCACATTTATGAGTTGACAACATTTCTCAACATCTAGTAAATTTCATTCTGATATGACATTAAATAGTGGAGCGACTCAAAGCGGGGCTAAGAGCTGCCTTTACCTACTCTACGGTGGTCTGTATGCACCGATGGTTACACGTTAAACTGATATCTCTCTGAAAAAAAGGAAAATAAGAGGGGTGTGAGTCTCATAGACTCAGTGATAATCATCGACCCCGTGAGCAGGCGAAGAAGGGAAATAACATAAAGGTAGAATGTTTATAAACTCAAGAGTAAGAGTAGAAAATACATTCCATAAAAATAATAGATTTTGTTTTATACCTTGCAATTCTTAAAAATAATAATTCCCAAGTAAACATGTATGAAAACAGTTGTATTTGGAATGCTAGAAAATCTTTCAACCCCGACAACCAGTCAACATTAAATTCAATGGCAAGTGAAAAATGAAAATTCTCAAAAATAAAAAGGCAAATTAATTGATCACCAATGAATAGATAAATTTCACTTGCCATTAAATAAATAAAAATTTTCAAGTATTAATGCCATGCATAGTAAAATAAACTCCACAAGGGAACATCATCCTCGGGTAAGTTTAATATAGCCTTTAGGCTTACTCTCTCAAACATCATCACCTACTCGTGGGAACTACCAATGCCACCAGATGAATCGGGGCTTCAAGTCTCCCTTTTTACCTACTCGTGGGAACTACCCATACCACCAAATATAAATCGGGGCTTCAGGTCTCCCTTTTTACCTACTCGTGGGAACTATCCACGCCACCAAATATAAAACGGAGCTTCAAGTCCCCCTTTACCTACTCGTGAGAACTACCCACGTCACCAAATATAAATCAGGGCTTCAGGTCCTCTTTTACCTACTCGTAGGAACTACCCACGTCACCAAATATAAATCAGGGCTTCAAGTCCCCCTTTACAATCAAATATCGAAAATTATTGCAATTTCAAGCATTTGCAAAACATAATAGTTTGTAAACAATATAATCATAAATCAGGGTTATGCATAATTTATTTCAAAACACGGCATATTTACCAAATTGGCATGCTAAATGATATAAATAATTTATCATCAACTTCTATGAAACAAACAAGGCCATTGGCCTAAACATCACACAAACTTGCAAGGTATAATTTTGAAGTGAAAACCAGTCAAAGGTTTATTTTCCCGTATTTAAAAACATGTAGATATATATATATATATTTATATATTTTAAAGAAAAAAGGATTTAAAATCTTTGTCACAAGCATAAACAACCTAAGGCTTTTTACCAACTCATGTTGTCCACAATTTGATCAACTATCAAATATGACATATATATTATATTATAGGGACATAATTTTAAAATCTAGCACCCACTCACCTCACAATAACGAGACGCTATTTCGCTATTGGTTCTTGTGTATGTCTAGCTATTTTTTTTCTCATTTGTCACTGCTCCTTCTCTCCTTCTTCTTCTTTTTCTTTTTCTTCTTTCTTCCCTCTCATTCTGCTCTTTTGCCGCTGCTCTCTCTCTTTCTTCTTCTTTTTCTTTCTTTTCTTTTTTCCCTCTCCTTTTTCTCCTCTCCCGTTACTCCCTCTCTTTTTCTTCTTCTCTTTCTTTCTCTTCTTTTTTCCCTCTCCTTATTCTCTTCGTCGTCGTGCTCCCTCTCTCCTTTTTTTCTTTTATTTCTTTTTTTTTTCTTCTCTTTCTCTTTCTTTTTCTGCTCCCCCTCTTTTTTTTTCTTTTTTTCCTCTCTCTCTCTTTTCTTTCCCTCGAGCCCTCCACTCTTTTTCTTCTTGTCTTTTCTCCCTTTTTTTTTGGCAGCATTGACTTTTCTTCTTCTCTCTCCTTTTTGGCCAGCCCCCACTTGTTTCTTATTCTTTTGTCTTCTTTCATGAATAAGGCATCACAGTTAACATTAAGGTTAACTGATTAAAGAGGTGTTGGAGACTGAAAACAAAGTCATGCTAATTGGTTAAGGAGTTTGGTTAATTAGTTAGAGCACAAAGCCTTAGTACCTTTAAGCGTCAAAATAAAATTTGAAAAAAAGATAACCATTGAAGGGAGCCAAAATGGAGAAATTCAAAATTTGAAGATTTTTTAATTGATTAAAGTCGATTTTAAGTGACTAAGGTTGAAGGAAATGAAGCCTCAACTAGTTAAAGGGAAAGCTAACCAATTAAAGGATGAACGTTGCCTTGAGAAAATTGAAAACAGAAAGTTTTTAATTAATTAGAACTTTCTCTAACTGGTTAACACAGTATACACAGCTATAAGATAGAGCAAGGTAGAGAAGGTGTAATTAGTTATAACTTACCCGTAACTAGGTAGCTGAACTTTGTCTGCCTATTTGAATTTGAGCATTAAAGGGAAAAATAATGGATAGAATGGCATTAGAGTTATTTCTAACGATTAATAGCAAAATCTGACTCCCTAAGTATAAATTTAAGCTTCAACGGTCAAAAAAGCAAGAGATAAGATATCTAAAGTGATTTTGTGCTTAGAATACCAAAAACCTTCTCTTAACACTTATTTTTCACTCTCATCCTCTAAAAAAGTGTTTGAGCTTAACTTTGTAATTCTTAGATCAGCTAAATGATCAATTGTATTTCATCTTTTCTCTATTTCTTACTTACTTAGAGTGTGCAAGGCACTTTAAGGGGTTGATTGAACTTGGGTTAGTTTGGTTGTTGTTGTAGGTTTTAACTTAGCCTTAGAAAAGTTAGTTTTAGATTTTAGTTAATAAAAAAAAAACCATTGTTAAAGGTTGTGGCTGATCTTGTGAAAAGCTTTTGTAAAAGCTTGGTGGAAGCTTGAGAATTCTACTGATTTTAGTAAATTGGTTTGAAAATCCTTGATTTGAAAATCAAGGTAATGGACATAGGTCAAAAGGACCGAACCACTATAAATCATCATGCTTTGTTTACTTTCTTTTGTTTTCGTTTTATTATTTGACTCTTAAATCACCCATCCAACAAGCCTTAAACTTTCCTTATCAAATTCCCTCAATCAGCTCTTAACTTGGAAAGAATTTCTATGTTATTCGGAATGTGGTATTCACCCTCTTTTAGCACACTCTTTAAAACCAACAAGTAGTATCAAAACTTAACCTTTTGATTTAAGGCCTAACATCTTTAGGGGAGATCCAATGGCTACACAAAACACAAATGTGGCTAAAGGACAATCCATAAATAAGCTTCCTCTATTTGATGGATCAAACTACTAATATTGAAATATTAGAATATCAATTTACAATAGAGTTATAGACTATGAGATGTGGGATGTTATCACAAATGGTCCTTATATTCTCACTTGCTCGAATTTGGTCACAGGAGAAAAAATGCCCAAATTTAAGGAAAAGTGGGTTAAGGCTAAAATGAGAAAAGTCCAAATAAATTTCAAAGCATTAACACTCTTCATTGTACATTAATCCCTATTAAATTCAACAAAATTTCTAGTTGTACCACAGCCAAGGAAATTTGAAAAAAGCTTAGGATCATCCATAAGAGGACTCCTCAAGGAATTTAAAATCACCCTTTTCACCCATAATTATGAAATGTTCAAAATAAAACCTAGTGAAGACATAACTTCAATATATGACCGATTCACTAATGTTGTCAATAAGCTCCATCAACTAAGAAAAGTTATACCTGAACATGAGTTAGTAAAAAGACTCCATAGAAGCCTACCTAAGAGTTGAAAACCAAAAGTGGTTGCCATTTAAAAAGCAAAGGACCTCAATGCAATCACTCTTGATGAGATATGTGGTTCACTTCTCTCACATGAGTTAAAAATGAATGAAGAAGAAAAAGAAAAGTAGGAGGTTAAGGAGAAAAAGAAAAATCTTGCATTAAAAGTGAGTTTACTTGAAAAAAAGTTAGAAAATCTTACAAGTGATAATGATGAAGAGCTAGCCATGATTGCTAGAAGATTGAAGAAGCTCATGGGACAAAGAGACAGAAGATTTGGAGGAAAAAATTAGAAAAAAGATCAAGATTCTTCATAGAAAAATCAATACAACAAAAAGGATAGAGTAGTATACTTTGAGTGCAATAAATTTGGCCATTTTAGATCTAAATGTCCATTATTCAAGGAGGAATCCTCAAAGAAGACCAAGAATCTAAAAAGAGCAATGCTAGTTGTAACTTAATTAGAGAATGACTCCTCTAACTCGAAGGATGAAAAAGTCAAGATGGAAGAAAGAGCAAATTTCTGCTTAGTGGTCAAAGATGATGAATTTGATGTAGCATCTCATTTATGTGATATTTCATATGATGAATTTCAAGATGAGTATGATTGCCTAAGTGCTAAATTTGAAAAATTGGCTTTACTATATAAAGTTTTGAAAAAAAAGGCCTTATCATTAGAAGATGAATTATAAAAGATTAAGCATGATTTCAGTTCTGTTTTTTATCAAATGAACATTTTTTATATTGAACTTAAGCGTTCCAAAACAGATTTTGAATATTTAAAGTTGGAACTAGAGAGAAAAAATAAGGCATTACAAAAAACATTCGATGAAAATGTTGCTCTCAAAGGTTCAATGGAAGAAAGCTCAAAACTGAAGTTGAACAAAGAAGAAAAACCAAAAAGAAATGTTGTTTTTAGAAGAAAAAACGATGCATCTTCATTTCATTGTTATGCTTGTGGCAAGATAAGTCATTTCTCTTGTAAGTGCTATCATAAGAGTAATAAACTCCCCAAAACTAAGATAGTTTGGGTGCCTAAAGATTCATATGTACTTACTAACCCCTAAAGACCCATCAAAGTATGGGTATCTTTGAAAAAGAAATGAAAATTTATTTTGTAGGTTGAGCAATAGCAAAATGAGCAATGTTTGAAAACTCAACCAAAGGAGAGGTAACCTTGGTAGTTGGATAGTGGTTGCTTAAGCACATAATTGAAAATAAAAATTTATTTATCAAGGTTGATAGAAAGAAAAGTAGTAGTGTTTCTTTTAGTGATGACTCCAAAGGAAATGCTGGAAGGATTTGAAATGAGTATGATGGGAGAGTTATAATTCTTCTTTGGTCTACAAATCAAGCAATATGAGGATAAAAGATTAATCAACCAAGAGATATATACTAAAGAAGTGCTAAAGAAATTTTGTAGGTTGAATATGAAATCAATTGGAACTCCTATGAGTCCTTCCACAAAGTTTGATAAAGATGATAAAAGAAAAAATGTGGGCCATAAACTTTATAGAGGAATGATTGGCACTTCTTTATTTAACTGCAAGTAGACTTGATATTTTGTTTAATGTTTGCTTATGTGGAATATTTCGATTATGTCCCAAGGAATCACATTTGACCGTAGTGAAGATGATTTTTAGATATCTCTTAGATATTCAAGGTTTAGGCCTATGGTATCTAAAATGATCTTCATTTAATCTTTTTGGCTATTTTGATGCTGATTTTGCTGACAGCAAAACTGATCGAAAAAGCACTAGTGGTAGTTGTCAAGTCCTTGGAAACATGTTTGTGTCTTGGTCTTGCAAGAAACAAAATTCTATTGCTCTATCAACTGCTGAAGCTGAATACATCTCATTAAGTAGTTGTTGTGCACAAATACTTCAGATTAAGCAACAACTAAATGATTTTGGAAAGGCTATGCACAAAGTTCCTATATATTGTGACAACATGAGCGCCATAAATATCTCAAAAAATCCTGTCCAACATTCAAGAACTAAGCACATAGAAATTAGACATCATTTCATTAGAGATCATATGCTTGAGGGAAATATTTAAATAGAATTTGTAGATACCTTGCATCAACTAGCTTATATTTTCACAAAATTATTAAATGAAGACTAGTTTTGTAGAATTAAGAGAGAATTAGGAATACTATATGTTAATGAAGCCTGACTATGCTGAATTGAATATGTTTTTGATGATGATATACAACATGATGATTGTGTTTATCTCTTGGTTTAATTGATTAAGAAATCCTTTAGTTAGTTAAAGAGAACTTAAAAGGTAGATGACATCCATATTAATCAATTAAGAACTCCATAATCAATTAGAGCAATTCTGTGTAAGGAGGTTAAACTAAATTAGTAAGGTATTAATTGATTAAAAGCCCTGTTAACTAGTTAAAGTAGGCCTAGTACTACAAATAGAAATACTCTAATTAGTTAAGGCCGACTCTAACCGATTAAAGCAACTAAGTCAATGGGAAAACTAACATGTGGGAAAATTTCAAAAAAAAAAATTATAAGAAGCTGGATGTACGAGAAACCTCCCACTCAAAACATGGGTTCACCAGTTATTAAACCTTTTGCCAAAGACTCTTCAATAACTTAGAAAAAACCCACCCTCTAAAAATCAAAACCCTAAAAAAATTTTAAACTCTCTGAAATCCAACCATCTCTTCCTCAACTTTCTGAAACCTGACAAACTCTAAATCCACTCTATTAGAAAACCCATGGCTAGAACTTCCCTCACACATAAGGTTTTTAACAAAGGAAAAAAGAAAAGGGTGGCTGATGATTCCCCTTTTCTTCCATCAAAGAAAAAGAGAAAAACCACTCAAGGTTCTTCAGTTGAAAAAAAAAAGGAAAGTCAGAGGAAAACGTTAGGGAAAATAAATGGGACTGCTGCAGTAGAAGCTTCCATAAAAAAAAAGTAACATCTTAACCTCTCGATTTAGAAGCAAGCTTCATGTTGATAAGTTTAAAAAGATAGAAAATGCTATTATCTCTTGTGGAAAATTTTTTTATTGGTCGAGCTTTGATGAAGCACCTATTGTTCAGAGAGATTTGCTAAAGTATTTTGATAAATTAAAATTGAAAAATTTGAGTACTTTTGGGGATAACATATTTAGTCCCACATTAGTTAAAGAATGTTATTCTAGTTTGGCCCTAAATAAGAATGAAACAGTCAGTCAAGAGGAGTTTCTAGAAGATGGTTTGAATGTTCTTCTAAGTAGAAGAGAATTTTAAATCACTACCTAAGATTTAGGAGAATTTTTGAAGATAGAATTTGAGATAGGTGAATTTAAAATTCTAGAGAAATATGATCCTAGCCCTATTTAAGAGATTGTAACTAGCAAAAAAAATGAAATTTCCATCTAGGAGCTATGCTAGTGACATTAAAAATGCCTAGTTAAGAACCTTCCAATACCTCATTGCTACCACACTTCGTGGCAGAAGCAACAACTTTAATTATTTTAGTGCTTAAGATCTCTAGTTGATGGAGTCAACTTTTAATGAAATCCCATTAAATGTAGCTAGGTTTATGATTGAAAAAAATTAAAGGAACTCTTTTGGGAGACAAAGCAAATTTGCCATATAGCAACATCATCTTATCCCTTGTCAAGAAAAAAGGGATTTGAAGCATTAGATTTCAAGCAGATTTAATGAAAAGCAAAGATCAAGGAATCTTGTTGGCTAGTGTGTTGAAGATGGGATATAGGTTGGACTGGAAAGAGTGCATTAAATCCAACAGAGGCACCCCATTCCCCTCAGACACTGAGACACCCTTTACACTTCACTTAAAAGTTAGTCAGGCCTCTTTTCAAAGTGAAATGGTGTTCAATCTTTTAATAAGAATTGATGAGAAGCTTACTAAACAAGTTAAAAAGATAGTCAAAATTGAAGAAAAGCTACAACATCTTGAGGACCTCATTCTCAAAGAAAAGATAACTAAATCCCTTATTCTTTAAAACCAAGCTACAGTTGCAAGTGCTTCAAGTGAAAGATTAGAGGATCATGTTGAGAACGTGTTGTGAAATACAAATTAAAAAAACAACTATGAAAGAAAAGCATTAGTAAAGTAAAAAAGATTTTATATAAATGTGTATTTACAAATGAAACAAGCGGCTAATAATCCCATAAATTTTAATCTTAATCCAATTTAATCGATATCCAAATTTAGATATACATAATCAAATCTAAAAATTCAAATCAGATTACGCTTTTTGTGTCTAGCTGATTTGCATTGTTTGACTTGGTTTGAATTTCTTAAATTATAAAATGACATTCACATATATATATATATTCATAACATTTTCTCCCTTATTTTTTTATTTTGAATTTAACGAAACTATTATTATATTTTGAATTAAAATTTAAAAATTATTCAGAAGATATTTTTTTAAAAGTTTTAATACAAAAATATAGAAAAATAAAACATTATGGGTTAAAAAAATAACAAACAAAATAAAAGGAAGTATCTCATGGTCCCTACCATGCACTAAAACTAGTTCAAAATTAAAGAAAATAAATTAAAAAAAAAAGAAAGTGAAAGTCCACTTCTTACTTCTTGGTTCTTACTCTCAACCCTTGCACATTTGCATTTGTGGATAGGCCCAATCGCACTCTTCCCCTCCTTAAATTTGCCACAACAAGCAACCAAATTCGTTTCCCACACTTTCTTAACCGGTTTACTCCACGCAACCAGCATTCCGAATTTTCATTGGACGGTGAACAGCACGAGAACCTTCTGCGTCTGAAACAAAACTGTAAAACTTTGTATGTTTTTCCAGAGGTTACGGTGAAGAAAATCTGAAAGAAAATGATGAGGTTAGCAGCTGCTGGCCTTACATGGTTTTGGCCCTTTTCTGATAGAGCGTACGTAACCACCGTTGGATCTGTATTTTCCTCGAAGGTTTGGCAATGACATCTGATGTTAATCCGACGGTCCAAAATCATGCCATGCATAAAACTTGCCAAAAATAAACAAAACTACAGTTAGGGCATATTCACATGTAAAAATTACTAATGCTGTATAATAATACTGTAAATGTTTCTGGTTTTGTCTTAAAAGGTAAAGCAACAAAAGGAAAGGGTTTCCATAGTTCTTTTTTTCTTCTTCTCCATTGAAGCTTGAAGAGGTTCGCAAACACCAATAAGAGAAAAAGCTAGCTCCTCGAACTGAACTTGAAGCAGATGAAACCGACGCCTGGCGGAAGCGGCAGCTCTAGTGGTGGTGGTGGTGGTGGTGGTGAATTGAGTCGAGGTGGACTCGCTCGGTTCCGCTCGGCTCCAGCCACCTGGTTAGAAGCACTTCTTGAGGAAGAAGAAGAGGACCCTTTAAAGCCTAACCAGTGCTTGACACAGCTACTCACTGCCAATTCAACAACACCTGCCACTAGAGATTCAGGGCCTTTCTCCAGCTCAGCTGATCCAGCTGGGTTGTTTGAACCTACTGGCTTTCAGAGGCAAAACAGTTCTCCGGCTGATTTTCTGGGGAATAATTCCGGTGCTGCCTCTGATGCCTACTTCTCAAACTTTGGAATTCCAGCAAATTATGACTATTTATCACCAAATATCGATGCTTCTCCCTCGAGTAAGCGGGCCAGAGAACTTGATACGCAGTACCCGCCAACAAAGTTTCAGTCTCAGTTGGTAAGAGATAATTATACTAAATGAACTTGGAATGCTTGTTGCTTTACCTGTTTCTGTTTTCTATGAATTGGGTTTTGAAATACTAGTTAATTTGTTTATGTTTCTGCTGTCTTCGAATTGCCCCTTTATTATAGTCATTAGTCTTCTTTTCATAGTGCTGGAGGTTTAGACTTTCAATAGTGTTTTCAAAAGCATGACTAACTAATAACCACTTATTTCTAGCCAAAAGGGGAAATGTCTACAGTTCTCCTTTTAGCAAAATCATATTATGCTTGACTTGAGTTTAAATTGTTGGAATTCTGCATTTACAATACCTTTCTGTTTCCTTCTTTGTTTTTCCCTTTCAAATTTTTGGGTAGAAAGGAGAGCAACGTGGTCAGATTTCTAGTGGGGTATCTAATTTGATAGATGTGGATATGGAGAAGCTTTTGGAGGATTCAGTACCATGCAGGGTCCGTGCCAAGCGTGGCTGTGCTACTCATCCTCGGAGCATTGCAGAAAGGGTTAGTATATTTCATTTATGAATACATTCATTGGTACTATATAAAATAATATTGTTTCTTTGGAATTCTAACTATTCATCACTATTTTTGGTTAGGTTCGGAGAACACGAATCAGTGACCGTATCAGAAAGCTTCAGGAGCTTGTACCCAACATGGATAAGGTAGGTTTACTTGTTGGCGTCAACTTTAATCAAGAAATTCAAAGTTCAATAGGAAGATAGCTTCTTTAAATTTTCAGATAGTAACCTATATCAATTGTAGCATTCTAAAATTTGATGCCAAATTCATTGATATGTCTCACTGAAAGAGACATGAATGAGAAGAACAACTATACAGAAATATAGGTTAGATGGCATGAGCATTTGTAGTAGCTTTTGTACATGCAATTGTAAAGTTGTTATAATAACATACAAAAATCTCTCTTATCTATACTTCCCCAGATTCATATATTTAACTGGCTAAGGTTTTTGAGGAGAAGAATAGTTCAATTTGGTGGATGTTGTTTTTATATGAACAGGCTCAATAACAGAAGAAAAAGGTTGATGTTAATATGCAGCCTTAGAATTAGAAGGTGAGATAGGCTGCCTCAAGTATTCATGATGAGGTACAGGATTCTTGCACAGATAATTTCAATGTAAGAATGTTCAATGTGCCACTGTGGGATTTTTGCTGGTACTCATGCCTTCTGCAGATAATTCCAGATGCAGCTTCACTGCCTAGTTTTAAAGGCTCAATCACTGTTAGAAAAGTGATGTGCTTGATTTATGTAGTTTACATGGCAAGGTTTTTTTTTGTATCACTACAAAGATGTATTCAACTCCATTAGTAGGAAAAAAAGAAAAGTTCTTTTTGTGGATGAAAGGCATTTGAAAGATCTCTCTCTTAAATTAGAAATAAAAAACTTGTCATATCTAGGCCATATATGGATTCATTACCTTGTTGGGTTCAATTCTTTTAAGTCAAACGGTTTGAGCTAATCTTTTGATAGAAACTTTTCCCCCAATTTTTGTTTCTTTTGATTATACAAGACATAAGTTATACGAAATTGACATGTGTAAGATGCCACAATAGTAGATATCTTTAAACCCTAATTTGAGTAAACAATACATTCTTGACTATCCTATAAATTTATGTTCACGTGATCATTTTGTCATTTGAAATCTTCATATGTAATCTTTTAAGGTTTTTTGAACCACGGAAAGCAAGATGTATTAACGTATAAGTTTAACTTTATGAAGGATGAAGGGATTTCATAGGATTTTTGAGAAATAAGATATTTACATTCTATGAACTTTATGTTGAGATAAAAAAATAATATAAATGGATTTGATGCTTTATTCTACTGGATTTAATACCTCAATAGAAACTTTATAGATCTATGGATGCAGTTTATTTTCTGGTAGTTACAAGGTTGAACTTAATAAGGATGCAATTTTTAGTCTCACAAACTGAGGCTGCTGAAGGTAGAACTAAGTAGGTTGAGAATTTATGAGTTTAATCCTTTCCCTATTAATTCGGCTTGTCACATTAGACCTTTTAATTATAGGCAAAACCGAGACCAAATATAAATGAGGTAAAAGGGTAATAAGAGAAATGGTTACTGTGCCATAATTGTTGGAGGGTTCAAGATTATACTGATTCTTCAAGTTGCTTTCATCTATGTAGTAGCAAATGCCTTGAAATTTTTGTCTCCTCAAAGGTTTAGAGTCTATGAATTCTATTTCTAACAAGGTCATTCTAAGAAGTTTTCTTCATTCTCTTTATATTCTTTTTTTGTTATTAAAGTGATGAGTGGGAAAAGACTTAGTTGTTGTTATTACTGTTGTGATTTCGGTGATGCCAGGAGATTGAGAGAAAACTGAAGCTTTCATAGAAAGGTTGAGTGCAAATAACACTACTAAGTGGTGGCTAATTCTTCCATTTGACCTACTTTAGTCAAGTTTTGGCATTATAAATGATACCCCACCATAGGAGAGTATAATGAGAAAAGGGATTTAGGTGAAATGAACTCATGACCTGTTGTTTTAAGCATTTGTTTCAAGTTGTGCACTAAGTTTTGCATCAATGCATGCTTAATGCCTTTCTATCCCAAATCATCCAAATTGTTAAAACAAAAATGATCTGATTTTTCTAAATGTCAATGTTATGTGAAAAAATCTTTTGAGGTATATCAGGAGTTGTATCTTACACTATTTGACTTGGCAATTTTCCTTGTTGCACCTTGCAGCAAACAAACACTGCTGACATGCTAGATGAGGCAGTAGAGTATGTTAAATATCTTCAGAAGCAGATTGAGGTACTCCTTTATTAAACTTGTTGGACAAATTTGTCCATTTGATTTTCATAGAGAGGTGGATATAAACTTTTAGAAATACATAGAATCTCCCCCTGCCCCTCGTCCTCTTTTGCTGATCTCTAAACAATATTCCAGAGTTTTTTATTTCACCTCTCTGCTAGTTAGTAATATGTATTCAAATAAGAAAGGAGGCAACACTATGTGGTATATGACTGGTGCTGCAGTAAAAGGAAAAAAAAAAAATTGCCTACTGAGAAACCTGATCTTCGCAGGAACTCACAGAGCATCAAAGGAAATGCAAATGCAAAACTAAAGAGTGACTGGAAGAGGGTACCTAAATATTGGCTTACCAGAGCTTAGTGTAATTATCAGCTTTATAAACATCCAGTCAAAGTACATTATGGTTGTTTTCTGATAAAGTTGCCTCATAGATCCATATTGTAATTACAAGATTTACCCCCTACTGTGTTGCATTCTTCTGCAATACCTAGATATGGCTGCTCCTGAAGCTACAATAATTATAGAGTTCATGATCAGGACCTGTGGTTCACTTTTGCTAGTACTGCTCCTCAGATATCACTTGGTATAATTGTAGTTGTACAATATTGTAGACAATAAAATATTTTTTAATTGACTACTTAGCTATTTTTTTTAATTAAGATATTTGTTTCTCATAATTCTTATTGTGTATCTAGATAATTATATTCAATGAAATTCCCATTTACATTTTAAGAATCTGTTTTATCAATAAGGATCCTTGGTCAAGATTTCAGATATTTGTTGTTGACTTCTTTATGGCAGAAGAACATGGTATGAGGTAAAGAAATTTCTGACTTGTATGGTGATTCTTAGAATTTTGGATGGTAACTACAATTCTCATCTTATTTGGTCTTTATTTATGTGTCTGCTTTGAATATAATGTATATAGCATTGGGTAATAGAGTTTTTTTTTAATATTTTAGATACAATGCTGTATGTCTATTCATATTAGTTTTACTTAGGCTGCAAAACTAATCTCTAACACTCTTTCACCTGCTTTCTGTCATTCATTTTCCTCACCTGGCGGCATCTTTCCACTTGTTAGATCACAAAAATGGAATCTTTCAGTCTTGCACCCATGGAAAATTTTTCCTGCAAGTCCCCAGACTTCAAAGGTCACATGAGAGTTGGAACAACACTTATTTGGTTGCTCAGTCTGCTGAATTCTGTTGAATATGGGACTGAGCAAGGCCCAGTTGTGGTTGTAATTGTATAATAATGAGAAATCAGATAGTTCGATGTATAATTATGAGAACTTAGTTAGAGCTTGGTCATTCTGCTAGAATATATGTCTAGATAACCTGATTTGGCTGAAATTGGTTAGTTTATTAAAGACTGCATTTCCTATAATGTTTATGATATAAAACAGTGATATTTGTGAAATTGCAGTTAATTTAGGTCTGAAGAACATTTTATGTTAGCCTGATCTGCTGACATATTATTTAGGTCCAGTGATTTTCTGAATTCAAAGGAATTTGTGCTTTAGATGTTGCGTGTACTTCCAGAGATTGCATTGTGAGTTTGAATTACATAGGGAGGAATATCAAAATTATGGAGCACAGCTATGAGGGTAGAAAGTTTACTGAAAATGTGATGTAACTATATACTGATTTTGGTTTTTGTAGTCTTCCCATGTATTTCTATTCCTAAACTCTAAACTGTTTGCTGAAATTTTAGAGAAACTTGTGGGATTGAAGGAATAATTCAAATGATATATATGTCATAAATCTTACTTTTCTAAGGGGAAATACTAAACATCTTGATATATATGAGGCATGCAGGAGAGTTCATTGACCTGAGTCTAGTTTCCTTGGTTGTTTTGCTGTTTGCCAAAACCCCTCAAATGTGAATTCTAAGATTAACGATATAGACTGGGAAGATAGAGGATTGGCCGAATAAAATTGTTTTGATTTTTCCATGCTGCTTGGCGTTTTAAGGAGATTGACCAGGAATAATTATATAGGATAGGAGTGTTTTCAAGATTTATTGTGTCTTCTAAGTCAGCAGTAGTATTGTACACTGGTATGTTAAGTTGCATTGTCAAGTATCTTTCATTCCTTGGCATTTTTTCACTCAAAAGATCACCGCTATTGATTGGAATGAATGCTTAGATCTTTCTGATTGGCAATATAACATACCACTAAATTTAGTACTTGTAAGTGGCTGGAGACCTCTTCTTTTAGAAGGAATGGTGTGGCTGTTTGTACTCTTGCTAGTTTCCGTATGATAGTTTTATGGAACTCGCCTACTGTTGCTCTGTATGTAAAGTACGAAAGGGACTTTATCAAAGTTGTCACACACTGCTGGCAAGCAATGTTGTGATTCTGCATTATACTTTGTTCGGAAAGAGTCAAAGCCGACGATGTATTTGTTTGATAGAAGGATAAATTCTCTTTCATTAGGTCATAAAAGATCGGAGCTAATAGCTGGTTTTGTTATCAAAACTTTTGCTGACATTGGAACAGGGAACCTGCCATGAGCAAAGTAGGATGCCCGGAAAGGGCTGGCTAGAGACTGCATAGAGAGTTGGCTCGTTATCAAATTTGGTTGTTTGGAACTTCAAATCTTTTTTAGTTACGTGGAGTAACTCGTTTCAGGTTGAGGTTTATGCCGAAGACTGGATGAAGTCTAGAATTACACTTATATCATTGGGGCTCGAGGTGTGTTTCTAATCTCCGCTATGTCCCTGAAAGACGCTTATGTCGTCGAGCATGCGCACTTAACCTTGGTGCCATAACAATGTCTGCATAACCTTAAGGATGCCCTCCTGGATATAAGGTTGGCTCTAACAACATTCCAACCAAAGAGCTAACTTAAATTGATGAAGTCTAAAATAAAACCTAAACCATTTGGACGTGAGGTGTGTCTCCAATCTCGGACCTTGTATAAGAGTAAAATCAAGAAATCACTTTCAATCTTTTCCCACCAAGAGACATGATTAGTTTAAATGCATTATCATTTACCAAATCAGTTTCACTCATTGTCACCCACCTGGGAGCATCATTCGTTTCAATCAATCTTCTTGAAGAAATCATCTTGTACAAATTCAAGAAATCGATCTCTATCTCTTCCACCGAGAAGCATCATTAATCTGAGTGCATCATTTTTTGCAAAAAAAAAAAATTTCATTTGATGTTTTCCCATAAAGGGTTATCATGAATAACTCTTCGCATTCCTGTAAGGGGCATTACTTAAACATTTCCATTCCTAAACATTGATCTCTTGTCAGAGGCATCTTTTAAGAATTCATCAAATCATAAAGCTCCAAAGACCACTTTTCCTTAGAAAGGTGTAATTTAAATAAGATCAAAGAATTTTCATCTTTAATTCCTTAGCGAACTCAGATACTCTTCGACAACCCCAAAATAGAAAGTTCTATCTTGAAAGAAATCGTTTCCTAACAAACCTAGTGTTTTCTTTTCTTGGACAATCCAGAGCTCTTTTTAGCAACTTGGACGTAAAAATATTACCTCACTTTTTCTTGGCAACCTTAGTTCAGTTCAACAATTTTGAAACAAAAACATCATTACAATTTCTCTTGGCAACCTTTTTTTTCCTTAGCCAAATAAAGATTATATTAATATTACTGAAAACTACAGTAAAGATATCAACCTATATATGGAGATCCAAGTTAGCATGGATAATCAATGAGCAAGCCTACTGGTACTTAGTACCATTAATCAAAGATTTACCTATTGGTACTTAGTACCATGAGACAATGCCAAAAATAAAGCAAAATAGTAAGAACATGAACCATAAGGCAAAAGCTCTGAAACAATATCAAAAGGGTGAGTAGAGGTTACAACCATGGAGAGAACATCAAGTTTCAAATCTATTGTAAAAATCATAAATATCTTGTTTCGTTTCAAATTTCATTTCAATTTTTAAAATAATTTTCTTTGACATATTTACATGAGCTAAAATCATAATATTAATATTAGAATCAATCATATTTGAACGCTTATCTTGCTCTAGATTCTGCTCCTCCATTGTTTCAATTGATGGGAGAAATCATCTTCAGTAAATTTCAATTTTCGACACAATTGATTTTTATTAATTGTTTTTGTAATTTCTTTATCCATACTCTAAAAAATACAAAACAAATAAAATTGATTATCTTTTAAATTTATAGAAGAATCCTACCTTCTTTTTCTACTATTTCATTCTATATGCTCCAAATTTTATTAATTAAACACAATTAATGATAAAAATACATCAAAATTGAATTACACAATACACAAACACACAAATATAAAAAGTTTAAAAAATATATAAAAAAAACCTAAATCAAAAGGTTAATGAAAAGAAAACCACCTACAACCAAATTTGATGTCAATATATTCATGAAAGAACAAAATACACAATGGACCATGAATAAGACATTAAAGAAAAAACCAAATGCTTTTCAAAAGAAAAATATGAAAAAAGTTATTTACAAGCATAAAATTCAATGAAATATTATGTTATGGGATCCTCTCTATCTTTTGGGGCATAATTTATTCATATATAGCTTCTCTAAAAAAAAAATCCAAAAAACTTCATGTAATGAATTAATATATGTGAAATTAAAACTTAACAAATTAATAAAAATATTTAGAAAAGTTGAAAGTATCCTGCCAAATAGAAAAGGGAAGTAGGCAGCCAAAAACAAGGTCTAAGCGAAGTCAACGGTCAACAGTAAAAAAAACTCAAAATGTGATTTTTTTCTTTTTATTTTTTAGTTGATATTAACAGCCAAAGAGATAAAACAGATGGCAAAAATATAGAGAGGAGCCACGGCTGGCGGCACAGTACGGGCAGAGGATTTGTGTTCCACCATGGATTACCATGCGAACAGAACAAAACAAAACAGTTGATTCTCAACCTTGCTTCCACGAGTCAATCAACTTGGTTAGTGCTTTAGTGGAAGACCCTGACGGACCCCGGGCAGCCAAGGCCTTCTCTCTCATCTCCCAACTCCTTTCTCTAAGCTCCATGCCAATGTCGGAATCCATCAACTCCATGACTCGCTTATCCAACTCAGTTCCACTCACAAACCCATCTTCCTGTCTTTGCTCCACAGGGATAGCCATCTTCATATCCTGAACCAAAATGTTCCGATTCAAGTGTTGCTCTGCATATAAAGGCCATGCAATCATTGGCACCCCGGCGACCGCTGCTTCTAAGATGGAGTTCCACCCACAGTGAGTCACAAAGCAACCAACCGAGTCCTTGTTCAGCACTGCTACTTGTGGCGCAAATGACTTCACAACCAGACCCCTATCTTTGGTTCTCTGCATAAACCCCTCTGGCAAAAGAGAGTCTAGATCCAAATTGGGGCTTTCTTCAGTTTGCTTTGCCTTTTCGTCCTGAGGTGGATTTTTTACCACCCACAAGAACCTTTGCCCACTCCTTTCCAAACCTTTTGCTATTTCCATGATTTGGACCCGAGAGAACGACCTACCGCTCCCAAAACACAAGAACACAACGCTTTTACACGGTTGCTTCCCCAGCCACGATAAACACTCGTGTTCAGCTTTACTACCTGCTGCAATCAATGGTCCGATGTAGTAAGTTGGTGGAGTTGGAGCATCAACGAGGCATAACCCATCAGCAATAGCCTTGATGGAAATCGGTTCGAGCTCTTCAAATGTGTTGACTATAATTCCATCTGATTGTGCGAGGCCTGAACAGAAGTATATAAAGTCCCGATAAGCAGGATCTTCTCTGTCAAGTGTGGCTTTTGGCATGTATATGGCTTTCAACGGTGGCAGGCCGTGGAAATGAAAGACTGTGTCAGGGAGATCTCTGAAGCTCTCAGTGGTTTGTTCATCAAGTTTCGGGAATTGAAGGAAGGCGGCAAGGGAAGAAGCACCAGAGGTATAGAAGTAAAAAGTGGGGATTTTGAGATCTTTTCCCATGGATAGAGTAGAAGTGCAGAAAAGATCTATGACAAAAGCAGAGATCTTGTAATCTTTGGAGATTTCCTGAAGAGAATGGAGTGCGTTGGGCGCATGGAGGCGTATGAACTGGAAGGCAATGGCAGCAACGCTGCATTTCTTGTCCATGGAGACGGAGACGGATGGGAAGCGGCGAAAGCAGATGGATGGGTAGGCTTGGGAGACAGAATTGATGTAGGAGATGATGCTTGGGGTGTCCCAAAAACCAGTAGTAAGGAGGATGGTGATGCAAAATTGGTGGTTTCGCTGTTGTAGGATGAGTTTGCCTAGCTCCACCATTGGCACCACATGGCCCAAGCCTAGCGATGGGTAGAGCACTATCGTCTCTTGCGTTTTTTTTTTCTTTCTTTGCTTGATTCTCTTCAGTCCCAGCTATGACTTGTTGTGTTTCTTTGAAGAGGTAGTGGAGACAAAGGGCTTTATAACTCCTACAAAAGCACAAAACACAATGACTTGGGGCAAGAGGGTTGAACTTGGTTTACACATCAATGAATTTTCTTATTTTTCTTATGAAATGAAGAGATAGAATTTAGTTTCCTAGGTAGAGCACTCACTTCTCAGTGGGTTTTTGATTTATTAGATTAATTGATTTAAAATATTTGATCTAATTGGGTTTTTATCAGTTTTCGATGTTAAAATTTTTGGAACAATCCACCCAAAAAACTAAATTAGTTTTTTATATATTTATATATAGTTTAATATATAAAATATTTTTTATATATATTAAGAAAAATTGATAATAAACTTAATTAATAATTTACTTAAAATATATTA